>NW_016107455.1:3956105-3961700 GCF_001604975.1 Cebus imitator
ATTAAATTATTTGGCTTTTTAAATTCTGTATTAATCTTAATGGGTTTAAGTTATTTGCCTTATGCATTACACTGAAACCTTGGCCGGCAGACAACAATTGTAGCAACAGCTTCACCAAAAGTGAGTGTATTCCTTAAGAAGAGAGGGAGAAGGCTATCAGCCTGAGAGGCACCAAAGGATGAGGAAGACTTAAAGAAGACTGGGAGATACCATTGATAATGAAGAAAAGGGGAAGGAGCAGTTTCTGCCCTCAAAAGGGCATCGACATTTCCAGTTCAGACATTTCATCCAACTGCCTATAGGATATTTCAACTAGGATGTCTCAATAGGCATCTCAGGCTCAATGTCTTTAAAACAGAACTCAAGTCATCCCCTACCAATCAAACCTACTCATCCTGTTGTCTTCCTTATCTCCATGAATGGCTATCCACTTAGCCAAAACGAAACTGGAAATCAAGTGAGGCCTTTCTTCCCCTCCCCATGTCCAGTCAATGCATCTCCCAAATCCATCCCCTCTACTCCAGCCCCAATCCTTGGTCTGACTTGATTTTCTACAGTTCTTGCTACCTAGTTTCACTAACTTCAACGTGACTCCTAATTCTCCTTCATTTTTAGATCTTTTTCTTCTAACCATGAATATTTCAAACCTTGTAGTAGACACTATATGCCCTCTACCCACATTTAACCCCCAACCCTCTTTTTTTTTCTTCTTTTGGCCAGTAGGGCCCTGATGCTGTTCATGTGTTCACCCCTCACTCAGCCATGTGCTCCAGAAATGGAATGCTATCACCAGCTCCAAGAGAATGGATCTTGGTTAGTCTAAGGTAAAACTGGGAATCCCAATTTTCTTGTCATTGATGAGATTAGGAAGCTTTTCTTGGATCTGAGTAAAAATGTAGTGAAATCCTTTTTGAAAGCTGTCATATCCACATGTTGCCTGAGTTTTCATCTTGAGATGAGGAGAGCCAGCCTAAAAGAACAAGTCAAAATGCTGAGGAAATGGAAGGCATCTGGTCCTTGAAAACTTGATTGACTGAATTATCCAACCCTGGACCCATTCTACCTCTATGCTTCTTGTTATGGGAGAGAAATAGCTTTCCTTGTAGTTTAAGTCACTTTTATTTGGGTTTTCTATTATTACTTGTAGCCAACACATTCTGCTACAAAAAGAGCTAAGCTTGCCTAAATAGGGAAGTTGATAAGTTTAGTTTTGAATTCTGAGTTTGAGCTTACTGGGAGACATCCAAATGGAAACAAGATCAACGGATGGATGGGAGAACAGGAGCACAGCGATTCAAGAACTGGGTACAGAAGGGATACTGAGGGCTAAATGAAAGTGGATGAAGTTATCAGGTATGATTATGACTCAAAATGGCAAACAATTATTCAGTATTTTTTATGTGCTAGGCACTATTTCAAATGTATTAAAAGAATTGTCTCTTTTATCCTCACGGTTCTAAGAGTTTCCTTTCCCAGTTTATACATGGTAAAAAAAAAATGAGGACAAGAGAGGTCTAGTAATTTGCCAAAGGTTACAAAGGTCAGGTTGATAGAGCCACAGTTCAAACCCAGGAGAGTATGTGCTCTTAACTCTTTAGGTTGTGTTACCCAGACTTAAGTTAGGAAGGCAGAATGAAATATGATAGTAATAAGCTTTCCAAGTGAGGGAACAGAGAGACAACTAGAGTACCAGGTCAAAGGGAGGAGTGGTGAATCTGAGACAGCCTGTGGGATTCTGTGTGGGACAAGGGAGAGGACTGCAGAAGTTCCAGCAGGGACTTCTGAAGTGGGGCACCAACTTCATTTGCTGCACAGCTTTGCTTAGGAACAGCAGCATGTTAGAACACCTTCAGCTTGCTTGCCTTAACACAGTACTAAGTCACATACAAATAGGAAAATAATATTTATTGAGTACCTACAAAATGCCAAGCACTAGGCTAGAGTAGAGACTTTATAACATGCCATTTAATTCCCACAATTACCTTAACCATAATGGTGACATTAACTTTTCATGAACAATTTTGCCAAGCAAATATAACACGTACACATGGAACCATCCACACCTATCATCTAACCCATCAGGAAATCCTGTTAGTTCAACCTTCAACAACTATCTAGCATTCAATCATTTCTCCTGTAAATGGTCTTCACTGATGATTTCCCAATATGTGAAAAGATAAGCTGGCACTGACTTGAGTCTCTTCTTTATTATATCCTCAAATATCACTCTATAGACAAGTCTGAAAAAAGTCTAGGTTCTTACACAACCTATTACTCACATATCTAACAAATATTTTTTGTGCTAGGCAACAGGCCAAGGGCTCAGATACAATGGCAATCAATATAACTACGGTCTGTGTTCCTCCAGACAGCCCAGTAGGGGATGTAGACAAGTAAAAGGAAAATACAGCAAAGGAGCTTTTACACAGAGGAAACGCAGGGAGCTACATCACAGTACAAATGAAAGGCAGTTAACCCAGACCTCAAGGACCTAAGAAGGTGATCTCAAAAGTAACATCTAAGTTGAGAACTAAAGAATGGGTAGGAGTTACTGAGGCAATGGGGTGGAGGAGGAGGAGTGGAAAAGAGTAGGTCCCACATGGAGATCTCAGCAGGAACAGAGGCCGAGAGGCTTCAGAAAGAAAAAAGCATGTTTAAAGGATAGAAAGAAGTTCAGTAAGCCTGGAGCACAAGGTACAGAAAAGACAGTAACGGTAAAGGAAAAGAAAGATAGAAGAGAGGAGAATTAATTGTTGATGATGCAAGGGCCTTCCAAGTCATGTTAAGAAGTTCTGGCTACAACATGGAAGTCTCAAGACTGGAGCTATAGAGACCAGTTAAGAGGCAGCTACATCCATGGGATACTTGATAGAAACCTGCACTAGAGCACGGTGGTAGTCACATTCAAAAGATACTTAGGAGACTCAATTGACCTCATCTGGTGACTGACCAGATGGGAGTGGAGATGATGAGGAGAGACATGAATCAAGAATAACTAGATTTCTGCCTTGGGCATTAGGTGAAGGTTGAATACAAACTAGCTTTTGCATGTTGGTAACTTTCTCAAGGCAGCAACACTTTTCTTTAGAAAAGTAACCTGCCAGAGTTCAGGTCAGCCATATAAAAAACACTTCTGGCCAGGCACAGTGGCTCACACCTGTAATCCCAGCACTTTGGGAGGCCAAGGAGGGTGGATCATGAGGTCCGGAGACAGAGATTATCCTGGCCAACATGGTGAAACCCTGTCTCTACTAAAAATACAAAAATTAGCCAGGCATGGTGGCAGGTACCTATAGTAGTCCCAGCTACTTGGGAGGCTGAGGCAGGAGAATCACTTGAACCCAGGAGGTGGAGGCTGCAGTGAGCTGAGATCACACCACTGCACTCCAGCCTGGTGATGGAGGGAGACTCCATCTCAAAACAAACAAACAAACAAACAAAAAACAACACAGATGACATTTTAAATTTATTTCTTCTTTTTGCCCTACTGCACTTATAAGTAAGTGTAAATGCTCAATGAATTTGTAAACATGGAAACCATATAAATGACCTTATATAATGGTGTGAGAGGAAAGAGGATAAATGAAGGGCCTCCTAATCAGAGTAGATATTTGTTGGCTGTTAAAAGAAGAGACATGTAATTTGGAGTAATGAAAGTGAGACAAAGAATTAGCAGACTATTTTAAATGAAAATATGTCTCTTCTAAGTCAGACACATTACAAATTAAAACATAAATTAATCATTGTTGAAAATTTAAATATTCACATTGGAACTGCTGTATTAACTATTAAAAGTTCCCTAGGGTAATGCTAATTGCAATTACAGATAAACTCCAAACTTTCAGTGGCTTTCCACAACAAGTTGATTTGTTATCCACACATTAGTCCAACACAAATGTTTCTGTGGGGAGGGGGTGGGCCTTTGCTCCATGCAATTGTTCAGTGACATGTCTGACAAAAATGTTTCCATCTTCAACACATGACTTCAAGTCACTTTGGGCGTCAACAGCCAGCCAGCAGAAGGGTCAGAGAATGGAGAATCACTTGCAGGAGGCTTTTATGAGTTAGACCTAGAAGTGTCTAGGCCTCAAAAATTCCACTAGTGAGTACTCCATCACGACACATAACTGCAAGAGAGGGTGTGCCCCAAAAGAACAGGAAACATGTTTTGGTAAATAATAAGCAGTCTCTTGCAGATGGTAAAATCCTGAAGACAAGATATATGACATACTCACTTTTGCAGAGCTTAACAGTATTTTGAAGAAAATAGGCACTCAACGCTCAAATGTAATTCTGTTAAAAAAATACTTAATGAAAAAATTACCTCGTAAGAGATCCATTTTGCTACATAAACTACTGCTAAAATACATAAACTATAGGAAAAAAATTTTTTTTAGCTCTTGAGTTATAGAAGTTGCCCATTTCAACCTGGATTTTCCTTATTTACCAGGAAGACACCAAAAATACTGGGGTAGAAGAAACCATTCAAAAATACTGGGGTAGAAGAAACTTGTGGCTCAAGAATTGTGAATACTATTTCTAAAGTATAGGAAAAATATCAGTGTTAACGACTTAAATATTTTAAATTTTCATGTTAGCTCTTATTCTCATAATTTCTTAAAAAGCAGTTATTATTTTAGGTAGTCCAAATACAGGGAAACAAAAAAACCTTAAAATATAGAGAGTTTTCCCAAGGAAAAAAACCTCCATATTTGAAACTTGTTTCTTTGAACGGAAATCTATAAACCAAAAGGAAGTTCTCTATTTTATTAATCAGGGTAATACTAGGTTTTGCTGTGGTACCAAATAAGTTCCTGAAATCTCAGTGGCCAACACAACGAAGGTTTATTTCTTGCTCATGGAAGTCCAAACCTGGTCAGACAGCCCTCTTCCCTCTTGTAGATTTGCCAATGAGAACAGGAGGCCTAAAAAACACACGTTTTGGCAAAGGAGAAAGAAACAAGAAAGCATGCTGGCTCTGGATTACCTTGGCCCAAAGTGACACATCGCTCTGTACAGAGTTCATTGGCCAGTACCACAGGTTAGTCCTGCGGTCCCCACCAAACTGCAAGCTAGGTAGGAAATGTTGAGAAGGACAAGGTAAGTGATTACTGACTCCACCACACCTGTATAGACCACAAGCCCCAGTTCTTAGGTACATTTCCTATGTAAATTTCAAGGTTGTGTCCTCTCATACAAATTAGTTTCTTGTAAGTTTATTTGCTAGTATCAATAACTGATAATCAAGATGATAAAAGTAAATTCTGGGGCTTAAAATCTAAACAAATCCTTAATCCATGGTGACGCAGTAGCAACTAACGGATCTGAAAACTTGGATGTAGCCAGTTGATTCCTTTCTATATCTCTCAGAAACAACATCCTAAACAGGGAATCCATTCATCCATCAGTCAATAAATATTTATTGCAAATGTCTGTGAGTCTAGTGTGATGTTCAACACTACGTTAAGCCTCTGGCAGTGAAAAAGGCACATTTGGTTCCTGCCCTGATCAAACTTACAGTCAAGTGAGGAACACAGTTTTTATTTTTATTTTTATTTTATTTTTTTTATTTTATTTTATTTTATTTTTTTTTTT
>NW_016107455.1:3961801-3962362 GCF_001604975.1 Cebus imitator
GTAGAGACGGGGTTTCACCATGTTGACCAGGATGGTCTCGATCTCTTGACCTTGTGATCCACCCGCCTCGGCCTCCCAAAGTGCTGGGATTACAGGCGTGAGCCACCGCGCCCGGCCTGAAACACAGTTTTTAAAAAATTATCAAACCATATTATTACAATCCAGACAAACTAGAGATATAGGAAGAGGGCACAGAACTAACATGGTATTAAACATGAGACATGGCCAGGAGCGGTGGCTCATGCCTGTAATCCCAGCACTTTGGAAAGCTAAGGTGGGCGGATCACCTGAGGTCAGGAGTTTGAGACCAGCCTGACTAACATGGAGAAACCTGTCTCCACTAAAAGTACAAAAAATTAGCCAGGCATGGAGGTGCATGCCTTAATCGCAGCTACTTGGGAGGCTGAGGCAGGAGAATTGCTTGAACCCAGGACACAGAGGTTGTGGTGAACCGAGATCGCACCATTGCACTCCAGCCTGGGCAACAAGATCGAAACTCTGTCTCAAACCAAAACCAAAACCAAAACCAAAACCAAAACCAAAACCAAAACCAAAACCAAA
>NW_016107455.1:3962637-3969931 GCF_001604975.1 Cebus imitator
ACACAAGACCTGGCTAGGTTAGGAAAGGCTTCACTGCAACAAAAGCAGGACCCAGAAGGATACATAAGGGTTAGATAGCTAAAAGAGAAGGTTAATGTCCTAGACCGTGGGAAAGGTTGGAAACTTAGTCCAAAGTTAATTACTTTTGCTGTTGAACTTTGAAATCATTTTAATAATTATTCTGGTTTCTCCTCACCTGATTGCTGTAATACTAATAAAACTGAATTTTAAATAATGCTGTTTGAGCCTAACCAGTCAAGTTTGCAATAGATTGCAATTCTTTAACAATATCTTCAAATTCCAGGCAAGGGAAAAAACATTTGCATATAATTTTCTCTAAAAATACATATACTATGTATCTACAATTAGTAAATCCTGAGTTACTTTATTGTTTTTATATTAACAATATATTTTATATTAACTGGGCCAAATCTAATAAATAGATGTACTCACCTCAATTGCAGAAAATTCCTGGATGTAACATGAGTTTAAAATTCAATATCAAAAACTTAATCCATTTTCATCACATACACAGGATTTAGTCTTTCTTTTTCTAATATAATAGTCCCTTTTTGAACTTTTCTAATAATTAAAAAATTAGTATTTTTAACTAAAGAAGGATGACAAATGGCAAGAGATGCCACAGAATAAAAACTTTTTGGTTAGGAAAAATTATGTAACTTGGCAAGTAACTACTTGTACCTCAAATTTCTATTTAATGAGGTACTACATGTATTGCTATAAATAAAATAAAAATAGTATTTATCTGCTAGCTACTTCACAGTGATTTTTAAATTTTTTTTGTAGAGACAAGGTCTTGCTATGTTGTCCAGGCTGGTCTTAAACTCCTGGCCTCAAGTGATTCTCCCACTTCAGCCTCCCAAAGTGTTAGGATTATAGGTATAAGCCACCATGCCTGGCTAACAGTAATGCTATAATAATAATTAGAAATCTACACATTTTATGCATTTCTAAAAAGATATGAAGACTGAAGCTTCTTTATGCTGCTGAGAAACAAGAAAACAACAGCCAGATTAAGTGGTTTAGCAACAAAACAACTCGGAACAAGAATATATTTCTACGTCTCTTCATTATAGTCATAAAACGCATAGACATTTTATGCCTTTTGAAGGTAATATTTTACACTCATAAAATGACTGCAGTTTAAAAATTGGTTTTGTTAGCTAAACACAGAAGTTACCATTTTCAAGGAAAGTAATCCTTCCCAGCTATAAAAGCCTATATATTTATGATTTGTTTTTAGTTCAAAAACTCAAAATTAAGCAAAATAAAAGGATCCAGTAGAGAGGTTGATGTTCTTCCTTTTTTGCTTTTTCTCTAAACTGTTGTCAAGTAGTATAGTAATAGCCAACACTTACTGAGCATTACCATGCCAGGCACTGAGCTAAGTGGTTTACACGCATTACTACATTTCATCTTCACAACAACCACATGTGGCATACACTTTTAAAGAAATATCTTACATTACAGAAAAAGAAATGAAGGCTTCAAGAGGTAGTAGGTTCTTGTCCTTTTAAATAGAAGAGTTGGGATTCACCTAAGCAGTCCACTTATAGAGCCAGTGCTCTTAACCATGCTCCTATCCTGCAAATGGTCTGTAAACAAGTCTTAGTGATGCTTACAAACTGTGGATCACTGCTGCCCCTGCAGTCTCTGACCATCCTCCCCAGCACTGCTGAGCTGTGGTCCCATGTGAAGGCCTCAGTATGGAAGGAGGATTGGCTAAGTATCCAACAGTAGCTCCAGCCCAGTGGGAAGATACCACACCGCTTGAGATGACACTACAATGGAGGCAGATGCTTGATGGACATGTTCAAGAGCCATCCAGCTCAATCAAGGATCCAAAAAAAAAAAAAAAAATGGGGCTTTTAAGTCTCCACCCTTCTTTTCTAGAACAGCTGCTGAGAGAAAGACCAATGGGGGAAGGAAATTAAAGTGAAAGCCTCATTCTCCTCTAGCCTAAGTTTCAGAGTCCAGTGAAGCATTGCAGCATAAGCTTTGTAGTCAGAAAACCCTAAGTTCAAATCCTGGTTCTACCACTTGCTATAGCAATCTTGGGCAAGGGGTTAGATCTTTCTAAGCATGTTTCCTCATCTGTAAGGAAGGGTATTATACCACATAAAGTTATTGTGAGGACTAAATGAGACTAAGAATGCAATACAATACCAGGGTCCAGTTTTCTTTGGATGTAATGAGCCTGGAAAAATTCTTAAAATCCTTTTCACCTACAAAATCTTATGAAGTTCTGCCTCATTTTCAGCTCAAAAAATTTAAAAAACAAATCAAAATAGAAGAGAATTCTACTAAAGAGGTTGATGTTACCTCTTCCTTGCCTTTTCCTTAAAGTGGAATGTTAAAAAGTAGGACATGCCTGGAAAGGGTTCAACCTACGCAAAAGGAAGTTAGCAGTCGCTGAAAAGTAACTACAGCTGATTATTCACTTTACTCTGAAAGCATTTGCTGTTGATATAATCACACCACAGGAAAACTTCATAATGTTGGCTGAAAGAAATCTGAAATGACACAGCAATAATGCTTCAACATGTAAAAGTTGGTTTCATCTTTTTTTTTTTTTTTTGGTCCGGCTAGTGTGATTGTGAGACAGGAGGCTGTGCCAGGTTGGTTATAAGCAGGGAGGCTGGCTGCAAGGAGATAAAGAGAGATCTCACAGGAATTCTGGGTAGAAATCACTGGACCCGGAACTGAAGGGCTATCTCCCAGCTTCTGTCTCTGCCTTTTCATTCAGTCCGTTCCCCTCCCTTTACTCAACAGTTTCCTCTGCTTTGGTGGCAGTTTCTGCTCCTTCTCACAGCTGACTTGCACGTGGCTTTGATTTGCTGTGGCCTGACCATATGAGGTCATATATGGTCAAGGGCTGGGGGACATAGAGAGATATTGGTCATAGGGCAGAAACTTTCAGTGACAGAAGAATATCTCACCATATACACACAAGAGTAACTCTATAAGGTGATGACTATGTTAATTAGCTTGATTGTGGTAATAATTATACAATGTATACATATATCAAAACATCACAGTGTATAGTCTAAGTATATATTTTTTTCTGTTCATTCTTCCTCCTATTTTTTTTTTCTTTAACTTTTATTTTAAGTTCAGGGGTAAATATGCAGGTTTGTTATTTAGGTAAACTTGTGTTATGGGGATTTGCTGTACAGATTATTTTATCACCCAGGTATTAAGCCTTATACCCATTAGCTATTTTTCCTGATCTTCTCCCTCCTCCCACCCTCCACCCTCTGAAAGGCCCCAGTGTGTGTTGTTTCCCTGTATGCATCCATGTGTTCTCATCATTTAGCTACCACTTATCAGTGAGAACATGCAGTATTTGGTTTTCTGTTCCTGTGTTAGTCTGCTAAGCATAATGGCCTCCAGCTCTTCATCCAAGTCCCTGAAAGGGACATGATCTCATTCTTTTTTATGGCTGGCTGCAAGTATATAGAATTTTTGTTTGTCAATAAAACCTCCATTAAGCTGCGGGGGGGGGGAATGGTGTAAGTGGTAGGCAGGCATAATTAGTCATTAATATGTCTATTATAACCATCACTTTCATTGTTTAACTGCTAGGAATATTCTTAAACCAACAAACTAAAGAAAGTTTGAATGAATACATATGTACATACATACATAAAATATAATTTATTTTTAGGAATTACAAATAAAGATGAAGTAATCCTTCTGGTAGAGAAGTAAGAGATGGCCAAGTGTCCTACAACTGCCAATCTTTGTCAGCTGAAGATAAGTAAACTAAAACACACACACACACACACACACACACACACACACACACACACAAGCTCTGACTGGAGCTTCTCTATGGATACAGGGAAATCTAGTTCTGTATTAAAACTGAATTTCCATTAACAGACCTAAATTCAAACTACCCCATACAAAGAACTGGGGGGAAAAGTGTTTTCAGGGGAGAAACTCCCTTAACTTATAAGATTTTTGTTCAAACACTGAAAGAGACAAAATATGAATGTAGGGATTAGGACGTGGACATCCTTTGGGGGCAATTGTGGGGCATAATTCTGCCAACCACAGACAGCATTTTAAAATTAGTGGTTTTAACCATGACTTTTACTTGGTCTGATAAAATTATCCTGGTATATATTCTTGTTTTATTTCCCACATTCAGGAAGCAATGATCATGTGACCTAGTTCTGGTCAACGGGACGTAAGTTGAGGGTTTCTATTAAAGTTTTGCTCCCTCAGTATGCCTAACCCCTTTTTCTTTTCCCTTTTTTCTTTCTTCCTGTCTAAAATGCTGCTGAGAGGTTGGAAGTGAAGTAACTATCATATGATCACAAGACAAGCATGAGCACACAAGTCATAAGTCAAGGATAGCCAAGTGAGTGGGCACCCAGGGCCAGAGCACTGATGACACTACGCAGCTACAAGATCAGCCCAGCTACTAACCTCAGCAGCATTCATTTTATTCTAAAAAAAAAAAAAAACCCAACAATTTGGTTCTATTCCATAAAAACTAAACATAATCCTAACTGAAATACACCTAGGAAAACTAATAATAACAACTTATTAAAGATGGAGTAATCAAAGGGACAGAGGGAATGTAAAGTTATAGTTACGAAAGTTACTACTACACAAAAACTAGTTTTAGATGTTGAAATTATCGGAAGGAAAACACAAAGCAAGGCAACACAAACACTGAACATCATGCAAAAACTATTTAAGAAGTACCAAAGACAGAAAAATTACATCAAACAAGACAGAACTGAGACCAAACATATCTGTGATGTCAATAAACTGTCATATAAAACCATTAAAAGCAAGCTTCTCAGAATGACCACAAAGCAGAATCAAATTACATGCTGAACACAAGAGATTCATTTGGAACAAAACAACCCTGAAAGTTGATACTAATTCTTCCAAAATTGAACTTACAAATTCAAAGCAACTGCACTCAATAGATCAATAAACTTTCATTTTAGAACTTGAAAAGTTGGCTTTAAACTTCATTTTTTTGCTAAGTAAAGAACAATAAAGAGATATTTGTCCTTTCACACAGCAAAGCATAGCATAATGGGTCAGCTATCCTAGTTACAGTCTCTGTAAAGCTAATAGATTACTGTTTGTCCAGAGCTTGTTCTGTGCCAGGCACTACCCCAAGTACGTTACACATATTATCTCATTTAAGTCTCACAATGCTGTTAAGGAGCAAATAATTACCCCTATTTGATAGATGACAAAATTGGGATTGAAGAGGACTGCATCACTCTCTGAAGTCCCCTGGCTAGTCAGTGATGGCTCAGAATTGACCCAGAACCTCTTTCTTTAGAGCTGGTGCTCTGGTCTACCTTTCCATTTCTAGTAAATGGAAAACAAATCATACTACAGAACATTATTATGGCATACTCCCTTTATTTTTTAATTTGAATGTAGTATGTGTATGTACAATTTCTCTCCCTCACCTTCTCCCGCTCTTCCTCCCTCCTTCCTCTTGTCCAAATGCTCTGGAAGGAGATACACTAAACTTGCAGTGTTTACTTTTGTGGAGCAGAATTAGTAGAGGAGAGGAAAGGGAGGAAATTTCATGTTTTACTTCATTTACTTCTGATCGTTTGACTATTGCCTGCATGTTTTTCTTTAGTAATTAAAAAATAAGGATTAAAAAGTAAGCCAAATTAAAAATAATGAAAATATCAAAGAACAGCAGCATATCTTTGTTGTCTCAGCTGTGGCTTTTTGAAAATGTGACATTAAAAATAGTTGTTGCGCTTGTTTGGCTTTGTGTAGAACATTTTCAAACTGAAATTAAGCACTATTACAACAAAAATTTCCCTAATACATTACTTTATAAACAGGATATTTCTTATTTCAAGATAATTTTCCTTTTTCTTTCTTTTTTGACACAGTGTTTTGCTCCATTGACCAGGCTGAATGGCAGTGGTATGATCACGGCTCACTGCAGCCTCAACCTCCCAGGCTCCAGTGATTCTCCCACCTCAGCCTCCTGAATAGCTTAGACTACAGGCGTGTTCCACCATGCCCGGTTAATTTTTGTATTTTTTGTAGAGGTGGGGGTTTCACTATGCTGCCCAGGCTGATCTCAAATTTCTGGGCTCAAGTGATCTGTCCACCTTGGCCTCTCAAAGTGCTGGGATTACAGGTGTGTACCATTGCACCCAGCCCAATTTTTGTTTAAGTAAGGTCACACGCTCATATGCATAGAGTTTTAAAACTACTGATAGTTTTAATTGCATGACAGAAATCAATTGCTGCTTCCTTAACAGAATACTCATCTCACAAGTGAGAAATGATGTTAAAATGCTATAAAAAATGTTTACCACAGCCAGGTGTGGTAGTCCATGCCTCTAATCCCAGAACTTTGGAAGACCCAGGTGGGAGGATTGCTTGAGTCCAGGAGTTCAAGACCAGCCCAGGCAATATAGCAAGATCTTGTCTCCCCCAAAAATTAAAAAATAAAAATAAAAATTAGCCAGGTGCTGTGGTACACGCTTATAGTCCTGGTTACTGGGAGGCTGAGGCAGGAGGATTGCTTCAGTCCAGTAGCTTGAGCTTGCAGTGAGTTATGATGTTGCCACTGCATTCCAGCCTGGGTGATTGAGTAAAACTCCATTTTTTTTGTTTTGTTTTGTTTTGTTTTTGAGTTTATTATTACTTTGTCCTAGGGGTCAACTGTTCTAGGGAGAATAGATTTTCTGAAGAATTTTGAGGTACTTTAGAGATCTTGATAATACATTCTTCCTTCCTCTCTACATCTTGGTTAGCTTGCCCATCTCATTTACTCCCAAAGCACTCTGTACTTCCACCTTCACAAAACTTAACCATACAAGTCTAATAAAGACTTCCCTGGTTCACCCATCGGCAAAATCAACATCTCCATCCCCATCCATTTAACAGAATCTGGCATATAGGAAGTCAACAAAAGTTTGTTGATATGAACGAATAAATGCTTTTAAGGTCTATGTGGAAAAAATACACAAAGATGCTTTTCTTACGGCAGCCAACTTACTACATTAAAAAGAATAGAAGTTTAAATGGTTAGTGGCAAGTGGGTAAATCTTGACTTGAAAAGTTATCTGTAGAAAGACATGCATTCCTTCAGTAATTTCTATGTTACTAAAATCTGAAATCTAGTGCAACTTGACATTTAATAAAACTAAACACAATGTAATTTATATAGGTGACAGGACACACCAAAAATCTTGCCCTGATACAGAAGACTGTGGACACTGGATCTTCCACACTCTTTTTTTTTTTTTTTTTTTTT
>NW_016107455.1:3970242-3978103 GCF_001604975.1 Cebus imitator
TGCTGGGATTACAGGCGTGAGCCACCGCGCCCGGCCTTCCACACTCTTGTGATAGGAAATAATTTCCATTTGAATAGAAGACAAACTAGTACTAATAGTAAACTAATTTAATCAATATAAAATTATCTTGAGAAAATATGTAAGAGGCGTAATACTTGGTTATGCATTTATCAGCTGTTTCATAATTTCCAGCTAAATTCTGATACAATCATAGTTGAAAACATATATAGATATATATTTAATTTTTCTTTAAATGCTGTATGAGTATATTAGAAAACATGGGAATGTAAAATGTAAAACATGGAAATGTATATTAGGAAAAATGGTGCCACCAAATGTGAAAGACAGTATGGCAGTTCCTCAAAATACTGAAAATAGATTTACCATATGATCTAGCATTCCATTCCTGGGTATGCACCCAAAAGAACTGAAAGCGGAGGCTTGAAATTTATTTGTTCATGGCGGCATTATTCATAACAGCCAAAAAGTGGAAGCACCCCCAGATGTCCATTGATGGATGAATGGAGAAACAAAATGTGGTATGGGTCACACGCGGTGGCTCACTCCTGTAATCCCAGCACTTTGGGAGACCGAGTTGGGTGGATGAAACCATCTCATTTCATCATGAGATGATGAAAATGATGAAACCCCATCTCTACTAAAAAATACAAAAATTAGCTGGGCATGGTGGTGCCCGCCTGTAGTCCCAGCTAATTGGGAGGCTGAGGCAGGAGAATCACTGAAACCTAGGAGGTGGAGGTTGCAGTGACCGAGATCGCACTACTGCACTCCAGTCTGGGTGACAGAGCGAGACTTTGTCTCAAAATAATAATAATAATAATAATAATAACGTGGTATGAACACACAATGGAATATAATTCAGGATTAACAAAGAAGGACATTCTGACACATGCTATAACATGGATGAACCTTGAGAACATTATAATAAGTGAACTAAGTCACAAAAGGATGAATATTATATGATTCCATTTATATGAAGTACCTAGAATGAACAAATTCATAGAGGCAGAAAGTATAATGGTAGTTACCAGCGGTTGTGAAGACGGAGGAATGGGGGTTATTGTCCAATGGGTACCAAGTTTCAGTTTGAGATGATGACAAAGTTCTGGAGATGGGCAGTGGTGACAGCTGAACAACAACATGAATGTACTTAATGCTACGGAAATACTGAACTGTACACTTAAAAAGGGCTAAAATGGTAAATTTTATGTTATGTATATTTTACTACAGTAAAAAAAAATGAATAAGCATTTATTTTGTAAAAAACAAGTCTGTACTTATTTCTCTATTTTAAAAACCTCCAATCTATTCAACTGACATGGACATCCCCCAAAAAAGGAAAGAGTAGAAAAAGAGACATCATTAAGTTTAAAGGCAAACCCTAGAATCTACAGCCCACAAAACAGATGGTCAGTGACTATGTACACAAGGAATTGTCCCTTATGCCAAAGCAATGAGGAAAAAGTAAGCTTGAAAAAAAAATCCAACTTTCATTTAAGCAGAAAAATATTTTCAGAAATCTGATTTACAAGTAAAATATGATGCTTATCATTACTTATGAACTACAGTTTTCACTAAAGAAAAAGGGATAACATTACAAAGGATTAAGAAGTAACTCTTACCAAGTCAGAACCACATCACTGGCCAAAGCACATGATCACAAACCGCTAAATACTGGGCAAAGAACAAAACCCCGAGCATGGGAGAGGCTGAAAAACACTTCAAGTTAAAGATGAGTGGAAGAAGCTGATGTGGAAGCCAGGGATGCTAATGGCGGGTGTGATTTTCCAGAAAGGTCCTGAGTAAGAGGCCACTGTTCTGTGTAAGTAAAGTGGATTCTGTTTGTTTTCTGCTCTGCTATCAGAAAGAAGACAGGAAACAGGTGTGCATGGGAATGAGTAAAGCAGAGCATGAGCAGGCTCTGGGCAGGTATGCCAGGTTCCAAACGTTCTCTCTAAGCTACTACATGAGGAGAAGGAGGGAGGAAAAATGCTATGTAAGCCAGTGGGCAAAATCAATTATTTCATATTATTTAAAGGGGTAAAAGGGGCAGAAAAGCTAACCTATTTTGAATTCCTGTGTTGTGCTAAGAGGCAAGGTGGTGCTGTATGTGGATTTTTCTCATTTAAACTTCACAGCCACTCTATGGCGTTGTATTCTGTTACATCAGTTCTGTTGACATACTACTATATTCCTGCTATGGAAACTGAGGCACACACATACCCGTCGGGTAAGCCTGCCTGAAGCCACACTATTAGTAAGTTATAGTCAGAAGGCAGACCTCGGGTCTGACTCCAACGCTCAGGAATTAATCACTGAGCTACACCACCTCAATTCCACACAGACAGGAGAAAATAAGTTAGGAACAAAAATGGAAATGCTAGAAAGAAAATATGCTATGGTGTGTGCCAAAATAAACTACAAAACATTTACTTCTAAGATGAAATCTTGAAATAGTAGCAAAAAAAGAGTCAACTAACAGGGAGGAGCTGAGAAAGCATTAGAACAAGGGAACTAGATACTTAGATTAAGGGCATTTTTGAGTAATGTCTTCTCAGGGTGCTTTCATTACCTCCCCAGCTTTTGGGGCAGATATTTATCAGAACATCAGACACAGTCATTTTCAAGCGGATGGATAAAATTGTGTGGCTAAAAGTTATTTTATGCACTTTGAATTTATACACACACCTCTAGCTTTGCAGCCAGACCTGAGGTTGTACCCCAGTTCAGTTACTACGCTGTTTTCTTTTCTGTTTTTGTTTTTGGAGACAAAGTCTTGCTCTGTCACCCAGACTGGAGCGCAGTGGTGCAATCTTAGCTTGCTGCAACCTCCACCTCCTGGGCTCAAGCAATTCTCATACCTCAGTCTCCCAATTAGCTGGGATTACAGAAGTGTGCCACCAAGCGCAGCTAATTGTTTTGTATTTTAGTAGAGACGGGGGTTTCGCCATGATAGCCAGGCTGGTCTTGAACTCCTGGACTCAAGAGATCTGCCTGGCTTGGCCTCCCAAAGTGCTGTGATTATAGTAGTGAGCCATCACACCTGGCTTCAAGTTGTTTTTTAAACTAATAAGGAAATGGAAGAGATACAGAGGCTAGAATACAAGCCTTGTGGGATTTTTGTGAAGCAGAAATGAGAAGTGCCTAGCATGAGACCTATCATAAACAGGTCTCTCCAAACCCACTCACCATTCATCAAATAAACAGACATCTCTTCTAAGAAGAATTTTTTAAATATATATTTTATTGCGTTTTAGGTTTTGGGGTACATGTGAAGAACATGCAGGATTGTTAAATAGGTACATACATGGCAATGTGGTTTGCTGCCTTCCTCCCCATCACCGGTATCTGGCATTTCTCCCCATGTTATCCTTCCCCAACTCCCCACCCCCTCGCTGTCCCTCCCCTAATTCCCCCCCACAGACCTCAGTGTGTGATGCTCCCCTCCCTATGTCCATGTGTTCACATATCATCAAATATTCCAGGTAACTGAAGCTTAGCCCTAGAGTCCTTTCTAAAGCTAGAAGGAAAAAGAGCTCCCAGAAAAGGCATGAGACAGTCTTCCTATGAATAAAGTTAATTGATTATAAGATATATACATATATATAAAATAAATTTTACTTTTTTCTGTTTATCTGTGCTCTGGACAACTGGGGTAAACAAAGTGATAACATTTAAATCAAGATATTCGGCATTAGAGCAAAATTCTCTATCTAATGAAAATATGTGGACTGCTCCTTTTTTTTCTTTTTTAATAATCAAGTCCAGTGGTGAGAGGGGGTAAAGAGTAGAACAAGGAGTTTGATCTGCAAGTGACTGTGAACAATCAACTGAGATAATGCACTACCTTCAGACCAGCCAGGATGCTTTAAATCACAGTTATCACACAATTATCATTGGATAGAAAAAAAATACTAAAAATGTATAATAGCATAGTACCCCCAGGAGCTACTGTCCCTAGATTAAAGTGGGATGATTACAAGCAGGGCAGATAGAATGAAGGCTCTGAAATACAGCAGAACATGAAGATGATAAAAACTAATGCTGCAGAAACATTAACTATTGACATAAGATGTTAAAAACACAGTAAATGAAGGATACAGTGTTGTACTGCTTTGTGGATGAACACAACTTTATTTTTTTAAATCATATAGGCATTTATCTAACCTATATAAACAGAAAAAACTCTGGGCAGATAAACACAAAATATTAAGAATATTACTAAATGGGGCTGGGCGTGGTGGCTCAAGCCTGTAATCCCAGCACTTTGGGAGGCAGAGGCGGGTGGATCACGAGGTCAAGAGATCGAGACCATCCTGGTCAACACGGTGAAACCCCGTCTCTACTAAAAATACAAAACATTAGCTGGGCATGGTGACGCGTGCCTGTAATCTCAGCTACTCAGGAGGCTGAGGCAGGAGAATTGCCTGAACCCAGGAGGCGGAGGTTGCAGTGAGCCAAGATCGCGCCATTGCACTCCAGCCTGGGTAACAAGAGCGAAACTCCGTCCCAAAAAAACAAAACAAACAAAAAAAACCAAACCAAAACAAAAAGAATATTACTAAATGGAGTTTTTTAAAATTTTTCCTAATACTCATTTTCTGATTTTTCTATATGAAAAAGGTTTAAAAAAAATACTGACATGAGTGCAAAAAGCAGAGATAGATTAAGTTTTCATAAATATATTACTTGTGATCAATAGAATATTGTCAGACTTAAAGTAGAAGTCAACATAATACTACGCAGCAATTTAATAGAGTGCAAATCTAATCAGAAAAAGCTTTCAAAATTCTGCTGAGAAAGAGAATAACTTTTTGAAGCACATGATATTCGCTTGGAGGAGAAAGAAACAGCTTTTTGTTATTTTTTGCTGTGTTAGATCAGGCTGAATTTTTACTGTAAGAAACCTATGAAAAGTACCCTTTACTAATAGCAGTCAGGTAAGTCCTCACAGATGGAATTTATTTCACTTTTGTTCTCACTAATTCATGAACATTGCTTAGGAAACCCCAAGCTGATGGAGCATTAAGTGCTTTCAGATAATGAATACTTAGTAATCCAATTAAAATATCTGTTTAAAGAGGAAAGTGAGCATAGGGCTTCCATTAATTTGTTTTTAGAATGATGGCTTAAGATCACTTACAAAGTAACATATGCTCAAATCTAAATAAACAAGGTAAACAATTATTGATGCAATACAAAGTAATAACCAGAATTGTGTGCTGCAAAAACACTGTATTGCATTTAATAACTCAATTTGTGCCCCAGAGAATTAGATTACTTTTCTACATACTTAAAATGCTGGGGCGTTTGCACTTAGGTTTACATATTATCCTTAAACAAATATTTAGGTAAGTTCTCAGTGATCTGCTGTTTTCATTTCCTGGAATTTGAATGGCCTGATCAGGTAACCAGGGATCCTTTTGTCATTACACGTAAGGGCAAGGTGTCTTTGACCATTTCCTAACTTTTCTAGGTGAGGCAATGCAGGGGAAACACGTTGGAGTCCAACACACCTGGGTCTTCATCCCAGCTCAGCTGCATAATTCTCAGTAATAATATAGGCTTCTGAAGTGTCATATATACACTAGATCTTAGCCAAAAGACCAAGAAGTGATACACTGTCATGTATAAAATAGGGATTTTCTTTTTTCTTTCTTTCTTTTTTTTTTTTTTTGAGACAGGGTCTTGCTCTGCTGCCCAGGCTGGAGTGCAATTGCACAATCACGGCTCACTGCAGCCTCAACCTCCCTGGGCACAGGTAATTCTCCCACTTCAGCTCCTTTGAGCTCCCCCAACCCTTGACTCTATTGCTGGAACTACAGGCACGCACCACCACACCCGGCTAATTGTTTTTTCTTGGTATTGTTTGTAGAGACAGGGTTTCACCATGTTGCCCAGGCTAAAATGGGGGTTTTCATGTGGAGTTACAAAGATTCATTAAATGAATGTACATAAGCCATTCACACACTGTCCCACGGCAGTGCTTGAAAAAAGTAATACCTACTTGGGTTCAAATTCTGGCCCTACTTACCACTTATTAGCTATGTGAACTTGAATAAGTTAAACTTCTCTCTCTTAGTTTCCCCAAGTGCAAAATGGAGATAATAGGGTACTCGCCTCAGTAGGATTGTTGCTCAGTGCCTAAACTGTGCTTGACACAGTGTCACGTGAGTGTTAGTTTCAACCATCCAGTCAGTGACGTGGGCCTGAGCAAGATCCACTGCTGCTGCCTGCTAATGGGTCCTGATCCTATTTTCCTCTATCACAGCACTGTCTTCAGAACTACCTTCTGTTTCTCTACACATAACTCTGCATCTAACATCTATAAGATCAAACAAAATGCCTGAAACACAGTAGCCTTTCCATAAATGTTTCTTAGAAGAAATAGTGAACAAAGTACTACTCTTCCACCAACTCATCTTTCAGATGGTGTCTGGAGCAACTCTCCCAACCTGCTAGTCATGGCTAAATGCTCTCCACAATATATACTTAATAGATGGTAATTAATCATGTATGTAAGGCTAAATACTAAAAAATAATAATAAATTTCAGGAACTGAAAACTAAACAAATCCTCATTGCATACCTTGTATCAAGATGGCTGTTTTTCACCAGGTGTGGAGGCTCACATCTTTAACACCAGCCTTTTGGGAAGCCAAGGTGGGCAGATCACTTGAGGTCAGGAGTTTGAGACCAGACTGGCCAACACAGTGAAACCCTGTCTCTACTAAAAATACAAAAATTAGTCGGGTGTGGTGGCAGGCACCTGTAGTGCCAGCTACTCGGAAGGCTGAGGCAGGAGAATCACTTGAACCCAGGAGGTGGAGGTTGCAGTGACCCGATATTGTGCCACTGCACTCCAGTCTGAGTGACAGAGCTAGACTCTATCTCAAAAAAAAAAGGCAGGGAGGAGGCTATTTTCCATAATTTCTTACCAAAGTAGGATTCGGGGTTTTCAAAGTAACGGTATATTAAATAGATTATCATTAGTTATATAATATAAACTGTTTAACTATAAAAAGCTTTAATATGACTTATAGCTCCCAATCTTCTTATAGTTATTATTTCATAAGTCAGAGATTAAGTCTGGTGTAGTCTGTATTATTTCCTAATTATACATTTTGCATTTGTTAAAATTAACTTGCAGTCTGTGAATACACATGAATGAGAAGAGCAAGCTAAGAAAAAATTAGCTGTTCTGAGTAAAAGCTGCATTAAAATGGTAAATTTCACCAATTTTTTTATTGACACGAGAAAAAGGCATGCTTTATTTTTAAAGGAAAAGTAAATGTAAAGAATAGAAGTTATATATAATTTAAGAATCTACTGTTCTTTAAAATACAAAGAACTAAAAACTTTTAACTTTGAAACAAGTAAGCAGTTTAATTTATCTGATCTATAAAATGTTTTATGCCTAGAAAACAATCTGAAATTTCTCCCAAGGGACTTTCATATTATTCTAAAGTAGTGTTGTATGTGGCACTCCCCTGAGTCTTGGGTGCTCAAATCATAAACTATGCTCACAGAAACAAGTTCCCTCAGAATTAAATTTTTATTACGAGCTTGTTGTACATCGACCTGACTACTTAGCATTTCTACTTGGATGTCTAGTGGCCACTTCAAACGTAGCATGTTAACCCTGAGCCCCAACAGTGTCCCGCACCTGCTCCTCCTGCTTGCTATATCCCATGTCTCATCTGTCAGTAAAGCATGTCCAGAATCTACCTATCTTCAAAGCATATCCAGAATCTATTTATCTTCAAAGTACATACAGAAGCCACCTATCTTCAAAGTATATAAATAATCCAACTATCTTTTTTTTTTTTTTTTTTTTTTTT
>NW_016107455.1:3979760-4005588 GCF_001604975.1 Cebus imitator
TGGGCAAATCATGAGGTCAAGAGATAGAGACCACCCTGGCCAAAATGGTGAAACCTCGTCTCTACTAAAAATACAAAAATCAGCCAGGCGTGGTGGAGCATGCCTGTAGTCCCAGCTACCCAGGAGGCTGAGGCAGGAGAGTCACTTAAACCCAGGAGGTGGAGGTTGCAGTGAGTCAAGATAGCGCCACTGCATTCCACCCTGGTAATAGAGCAAGACTCCGTCTCAAAAACAAAAAACAAAACAAAAAAAAAACACCATTTCTTCAATAGCTTCCCATTGCCTACAAAAGGATATACAAGGTCCTGCGCAGTCTGATTCCAAACATACCTTGACAGGTACAAACACAACTTTGGTTTTTGGTTTTGTTTTCTTTTGGGGTTTTTATTTTTGGTTTTGTGTTTGTTTGTTTTGCCAGATACCATCCCCTGCCTGGCTGCTTGGCAAATACCCATTAGTCCATTATTCAATATTCAACTAAAATGTTACCTCTTCTGTGAAGCTCTCTCTTATTCCCCACACAAGAGCACTTTTCCATCCTCTGAGCTTCCATAGCATTTGATATACTTCTGTCATAGCATTGAAAACATTATCTGTTATTGTTGGTATAGCTTCCTCGTTCATTACTGAAAGGACCGTGACTTAGTAATTTTCAGATACTCTATGCTTAGTAGAGGGCCTACAACAGAAATGCACTCAATAAATAACTTGAATAACTGAATGAAAAGCATTGTTCAAAAAGAGCTTTTTTACATGGCCCTGAAATGGGTTCCCTGGCATAGCTTCTATCTGATATTGGTTCTGCTTGAGATCACAGAGAACATAACCTACTCTTGTTCACATGGATGGCTTCTAATTTGAAAGCAGCCATCAAATCCTTCTGTGTCTTTCTTTTCCCAGACAAGCATGAGTAGGTCTTTCAGCTTTTTTCACATATCACAACCTCACATCTCTTTACCACCTGGACATGCTTCTTCTGAACACATCCTAGAAACTTTACATCCCTTTAGAATGGTGGCACCTAAAACCAAGTGAATATCATTTCCTTTGTTGCAGTCACTACTCTTCAATTAATCTAACCTAAAAGAGAATTAATATTTGGGGGTTTACACTAACTGTTGGTTCATATTGCACTTACTATAGACTGAAAATGTTTAAAATAAGATTTATTTGCTTTCATTATGAGTATAATGATCATTCATATCTTTGTAAGCTAAAAATAGGAAGAAAAACAAATCTCATGAACCAAAGACATTTAAACCACTGCATATGTTTTGGTAAATTAATATTTTAATGCAGAAGGGTTTTTTTTTTTACATTCCTCCAACCATATGATATAGTCACAATTTATACATATTGCACACATAATATTTTTAAGTATTTCTAGTTGACAGTAACTGCCATTTTTACCCATTAAACATATGTTATTCTAACAACAATGCTGCAAGTGTATTTGTGATTTAGAGAAAAGCATACTGAAGCTTAGGAAAATTAAGTGACTTGCTCGAAGCCATGTGTTATTTTTCCCTCAGTTTATCAGTAAGGAATATAGAAGAGCACATCAATATAGAGTGCATAGTTTGCTGAACTTGGACACGTGGATAGACCTATGTAGAGATCAATATATGGAATATTTCCATCACACTGGAGAGTTCTCTTCTG
This sequence comes from Cebus imitator, assembly GCF_001604975.1. NCBI lineage: Eukaryota > Metazoa > Chordata > Mammalia > Primates > Cebidae > Cebus > Cebus imitator. The sequence goes on from NW_016107455.1 coordinate 3,981,423, forward strand.
CTCATTCACAGTTAATTCTCCCACCCAGGGGTAATCACTATTCTGCCTTCTATGACTATCAACCACCAACCAATTTGCTTGTTCTTGCATCAAATCAGTGGAATCATTTAGTATGTACTCTTCTGGTCTAGCTTCCTTTGTTCAACATAATGTTAGTGAGAATCATTCATGTTGTGTATGTCACTAATTTGCTATTTCATTATTACCACACAGTATTCTACATAAGAATATACCACAATTATATTAGCTATTATAGTTATATAATGACATCATAGTTTAATTATACTAATTATTACATTAGATTATACCAGAGTTAAGCCATTCTCCTGTTTATGAACATTTGAGATATTTTCAGTTTTGGTTTAGTTTGAATGAAGCTATTCTGAACAACCTTTTAAAAGTCTCTTGGTAGACATGAATCCTTCTCCTGAGTATACACCTAGGAGTTCAACTGCTAGGTCACAGGATAGGTATAGAGTTAGCCTGAGGAGATACTGCCAATTTTCCAAAGTGGCTGAAGTGATTTACATGTTTCTCTGCAATGTGGAAAAGTTCCAGTTGCTTCATATCCTCACCGATATTTTTTTCAATGGTTCATTCTGAATCCTCACCAATATTTGATTTTTGTCAGCCTTTAAAATTTTAGCCATTCTGATAAGTGTGTAATATTATCTCATTGTAGTTTTAGCTCCCATTTTCTTGATGTGTAATAATGTTAACTTTTTAAATGTTTATTGATCATTTGGCTATCTTTTCAAAGTGCCTGCCTTTTTTTTTTTTTTTTAACTGGACTGTTTGTCTTTTTTATTTTTCTTTTGGTAGTTCTTTATATGTTCTAGCTATGAGTCCTTTGTCAAATTTGTATATTATATAGGACTCATGATAATACACAATAAAAATCTTTTCCTAGACTGTGGCTCACATTCATTATTAATGGCTATGTATTATTCAATTAGATCTAATCACTGTTAAATTATTCTCTTACTGCTGGACATTCAGACTATTTTGCTCCTTCTTTTTGCATTCCTAGGCAGTCACAAGTAGACTATTTCTAATTTTTGCCTTAATTAAACAATGATCACCAAAATTTAAAGCTCCATTTCAATCTACAATGTTTCCTTCATCTACACTTACAGAAGTCAAATTACTGAATTAACATATATGACCATTTGGTATCGATGCAGACAAAACCAAACTGCTTCAGAAAAATTCTATCAATTAATATTGGTGCCCAATAATGCATAAGAATGCCAGCTCACCATGTCCTCACCAACTCTGGCTTTCCCCCCTATTCTTTATCAGTCTGATAGGAAAAAAAAATTTGTATTTCATTGTTTTCATGTTTAACTCAGTCATTACTAGTAAAATTGAAATTATTTTTGTTTAGCCATGTATATTCCCATTTTCATAAATGGTCTTCATTTTGTGTATGCATTTATTAAGGGCTTTTTAGAGTTTTTCTCATTCACTCAGGTATTGTGTTTTTCTTTTCATATAATACTTTATTACATTTTTATTTTTATATTTACTGCAATCATTTCCCAAGATGCAATGTTCTCTGTGATTTTCAAATTTTTATGTAGTTGAATCTGTGATTACACCCAAGCTTAGAAATATCTTTTCCCTATGATACTCCCTATAAGTATTTCCCTATAAATATTCACGTCAAACTATATTCTTAAAGTTTAAAAAAAATTAACCCTTTAATGCCTTAGCAACCTTTTTGGGGGTACTATTAATATACTGGACTCATCTCTAACTCTTATCTTTTTCCAAATTAATAACCAGCTATGGCAATATCATTTATCAAATAAACATTCTTTTCCTCTTTGGATTTTGGATTTATGATACATAACTTGTCATTTATTAAATTTTTAGACAAGAAATAGTCTGCTCTGGGCTGTCTTTTCAGTTCCATCAATTTGGTCTGTCTTTTCCTACAGCATCATCATATTGTTCCATTCTTGTAGCCTTGTAATGATTTCATTTGACCAATATTTACTAAGCACCTACATCATGTTAGATTGTAGGGATAAAATAGGGAAAAAGACATACCTAGAAACTAATTTTATGGTGCTTGCAGGCTAGTGAGAAGATGGAGACCAGTAAACAGACATATGGGAAAAGCATAAGGAAAACCTCAGGCTGGAGAAGTATTAATAAGCACGTGATTACACAGGATATTAAAGACCTTAAAAATGAGTTTGCACTTTATCCTGAGAGCAAGGTAAGCCACTGAAGGGCTTCATCAGGGGGCAAAGTGTTCAGATAGGTATCTTAGAAAGATCACTTTATCTATAAGAAAATAAAAATAATTTACTAGAGGAAGTCAGGAGTACAGTCAAGGAGCCCACTTAGGGGACTTTGAGGAACATTAAGGACTGACTCAATACGCCTCTTCAAACTTTTCTATGCCACTTTCACATATTTAGTTTTCCACATACACTTTGAAATTGCTTAGTCAATTTTCCTCCTATACACCCACTTCTAATCCAATTGTGATTTTATTTGGAAGTACATTAAATGCTTAATTTATGAAGAATTACAACTTGATTACATATAATTTCCCTAAGGTTTTTAAACAATTGCAGTTAAGTCATGTCTTCTTCTACCATATATTTTTGCAAGAATAACATAAGTTGTTAGCAAAACAGAAAACAGAAGAAAAACAGGCAGAGTAGGAACACCTTAATAGTTTGTCTCAAAGTACAGGAAATGCCAAAAACTAACGGAAAGCAAAAGCAAAAAGGACTAAGTCTAAGCTAAGAAGGTAGACTAAGCTGTTGGAGGGAACTATATGGACAATTTGTTAATTCAGTGTTAAACAGAGGTATACCTCAGTCCCAACGAAGAAATAACCTTATTTTTTCAAGAGCCAAGAAGTGAATAAAGAAAAAACTTCAACCTGAATTAAAAACAAACTGATGCCTTACAAAAAAAAATTATAAGCTATAGTGGCAGGGCCTAAGAACCAAAGGAGTGGAAAAGACCGTGGCAGAGAATTTAAGTGCTTTTAAACTGGGCCAGACTTTTGGGACGCTGAGGAGGGTGGATTATGAGGTCAGGAGTTCAAGACCAGCTTGGCCAACATGGTAAAACCCTGTCTCTACTAAACATACAAAAATTAGCTGGGCGTGATGGTTGGCGCCTTTAATCCCAGCTACTTGGGAGGCTGAGGCAGAAGAATTGTTTGAACACTGCGAAGGCTGCAGTGAGCTGAAATTGCACCATTGCAATCCAGCCAGGGTGACAGGGCAAGACTCTGTTTTAAAAAAATACATATATATATATATATATGCCCAGACTAAGTGAGGAGTAATCGTGTGTGGCTTTACTTAATCAGTTTGGGTTTGGATTCTCTTACACCACAGTGAAGCTGTGAACCTGGGAACGCTGTGAGCTAGGATATGGACAGCAAATTGAAGGTAAGGGGCAATTCCAAAGAAAGGCAGAGAATAAAGGAAAGCATGGGGAAGGAGGGTCACACTATAGGAAGAGATTAATGTACCTTCAGTACAAACAAGACAGGACACATAATTCTGTAAGCGGAAAACACGGAGATACTGCTCGTATTTTTAGGCCTGTATTTACTCTCAGGATTTCTGATACATTTTTTCCACAGGGGATTTGTTATTCTGAAAATGGGTTGAGTCTTACTTTGCAACATGAATAGTCAGATATTTAATTCAAGGCAAAATTTGAGAAACTGAAGATCTGATGGTCTGACAAAACTATTACATAGATAATGCCAAAAAGACATAGTTCTTACATACTTTCCTTTCTAGGGCTGCCATTCAAAACTGTCTCCTTTTGGAAAGAAAGAATATTTACACATTAAGATCTTGTTTCAATTACAATTTTCTTGTTAATCTTTTTATGTGGGCAGAGCATAATTTCTTCATTCAGGAGATGTTTACTTCACTGGAGGCACTAGAGCTATAAAGATGAAAAGATAGATGTGTTCTTATTCTCCTGGGGTTCATGTGCAATGGATTCTACATACAAATAATTAGATGATTATAGCACAGAGCTCAGGGTGTTAGGAGCACACAGGAGAGGCATCTGGGGAGTTCAGGAAGCAGCTTGGAGGAAGTAAAATCTAAAGGAAGGTTGCATGGATATCTCATAGGACCCAAGGGTTAGGACCAAGATACAACTAGAACCGATTCTGGAATAGAGCTTTTCCCCCATGTGGGTGTGGGTTACAGGTATGACCTCTCAGAACACTGTAGAGTACAGCTTTCTAACCTATGTTCAGATTACAAGTGTGTCCGCCAGCCATAAGCACAGCCTTATCCATCTCCTTCAACGGGCAGTATTGATACTACCATTTGCTATGTATATCATGACATAAAAAAGGATAGGAATCATTGATTGTAAAGAACCAAGGAAATGTTTGGCCTCTTGGCTATAATTCATCCTTATTCTCTCCCTCTTTTACTCTCTCATCTTTCTTTCCCCTCATTCTTCTCTACTGTTTCCTACTCTTCAATCCTCAGAACTCGACTCCCAACAATTCCGAAACATACACATTCTGAATTTCAGCCACCAAAAGAGAGAGAAAGATGACTTCATTTCAAATATAAAGTCCTGGTGAAGAACTGTGATTGGTTCAGCTTGAGTCAGGTGCCCATCCTTGAACAAATCAACAGTGACCAAAAGGTAGAAATATCTTGTGCAGATGGTTCCTAACTTATGATGGTTTCAGTGATTTTTTTTTTTTTACTTCAAAATGGTGCAAAAGTGATACACATTCAGTAAAGAACCATAAAACCATTCTGTTTTTCATTTTCAGCATGGTATTCAATAAATTACAGGAGATATTTAACACTTTATTATAAAATAGGCTTTGTATTAGATGATTTTGCCCAACTGCAGGCTAATGCAAATGTTCTACACGTGTTTAAGGTAGGCTAGGCTGAACTATGATGTTTGCTAGGTTACGTGTATTAAATGCATTTTTGACTTATAATAGCTTCAACTTACGATGGGTTTATCAGGCTGTAGCCCCCCCATAGGCCAGGCACGGTGGTTCACGCCTATAATCCCAGAACTTTGGGAAACCTAGGCAGGCAGATCACTTGAGCCCAGGAGTTCAAGACCAGCCTGGGTAACATGGCAAAATCCCATCTCTACAAAAAATTGAAAAAATTAGCCAGGCATATTTGCATGCTATAGTCCCAGCTACTCAGGAAGCTGAGGTGAGGGAATCACCTGAGCCTGGGGAGGTCAAGGCTGCAGTGAGCTATGATTATGCCACTGCACTCCACTGCACTCCAGTCTGGGTGACAGAGTGAGACCCTGTCTCAAAAAAAAAAAAAAAAAAAAAAAAAAAGACACATAACCCCTTTGTAAGTCAAGAAGTATCTGCATTTAAATTGTAGCTCCCGATATTCACCACTCATATGGACAAGAGCACCAGAGCCTGGCCCTGGCTACGTATAATAACTCCTTGTCCCCTCTCCACGCCAGCCACCAAGAAGCCTGTCGCTCCCATGCATCGGAGACATCTTCTCCAGCGCAGACCTTTGACTGGATGAAGGTCAAAAGAAACTCTCCCAAAACAGGGAAAGTTGGAGAGTACGGCTACCTGGGCCAACCCAACGCGGTGCGCACCAACTTCACTACCAAGCAGTAGTGAATTTCACTTCAACAAGCATCTGACGCTCACCCAAAGGGTGGAGATCGCTACCTCCCTGCAGCTCAACGAGACCCAAGTGAAGATCTGGTTCCAGAACCACCGAATGAAGCAAAAGAAACGGGAGAAGGAGGGTCTCTTGCCCATCTCTCCGGCCACCCCACCAGGAAACAACGAGAAGGCCGAGGAATCCTCGGAGAAGTCCAGCTCTTCGCCCTGCATTCCTTCCCCGGGGTCTTCTACTTCAGACACTCTGACTACCTCCCACTGAGGCGGCTCCAGCCCCAGACCACAGCCCAGGTATCTTCTTGGGCTAGGACTTCTTACCCAAAGCACATGCTTAGCTTATCTTTCTTTCCATTTACAATGTCTTTCTTTCTTTCTGATCCTATCTGGGAGCTCCTGGCCAGGATAATATGTTTGCAGATAATTCTGCACCAGAGACTTGGTGAGGGTTAACACCTTAATCCAGATTGGGTGCCAGCATCAATTTTCTGGTGGACCTTAATATCCCTCCTGCTTTTAGGAGAATTCACAGAACCTGCTGTTCCTTTCAGATGCCCTTTTGGAAAATAGGTCCCTTTGCCAACAGAAACATGCCAGAGGGAATCTTCTCATCTTTTTATCTAACTATATGTACAGCTCTTCCCTCCCTTGCCCTTGAAAGTAGGATATAGTGAAAGAAGAGTCCAGGAGCTCACCAAGAAGAGATGCAATATGTGTTTACACAATTAATTCATCCCCTAATTTAATTCAGTTTTGTGTGTGTGAGTTTGCTGGTTGTAAATACTTTGTCCTGAGAGATTTATCTTTATACAGATTTTCTAGAAATGTTTAGATTAGGTTACTAAAACGGGGGAGGCAAACTCTCAAAACTGGTACAATTTTATATGTGCTTATAGGTGAAAGAACAAATTCCCTCATTTAAACCCAATCAGATGCCTCAGAGGGTAGCCTCAATTTGTTCTTACAGGTAAGAAGGCCTGCAGAGCACAAAGTTCAGAAACCAGGCTTCCTGTGCTAGTCTCTCCTAATCCCTACCCCTTTCTTCTCGGGCCACCCTCCGTTTAAAATTTGTGCTGGATAATCCAGAACCTAAAAGTATTATTCAAACCAACTTCTTCCTTCCACAGTTATCTTAGTTGGATATGTTGTATTTTCAGCTCAGTTGTTAATGTGATGGATGGTATAATGAATATACATTTTGTGTGATTCGTGAATAGTCTTTTGCATGTCGCACCATGTTTGATGTTCCCGAAGTACCACACTGAGTTCTATCAGTTATCCTTTGTGAGCCTATGATATTCCCCATTTCCTGTACAATCATGAACAGCTCTGAGATTCTAGAGTGATATGATCCAGGGCAGAGTTTGCGGGTCTTAGGATGTCTGTAATAAATAAATATACTCAAGTTTCAGGTAAAAAATAAAAATGAAAAATAAAAAATAAATAAATAAATAAATAAATAAATAAATTGTAGCTCCCAGAGTTACCACTTGACTGGACTGGAGAAAGGGGCATGAGGTCAGATAAAATAATAGGTGTCTACTACAAAGTTTGGATGCTGAAGGGAAAGAGCTGGGAGACAGGACAAGGATGAAGATTCAAAAGAGAAAAAAGATAATTTGAGAGATCAATGTCCCTGTAAGGGTGGAAAAAGATAGGATCCATAATAGAGAAGGATAAGCCCCACGTCTCCTATTGCAACAGATAGGAAGGAGGAAAGAATGGATAAAGACATGGTCTTTTAGCTGTGCCAGAGAAAGCGGGAGTTCAGGTCTGCAGGGTATTTCTCTGGGAAGCAGGAAGGTGATGCAGGAGAAAGGAAGTAGGCTAGTAATAGAAGATTAGTGAAAAGGCTAAGAAAGAGACATTATGCAAAATAAGAGAGAGAGAGAGAAAGAGAGAGAGAGCGAGAGAGAGAGAGCGAGAGAGAGAGAAAGAGAGAGAGAGAGCGAGAGCGAGTGGGAGCGCAAGACCAAGAGAGCAAGGGTGAGCAGACTAGGCTTGGGAGACTAGTCAAGCACAGGAGGAAATGTCCATAAATTAGAAGATTTGAGTGAAGTTAACAACTATAAATTTATTTATACCCATCTGTGGAGTAGTATCATTTTCTCCAGCAAGTCTTGGCAGCCCCAATATTGGATCTTGCAGGGACAAATTAAGAAGAGCCATTTGATAGGTCCAGGACTGGGATTTTGCCAGGTGAGGGTCCCTGAAGGACAGCAGAACAAGGTAGTTTAAGGCTGGGAAGACAGGAATACACTGGGAGCTTGGACAGACAGTTGTGGGTCTGAAGGAAGAAGCAGCAGTAAAAGAACAATAAAATAGAATGGCATTCTGGGAGATAACCAAGAACACGGGGGATGTGAAGCCTAAGTTACCGCAAGGTTTCCGAGGCAGTTAATCCCAGCAATGCTCCAGTGGACAGGGGTCACTTAGGGCTCTTAGGAGTTGGCTGTACACTGGGTTAATGGATTTTTTCTTGATCAGAAATATGCAGTTATTCCTCAAAGTCTTTATATTTAGATACTTTATACACTTTAAGGGGTACCTCTTTCTCTCTGTCTCTCTTCTCTCTCTCTCTACTCCTTATCTGTTCCTATAAAATGCCTGCATTCTTTCTCAGCAAAGGTGATCTACCCCAACCAGACAGAGCTATGTGCCATTTCCAAAATGTTCCTAGCATCCAAGCTTTCACTCAAGGTGTCTTATATACCTTCTCCCCACTCTCATTCAGAATGTGCTTCCACATTCTGTGTGCTCAGACTTCAAAATCTCACCAACTTCAACATCCAGGTAAGTATCCAATTTCTTCTAGGAAGGTCTCCAAGATTCTACCCAACCCAAATCAAGATTTCTTTCAATACACAAGTTTTTCTTATTCAATGTAGTTATACCGTCATTTGTTTTATTTCTTTTTTATTTTTATTTATTTATTATTTTTTTTGAGACGGAGTTTCGCTCTTGTTACCCAGGCTGGAGTGCAATGGCGCGATCTCGGCTCACCACAACCTCCGCCTCCTGGGTTCAGGCAATTCTCCTGCCTCAGCCTCCTGAGTAGCTGGGATTACAGGCACGTGCCACCATGCCCAGCTAATTTTTTGTATTTTTAGTAGANTTTAGTAGAGACGGGGTTTCACCATGTTGACCAGGATGGTCTCGATCTCTTGACCTCGTGATCCACCCGCCTCGGCCTCCCAAAGTGCTGGGATTACAGGCTTGAGCCACTGCGCCCAGCCATTTGTTTTATTTCTATTTCTCTTTAAGAACAGGAATTCTTCTTAAATTCAAGTTTTAAGCCAAAATATGTTTGTGTGTAGTTGAAGCCTAAGAAAGACTTTTGACTTAAAGTACACAGCTAGCCAAACATGCAGACAACCATCTTTTTATTCTAAAGCTAACATACCACACCTAGTACTGAGTATCCATAAAGAACAAACTCCTGTGACTAAGGAGAAAATAGAGAAGTGTGCCTATATAAAATGTATTCAGAGCTGCACAATAACCTGACAAATTAGTAATGGAATGTCAAATGAATCAAATGGAATGCTTAGCACTGACTACTAGCCTTATGTTCATTAGTCACTAAATCATCATGTTTTCTATGTGCTTTGCTAAGAAAATCCAAAGTCACCAAGCTTTATTTTCCCCTATCTTAAGAGGAATAGAAGAGATGGAAATAAAGGAGGCAAGAATTGCTTATGGATCCAGTTGAAACAGAACTGAAGGAAAGGCAGTGGGTTTCATCTGGGTCCTACGGGCAAGGTGTAGGATCTGTAATTTCCTACATATACACAAACTCATTCAGCCACATTCCAATCTAGGATTAACATGAAGAAAATCTATTAACAATGGTAAAGCTTTTTTCCTCTTCAAATGAATATGGCAACACTCATTCTGGAGAACTCTCATTCTCTGTTGAAATAACAGCACTTTTCTAGGTGATCTAGCAAAAATATAAAAATGATTAATCTGCATACATTTTGACTTCTTGACTTCTTATTTTATTTCTAGGAATTTGTATTAAGAAAAAAAGAAATATATTTTATATATACACATCCATATATATATACACACACACACACACGGTTATTTATCAGCACAATAACCTTATTAGCAAAAAACTAATAGCAGCTCACCAGTAAATTGATTAAATATTCTATTATATGTAACACAGCAAGTAACATAAAATAAATACATGTATAAAACATATGCTGATAAGTGACACAAGCAAGTTTAAGAACAGCATGAGGCTGAGAGCAGTGGCTCATGACTATAATCCCAGCACTTTGGGAGGCTGAGGCAGGAGGATCATTTGAGGCCAGGAGTTCAAGACCAGCCTGGGCAACATAGTAAGACTATGTCTCTACAAAACATTTTTTAAAAAATTAGCTGGGCATGGTGGCACATGTCTATAGTCTCAGTTGCTACAGAGGCTAAGGCAGGAGGATCGCCTGAGCCCAGGAACTTGAGGCTGCAGTGAGCTATGATCATGCCACCGCACTTTGGTCTGGGTGACAGGGCAAGACCCTATCTCTTTAAAAAACAAAAGAAAGTACAGTGTAACATAGTTTTATAAAAATAAATTTTAAAGTGATATTGATATGCATGTTCCACATAGTAATGTCAAATGGGGTATGAATTCTGAGAGACTTTATAAATTTTCTGTTTATGTAACACTTGAGTTACAAATTTTGTATCACTTTGTATTATATTCATAATTAGGAATGTATAGATATTTTAAAGTAGATGTATATCTACTGACATGTAAAAATGTAAACAATATACCTTTTAAATGAAAAATGCAGGTCAAAGCAACATATTCATGTTTCTAAAAAGTTACACACATACCAAAAAAAAAAAAAAAAATCTAGAAGGCTACACCAAAATATTGTCAATGGTTATTCTCAGTGGTGGGATTTTTGTATGATTTTTATTTTTCTGTTTGTAATTTTCTATTTTTACTCCCTTAAAAAAAATAAAGACCACGTATTTTTATAAACAAAGTTTTCACTTAAAAACTTCATCATCAATTTTCACTATTAAACCTTTTTAAGAACTAATAAGGTTCAACAATACTGACTTTAATTTTGCTTCCTCTCCCTATTCACTCAATGGCCTCTAGGCTTATCCCTGCTTAAAGAAAGAATCAGCAGTAGAACAGGAGAAGTAATAGGACTGAGATCATCAACAAAAAGTGGTTTGCTTTCAGCTTTGCTATGAAAAAAAGATAAGAGTGCCGTAATATTGATAATGTCATTTTACATTTTCAACTGATGATTTCCAAACAGGTTTTACAACTACAATCATATTTGGCTCTCAAGTCTATAAAGAAGGCAGGGAAGTATTCTCCCTTAGAAGATAAGCAGTCTCACTTAGAGAAGGTAGAGGGATGTATCCAGGTTCTTGAAATGGGGAGTGACAGCATTTTCCTGCTCAGTCCAATACAATAGCCACAAGCCACATGTAGCTATTAAACTTAAGTTAGTTAAAGGGAAATAAAATGTAAAAACTTCAGTTCCTCAGTTGCACTGGCCACATTTCAAGTACTCAATTGCCACAGGTGGCTTGTGGCTACTGCTTTGGGTAGTACAGTACAGAGTATTTCCATTATCCCAGAATGGATGTGATTCCCACTCCAAGAACATTTTCCTCTCATGTGGTGGCTTTCTACACCCTTGCTTTGCCTTCTTGAAGGAAAGGAAAACATTTGAGCATCTCACTCTACATGGTATGATCTTCTGAAATACTGTAGGGAAAAAGCAAAAAAAAAAACAAAAAACTGCTGAATTCAGAATACAAAGGTGGCTAGGGTAGCCAGAGAATGGTGAGTAGTGGGAAAGGACACAAGGGGAGCCTGCACGGTGATGGAGTGAACTCTGAGGGTCACCTTCCTAGCACCTATTCACCCTCTTCTTCCTTTTAATAGGACTAAGTTNGATGGAGTCTCACTCCGTCGCCCAGGCTGGAGTACAGTGGCACAATCTCAGCTCACTGAAACCTCCGCCTCCAGGGTTCAAGAGATTCTCCTACCTCAGCCTCCCAAGTAGGTAGCTGGATTCAGGTGCACACCACCCTGCTGGGCTAATTTTTGTATTTTTGATAGAGACAAGGTCTTACCATGTTGGCCAGGTTGGTCTCAAAGTCCTGACTGCAAATAATCCACCTGCCTCAGCCCCAAAGTGCTAGAATTATAGGCGTGAACCACCGATTCTAAAACTCAGAAAACTGAGTCTCAGTTTTCTTATCTGTTTTCTTACCTCATGCTTATTTATAATCGAATTTAGTTACGGGGTTTCCAAAACTGCTCAAACTCCACTAAAATGTTCACAAGGATCGCCTCCCGTCGCCAGGCCCCTCTGGTGGTATAAGCAAGGCTGCCGTCACCAATTTTATCAGCTGCCCTTTCAGCTCCATCAGAATCTGATTCCCTCTGCCCAACACTAACCTAGTGGGCATGGCAGGCAAGCTCTGTGGGCATCCTCATCCAGAACCCTAAAGACAGAAGGGCTCAAAGAGACTCCCTTTCCGGTCTTGGTCTCCGGACCATTCCACTGTCAGTCCAGCCTCATTTTTTTTTTTTTTTTTTTTTTGAGATGAAGTCTCGCTCTTGTCCCCCAGGCTGGAGTGCAATGGTGCAATCTCCGCTCACTGCACCTTCCACCTCCCGGGTTCAGCTACTCTTGCCTCAGTCTCCTGAATAGCTGGGATTACAAGCGATCCACCCGCCTCGGCCATCCAAAGTGCTGGGATTACAGGCATGAGCTACCATGCCTGGCCAGGACTAAGTTTTTATTTTGGTATCTACCCCTACCCAACATGGGCTTTGTTCCACAGAGTTCAGGAACAGGCCTGTAGTGCAATTTGGGCTTCATCACACAAGACAAAAAGTTAGCGGATAGGGTAACACCTTTTGAGCCTTTGGTCTTGGCCTCTGAAGGGCCGAACAGCAGAATATCTACCTCAACATTATCTCAGGCATGAACCAAAAAGTGCATGTGTATCATGTGATCAAATACATGACTATTAATGGTTATACCTCATCAGCATAACAGAGTCCACAATATGGACCAAACACGCCACTCTGTTTTACTAATATGTGTAGTATTTCTATTAGCTTTACTAACATGTGTACAGGTGAGTATCTAGGTACATTTTGAGGTTAAAAAAATCTAATTTTGTGCTTTGTGTTTGAAATATACCATCTGAAATAGAAATATACTCTCGCAAAAGTAAATCACAATAATAAATAAAAAGAGAAGCAGGCTGATAATACAAATAGTAAGAAAGCACATTACCTAGGTAGACTTTGTGGAGAACATTATTCCTTTTGTAGCCAAACATTTACAAAAATTTAAATAATTAAGACAGGTCAGGCACAGGAGTGTTAGCTGATGCCTGTAATCCCAGCACTTTGGGAGGCCGAGGCAGGAAGACTGCTTGAGGCCAGGAGTTTGAGACCAGCCTGGGCAACATAGCAAGACCATGTCTCTATAAAAAAATTAAAAATTAGTGTAGTGGTCCATGCCTAAAATTCCAGCTACTCAGGAGGTTGAGGTAAAAAGACTGCTTGAGCCCAGGAGACTGAGCTGCAGGAAGCTATGACCATGCCACTGAACTCCAGCCTGGGGGACAGAATGAGACCGTGTCTCAGGCAAACAAACAAACAAGTAAGACAGAATAGGGAGATCAGATGATAGCATAATTCTCCTCTTTACAGAATTTATAGAATCATAACGTTAAACAAAACAAACATTTAAAAACTATACCTGAATTTAGTAATTTAATTCCATGTAGGCCATGAGTCTTTTAAGAAAAATCCTAATTTGGGAATTCTTCATATGTGGGATGAATGAGTTAAAAGCAGTATGTCAACTCTGCCAAACTTTATAGTACAGAACATCAGTACCAAAAACCATCATGCAATTTTCAATGGAACAAACATGGTGAAGGTTACGAGTGATTTTGGAATCACAAGCATATATATGGTGCTTTGTTCACATACTTCAGAGAACAATTATAGCCCAGAGGAAAGAAATCAAATCACTGACCCCAAGCAGAAAGATGGTGGCCACTTACCATTTTTTCTCAGCTAAAGACAAACTGCAGGACATATTTTGGAACTTTGGAACTGTCTCATCAGGAACTCACAAAAATGTCCCAATGGGATACAATAGTTATTATTATTATTTTGAGATCGGGTCTCACTCTGTCACCGAGGCTGGAGTGCAATGGCGCAATCGCGGCTCACTGCCACCTCCTCCTCCTGGGGTTCAAGCGATTCTTGTGCTTCAGCCTCCCAAGTAGCTGGGATTTCAAGCGTGCACCACCATGCCTGGCTAATTTTTGTGTTTTCAGTAGAAGACAGGGTTTCACCATGTTGCCCAATCTGGTCTTGAACTCCTGGGCTCAAGAGATGAAACCACCCTAGCCTCCAAAAGTGCTGGGATTACAGTTATGAGCCACCAAGCCTGGCCAGAATAGTTATTATTAATACATGTTAAAAAGATGGCTCAAATCAAAGAAAGCTTAATACTGTCCTCAGCACACAACAGCACCTATACAGCAGAATAAGAACTAATGATTGTTTATACAAAAATTAATTCACTGCTGAAAAAAGCACTAACTGAGAAGCCATAAAGTGCAAGTATTTCCTACAGGGTACCTGCTATATACAAGCTTCTGGCATTCTGTTTCAGAGATAATACTGAAATGAATATACAGGCAATGAAAGCGTGCAATGTATACTATAAAAAAAGGGCCTCTCTCCATTCTAGATAGTTAATTCATTTCAAAGTAAATGAGATTAAAGATATGACATGAATCCTGGACCAGGAAAAAATGCTATAAAAATATTATTGGGGCAACTGTAAAATCTAAATATGGACTTTGGTACACGACTATTATCTAATCCAATGTAAAATTTCCTGCTTTTAATAACTATGCTGTGGTTAGGTAGGAGACCCTCCTTGTTCTTAGGAAATACACATGGAAGAATTAGGGGGAAAGAGGTGGAGTGTCTGCAACTTACTCTCAAATATTGGTAAGTGAGTGATAAAGCAAATGTCAAACAATTGATGAATCTGGGTGAAAGTACATGGGAGTTTCCATGACTTTTCTGAAAATTTAAATCATGTCAAAGTAAAACATTACCAAAACATTAATTCTTTACATTTCCTTATGAAAACAAGTGGTAATCAAGTTTCAGAGTGTTCAAGAAGACTGAACGTTTTGGATGTTACAGAGGCCATTAGTGGGCTTGAGGGTTGCCACACTCTGTCCTTAGCTCTCTGTTGTTTCCACTGGATTTAAAACTGATTCACTCCTTAAAGTGGAAACACTCTTGTTTCTGTGGAGTATCAGTCCCTGATGACTTCAGCTTGAACTACTGGTGCTGTCACTACCTAACCATAGTCTGCCATCCCACGCCTTTCTTGCAATAGTAGGTAGCTGGGTGCATTCAACATAGTAGCCCTAAGTCTCATATTTGTTCCTTAAAGTATATGCTTTAAGAGAATAAGCCACATTGTAATAAAGAGGCTCCTAGATGACCATTTCAGAGACAATGCCAAGCTCCCAAACATTCTTATGTACCTATGCAAAGTTACATCAACATATACCATAAAGAAGAAATAGATTATTAGAAATAAACATGTAAGACATGTAAAATTGGAATGCAAAATCCCCTAAAAATTAAATGTGTTCATCTTACAGCTGTAAAAACATGTTTGAAGCCCAAATTGTGGAGTTTTTGTGTCCCTTCTACAGTTTAAAACAAAACACAGAAGGAAACATACCATCATGACATGTCATCTGCAAATTACATGTCTAACCCTTGAGCTTCTTTTAGAAACTCTCCTCACTAATTTGCCTGTGTTTTTGAATAGCAAGTAATATGTTTTCAATCATAAAAGGTTACAGGGAAATTTTTGTGGTAAAAACTGGCCTTCCACTGGCATAAAAATCATCAGTCTTACTGCAATCCTTTGGGAAACAACTTTTTTTTTTCCATTATTGTCAAGCAACTTTCAAACCAGTTTAATAGCTACTGTTCTTGAGACAGCTCTTTACATCCTTTAAAACTGATGTCAGGCAAGGCCATGTAAGAGAAAACTGATAGTAAGTTTCATAAAGAAGTTATTTCTTCACAATATTTTGCACAGGGGCAAGGAAAGGATTCTACTCATTTTTGTATCTCTAAAACCTAGCATATAGTTGATGGCTAGTTAACTAAGGTAATTGCTTAAATGAATGATTTGGCTCACAAACAAAAAGAACATGATAGATTAACAAAGTATGGATCTTTCTTTTTCCACACAACTGAACCAATGCTCTAGAATCAATATATGCAATATGACGAATTTATTTGTCAATAAATTAACTGAAACAAATAGTAAGTTCAACAAAGCATGGTATCTGCTTCAAGTTCAAACAACTGTCTAATAGTGATATTTAAAGTATGAACATTTTAAACTTCATTATTAGAATCTTCCCCCAACCTCTTATTTCCTTTTCTCAGGCATAAGTTTGAAAGTCACCTTTCACAGCTATTGATTTCAAATATAGGCAAAAATTATCTTGGTTTCCTAAAAATAGAATGAAAATTCAAATGCTCTTTTTACTAGCAATGTCAACAACTTCAGCATATTGGAATGAGTCCAAACTAAAGAAAAATAAAATCTTCTTTTCACTCCATGGAAAGTTTCTTTTACACTAATTGCAAGTATAGGCAATGGGTAACCCCTGGGAATTTTAGCTTATAATCAGAATCATTATTAAGATCTAACTCATAAGAGCTTATGAAGGAATAAAAATGGATCCTGGCAGAGTAGACTAGTAAAAATTTATGGAACTCTGAAAAACAGATCTCTTCCTTACTTAGCCATTCAAAATTCCTCACAAGTGAGTCACCTTCCTCCAAGAAAAGCAAAGTTCCACCTGAAATAAACCTGAATGCGAGAAGCTTGCACATCTAAAGGAATCAACTTCAGTTTTTTTGGGGCTAAAGGAAGAAATCATTGGTGAAGCTAAAGGGAAACAACAAATAATCAAGAAATAATTCTTGCTTCACTTTGGGATACACTATATACTTTATGCAGTGGGGACAGATTTAATTTTGTTTGACAAACTAACATCAGAATTAGTTTGTAATCCCTGTACACAGACCAATTGAGCCAGGTTAACACAGTCTAGGAGTAAAAACATCCCATAACTGTGCAATTCTTGAAAGGCATCTGAGACTCAAAATAAAATTTAAAAGTGATTTGAGAAGTAATGAACACAGGGTAAAGGTTGAATAGGCACAATAAAGTCCGTAACTATAGCTACAGAATACGTGAGTTGAAAGTAGAGAGTTGGAAGTAGAGTCTCCTGGAATAAGGGCACTGGCTGAATCTGCACACTTTATTGAGTAGCTGTTCTGTGGTCCCTACGAAGATGCCAACATATGATATACCAATGTATATGTTACATGTGTGAGTGCAGCTTCACTTACACACACTCACACATACATCTCGTATTTGGCAGTTACTCTTGCAGTCTCTGCAAATCCACGGAAGTCATGACACACCTTCAACTAACATAAAATGGTTGTTTCATCCCCATTGGCTGCAATGAGGTTTATGATGCCATCTATCAGGTCAAAGGATTGCTATAAACCCTTAATTGCTTGCTGACCTTTGTACTGTTTCCTCAGTGATTTCCTTGGGGGCTCCCTGTGGCCTTTTTAAAAAACATATTTTTAATGAAGTATAACATACATAGATAAGAATATACACATCGTTAGTATATGTAACCACTGCCTGTGTCAAGATTGTTCCTGGCACTCCCAGATACCCTTCTTTAGTCTCCTCCTAATTACTGTCCCCTCCCTCTTCTCCAAAAATAACCATTATCCTGACTTCTTACACCATAGATTAGTGTTGCCTGTTTTTGAATTCTATATAAATGGAAGCACAGAGTAGGTATTGTTTTGTGTCTGGTTTCTTTTGCTCAATGTTATGATTGTGAGATTAATTCATGCTGATGCATGTGGCTGTAATTCATTCACTTTTGTTGTGATCTAGCATTCTATTGTATGAATACAAATTATTTTTCCATCCCACTGTTGATGGACACTTGTGTTTTTCTCAGGTTTCGACTCCTACTCTATTGCATTTTAACATCTAACATAATACTGTCCCTTTATTTCTACACTACAGAAGCTGCAGATCTAGTATTACTTCTTGCATGCCTAATATCACTTATTCACTTAAAAAAATCATTGGCAGCTATTACAGACAGAATAGGTCTTTAGAACCCAAAATAAAGGGAGAAAAAGAGGTCACGACAGAGTAAACAATACATGTGAAACATACTTGTCTCTGGAATGCACAGCACTGAGCTCTTTGGATGAGGCTGTCTAAGGCACTAACTCATGGATCCATGCTATGCTTTCATTGACTGAGAGTATATATTCATTCTTATTTACTTGTTCTCCTTTTACTCTTGTTTTTAAGGAAGACATTTCAGAATGACAGCATTATACTGACAGTGCTGAATTGAGCAGCTTTAAACAAAATGTATCTTAGTTGCCATCATTCAGAATGTGCATGCAGGTGCTATTCTTGGATGATTTTTTTTTTTTTTTAATGGTATAGACCACACAGCAGCTATACTATGGTCAGTGAGACCAGCCTGCCTTGGAGCACAAAGACTTCTGATGTATGTGGGAGAGATACGGACAATTTCAGCAAAAAGCATAGAAGCCTTCATCCTCTTCATGTCTGCTGCTCCAGATTCCAGTGCTTCACATCTCCTCAGATATCTCACCCTTTGCATAAGTCTCTCTCTCCTATCAAATGTCTTTCTCTCTCTACTGCCTCCTTCCCTTCATTACATATTCACACTCAACTCTATAAGCTTAAAAAGTAGCAAACAAAACAAAACAAAATAAAAACAAAAACCTGTAGCTGTGGTCTTCTCTCCTTCCCTTCACAACACACTTCTTGAAACACAACACACTCAGTCTCCAGTTCTTCACTCATGCTCTCTGTTTAACCCACTACAGACTGTTTTCCACCTCTAGCCTGCCACTGAGACCCCCCTAATGAAAGTCATCCATGCCCTGCCAGTTGCTGTACTTAATGGACGCCTCTTCATCCTTACCTTCCTTGGCCTTTCTCAAGTGTGCAACTTTGCTGACCCCTCTCTTCTTCTCTTGACTTCTGTGATATCACACTTTTCTGTTTTGTTCCAACCTCCATGGACACTCCTCTTCAGGCTCCTCTTGGGGTCCTTATTATTCTGACTGTCTCTTAAATATAGATCTCTTTCAACATTCAATCCTTGGCCATTTTCTAATACTTTATGCTTATTTTTGATCATCTAAATCTCATAGGCATGTTCTATAATCACCCCAATCTCAACATGAGAAGAGGTACTGGGAAACATTCTCCTTTTTCCAATATTCTTCTCAATATTCTACCCATATAGTCATCCCCTCCTCCCCAAGTCTGTGTCATTGCTTTCTATTCCTTTCCATCTGTAAGAGGCAGGGGTAGCAGAAGGGTCAAGCACTTTGAAGTCACGTCAGTCTGGCTTCAAATTCAAACTGCTTCTTAATTAGTTATGTGACTCTGACAAAGCCATCTTCTCTCTCTGTAAACACATGTTTCACACCTGTATAACACTTATCTTGTAGGGCTGAATAGATAACAGATTAATGAGTGAAAGCCATGTAACACCGCACCTGATGATGCCTAGAAGCTGTTCCAATAATTAGTTTCCTTCCCATTTTCCATTTTATGGAAGCTAGTCCTGTCTTTCCAACTGTAATGAATTTAAGGCAGAACTAATCCTTTAAGAATCCTCCAACCCTGTCAGACTGGTCTCACTGTCCTTGAACACATCACAACCATTCCCAGAGGCACCCTGCATGGAATGCTCTCCCTTGCCATTCTTACTTCAGGCATACCTAAGCCTTATTCACATTCCAGCATTCAGCCCAACCCTTTACTCAATAAAGGCCTTCCTTAACAACCAAAGCTCAGACTCCTCAGAAATTTCCTCCACATTTGAACTATAGAATATTGGTACTAATCATCAGGCATTTATTATATGCCACTTTCAGGGGTTACATATCTTTTCATTCCATTTATTTCCAATTACATCATTATTCTTGGAATGAATTATATGTAGCCCTTAGTATACACAGTTTCTAGCAAAAACCTTTAAGTAATACCTGTTGATTGGTAGTTTGTTAATTTGGCAATTGTTAATTTGTAATAACTGAAGGCATAACATTATTTAATATTTTCAACGATTATTTTAAAATATGCATTTAGACTATTGGAATCTTAGAATTTAGGACTATAGAGGCCATGTAGACCAATATTCCGATGCACAACATCTCTTTACAAGAACTTAATGAGTGAACTTTTAACTCCAGTTTCAATAAGTTCACATGAACTGAAACTCATTACTTTCTTTGGGAACCATTTGATGACTAGTAGTTCCATAATACAAGCATCAATATCAGGAGATTAACATGTGATATACTGCTCAGATTTAATTCTTGAACCTCATTCAAATTCTACCAAATGTCCCAATAAATGTCCCTTATAGCAAAAGGATACGGTTCAGCATCATGCTTCGCCTTTAGTTATGTCTTGTTATTCTCATTGCTACCAGAATACTTCCTTAGTCTTTCTTGAAATTTAACATTTTTGAAGGTTACAGGCTAGATATTTTAAAGACTGGCCTTCAATTTGAGTTTGCTAGATGTTTCCTCTGATAAGATATAGGTTATGCATTTTTAGCAGGAATATCACAGAGGAAGTGATGCTGTGTTTTTCTCATTGGATCTGATCACATGGTACATGATTCTGATTTGTCCCATTTCTGATATTGTTCATTTTCATCACTTCATTAAGATAGCATCTGTCAGGCTTCTCCATTGTAATAATAAATGTTTTTCCTTTGATATTAATTAATTGAACATTTTGTAGGGAGATACTAATTAAATATCCCATTTCTTATCAGACTTCAAAAGTTATTTATTAGTGTATGTTAAGTATTGACTCATGGTTTTCAATTTCATTTTGATGATCAAACTGACCTAGATTTAGCTAGTGGGTGCTCAAAGCTGCTTTCTGAATCTGTTTTTACATTTTTCATCATTTCCTTGAGGATTTCCTTGCTTTCTGACACAAGATGCCCCCAGCTCACCTTGTATTAATATTTACTCAGCCACAACCCTGCAATTACCCATTTCTCCACAGAGCCCTGATTTCTTTCAGTGGAGGATCGTACTAGGTGTGACCATTGCTATTAAGAGATCACTGCTCTCAGGATGTCATGTGGACAAAGGGGAATATATAATGTATGGACATACGTGGATACATGATCACATCTATTTTTACTCCTCTGTCTAGCTGTATATTGAAAACTTCTGATTGCAATCTACTACAAAGGGTTCATTGTACTTTCCCCCCTCCCGTATTTGGTGCCCTCTTTTATAGCCATGAGAAACCTGTCTCCATTATCCTTAACATATTTACTTATTTGTCAATCTCCCTGTTTATCACTTATCTCTCACTGCTGTCACCAAGACCATGCCAGTACGATGCTGTTTCTCCATACTCAGGTTCTCATGCACTGGCCCCGTCTTTACTCAACTTGGCTCCAAACTCTAATCTGGGCCGCTGTGGCTCCCCTTCCCCTAAGATGAATGCCTACCTTGCTGTGCCCCAACCCAATGGCTTTAGGACCAAATTCTTCAGGAAGAAGAGAAGAGGAGGAAGAAAAGGAGCAGAAAGATAACATCTACTCTCTTCACTTTTACCCACTGGCATGAATTCTTTTGGGGGCTCCCCAAATAAATACAATCAATTCACATTCAAGTATTTCAGGTAGGTGTTCATGTACTGTCTTTTACGTTCAGTCATTCCTTAAATGATATGGTTTCAAGTACCCTCATCATACTGAGCATTCTTTTCTGGATAAATCCTATTCTGTCTACATTAGCTTGTAAAACTGTGTAAAGGAAGCACTTTTGGTTGCCTATCCAATATTCTATTCTGCCCCTAAAATTCCTTCTTTCCTAAAAAAAAACCTGATTTGTTCAGGTATCCACTTCCTTCCCCATAGCCATGTACTGCAGGAAATTGAAATCTATCATCAGTACCCGACTATTCCATCATGATAACCACATTCTTCTTACCAGTGACAGGTTTAATAATGGGCATGTGACCAAATGCGAACTAATGAGAATGTATGAAAGTCTTCTGGAGGGCTTCCTCAGCAAGGGGCACAATACCAGCAGCTAGCTCACTTTCCTTCCTCTGGACATTACTGTGCCTGAGTGGGATGCACAGAACTGTTGCAACGACATTCCACCAGGCTGAGGATGAAACCAGCACAAAAAGAAGGGTGGGGCCAATGGAATCACAGGCAAGTGAAGGCAGAGTCCTTAGACTGGCCAGAGCCTCTCTTATCATTAGCCTTCTTGTTGTGTGAGATAACATATTTCTTTTCTGTTTAAGCCAGTTCGGTCAGGTTTTCTTTTCAGCTGCCCCCAACAGCATTCTGACTGATACAGAGTGAAGCTAGCAACCACACACCCCTCCAGGAGCAGTAGGATGGGCTAGGAAACTTCCAAGTCCCCGTATTTCCTCTGACATAGCCCAAGTCAATGGTGACACATAACATAGACTGCTAAGACCTCCATCTTTCTCACACTCACAACCATGTTATTTTGTATTTGTATTGTTAAATTGTTGCCCTTCAATAGAGAACTAGAGATTTACTTATTATTTACATTGTTAACTTTTCCATTGTTTCAACTTGTTCAGGACTTTTAAGTGAGAATAATAAAGGAAAGTGAAGTGTTGTTACTTGATTGCAAAGCAACAGATCTAGGAATAGGGCAAAAACAGAATAATAAACATGAAGCTAGGAGACAGGAGATTTTTGCCCCATAGTAAATGTGCTACTAGACTAGTAAAAAGTCCTGACTTTCTGTGTTTCTAACTTCATGCATCTCAAGGTTCCCTTCTGGCATTAAAATTCTGACTCAAGAGACTTCATCAGAGAATTCACGGCTCAGAATTTCTCTGGCTTGAAGCATAAAATCAAGAAAAGTGAATCCCCCCCAAATCAGTTGTAGGCCATTAGTCATTATCAAGATTCACTTATTTCAAATCAAAAAAGCACTGCCCTTGGGCTACCTACTGCAAAAAACAACTCTGTTATATTACAGAGATCAATTCATATTCAAGTATTTCAGGTTGGTGTTCATGTACTGTCTTTTACGTTCAGTCATTCCTTAAATGATACGGTTTCAAGTATCCTCATCATACTGAGCATTCTTTTCTGGATAAATCCTATTCTGTCTATATTAGCTTGTAAAACTGTGTAGAGAAAGTACTTTTGGTTGTATTCTGGGCTGTATTCATGTTTATTCTTAGTAGAGGAAATGTGTAGAAAGTAATTACCAAATCTGCATCCAATTCACGAACGTGAACAAAAAAAAAAAAAAAAAAAATCCAGCCAGCTCCCAGACCAGAGGGATTATAGGAGCTAAATGAAAGAGAGCCCAGATACTTAAAAATGTGTTGTCACTCTGATGTAAAGCCCTTCAATTGCTCCCCAATGTACTTAGGTTTTGAATCTTGGGATTTTATGTCCCAAGGGCTTTTGGCAAAGTGTGGTCCCTAATGAGTACTCCATCTTCACTTGCCCCTACTTTGCCTCACTGGATGCCTTTCAGTTTCAGAAACTGAAAGAGTCTATCTAAAAATATGTCTCGGCTAGGTGCCATGGCTCATGCCTGTAATTCCAACACGAGGAGGCCAAGGCAGGTGTGCATCACTTGAGCTCACAAGTTTGAGACCAGCCTGGGCAACTTGGTGAAACCTGTCTCTTCAAAAAATACAAAATTAGGTGGGCATGGTGGTGCATGCCTGTAGTCCCAGCTACTCGGGAGGCTGAGGTAGGAGAATGGCTTGAGCCCAGGAGTGGAGGTTGCAGTGAGTTGAGATCACGCCATTGCACTCCAGCCTGGGCAATAGAGCCAGACCTTGTCTCAATCAATCCATCAATCAATAATCAATAAAAGCATATCTCTGTATTCTCTCTCTCTTCCCTATCTGATTGTCCCCCTCACCTCACTGCTCCCCCAACATGTATCTATTCTGCATCCTTCTGATCTTGCTTAAAGCCATCTTCCTCATAAAGTGCCTTCCCTGTGACACATTCACACACTTGCATTTGCCACTTCCATTTCCCCTATGAGGGAACTCCGCTCTTTCTCTTCATAGCACTTATTACTATTTGTAGTTATCCTTTTGTTTACTAGCTTAGTATGTTCCTCTTGCTGGTTTACAGCTCTATGAGAACAAGAACCATGTCCATCTGGGTTGCTCCTGCATATCCAGAAAAGAATGAAGACGGCTGGGCAGATCACAATATCAGGAGATCGAGAACATCTTGGCCAATATTGTGAAACCCCATCTCTACTAAAAATACAAAAAAAAAAAAAAAAAA
>NW_016107455.1:4005745-4023892 GCF_001604975.1 Cebus imitator
AAGACAACATGGTTGCCATCATAACATAACATAACATTTAAGATACTATGTTATGAGAAAACAGTTTACAAAACTATATGCTGGCAGGAAGTTCCAAAATTTTTGAATATGTACATTTTTATATGTATATGAAAGATTGTAAAGGAAATATATCAAGGAGGGTGGGATTATACATTTTTGTATGGAGAAACTGTGGACACAAAAATACATATATAACATGCTAAAATTGGACAATCATAGCCATAGGGTGAAAAAATGGAAAACTTGTTGTAAGGATAAAGAATAAAGTGTGGTTATCAAATAATTAAGCTGATTTAATAACTAAAACAGAATAAGTTGTAATACATTGGTTAATATGTCAGTCAGCTCACATTACAATTATAGCCCATTTAGTTTCAACAGAACACACCTGTGTAGTGAAAACCCATTTGCCTAGGACAGTGGCTCCTAGCCTGGCTGCATATGAGGCTCACCTGGGCATTAAGGAGGCTTAATAAATCACCTTCTCTAGAAGACGGAGTCCAGGGAATCTGTGTATTTTAAAAGCTGGGTATTCCTGATACAAAGCTGAATTTGGGAACCCCAGCCTAGGATGAATCAAGAAGTTGAAGAGGTTTCTTTTCAGTAAGAGTTTCAGATAAAATAGAAACCTGAGAGGTAGAGACGAAAACAGTAACAGATTCTGCCAATAGCAGCCGCCTACCACAAGTCAACAAGCAGTCATAAATTGCACACAGTGTGGAAAAATCCACTCATCATGTTTTGGTTTGTTCAACCACACAAATAATTCAAATACCAAGGGCAGTAATATATTTTAGAGTAGCACCTTACCTACTCAGAACTCAGCTCAGCCTACTTGCCTTTCCAGCCAAACACAGCAAAGCAATACCTCTCAGCAGAGAAGATAAAAAACAGACATCTTAAAACTCTTGCCCTACAATTGATATACCCAAGATAACAACCCCTCAGTCTTCATTAGAACATATTAACTCCTCCTTTTTTAAACACCCTTCTAATGAGCTCAGCTGACAGCCAAAACCCAGAGCAGATAAGGTTTGTAAATTAAGAGGGTAAAGGGAATTCATGGGGAGGCACACTGAAATCAAAGACAGAAACTGAAACATCCATTTTTAAAAGTGTGTTTAGATCAACTTAGTGTGGAACAAAACATTACAAATATGACAATAAATACCAAGGACATGAAAACAACTTTTCATAACTACAGTCATGATGATCTAAGTCATTAAGAATTAAATCACATTCTTTATATTCTGCTTAAGGAAGCAAAAATGAGAAAGCACGAACACCTGAGTGCCCTCCATATGTAAAGAACAAACAATCCAGCTATTATCTCATTTGATGTAATAACCTTGTAGTGTAGGAATCAGTCTCATTTTAAGACTGAGCCATTAAAGGCTCGGAGAACTAATGTAAGTTTTTTAAGTTGTACCATAGAAAGTAGCCATAGTCATGTTTAACTTTGAATAACTGAAATATTTCCTTTCCTTTGCTCATTATTTTATGCTACACTGCTACTTTTAAAGTGGTTTTGGTTACAAACATTTCTTTCTTTGTTTTTTATTTATTTATTTGTGTGTGTGTGTGTGTGTGTTTGCAAGGATAAAAGCCTTCTGGAAAAAAATCACCTACAACAGTTGTTTGCAAGCTGTTTTTCCAATGTGATAGCATTTTTTTCCCAAATGACATATTCCTTGGAACCCCACTATGAAGCAGAGCTGCTCTGGTGAAAGCACTAGAATGCCGGGGCCTGAAGCCCTACCCCACCTCTACCTGGAATCCAAGACTGCTCCTCAGGCACCTCCATGACCCAAGACACCACAGAACACAGATTTTTTTTTTTTGAAACAGAGTTTCAATTTTGTTGCCCAGGCAATGGCACTGCAACCTCTGCCTCCTGAGTTCAAGCGATTCTCCTGCCTCAGCTTCCCGAGTAGCTAGGATTACAGGCATGCACCACCATGCCCAACTAACTTTGTGTTTTTAGTAGAGAAGGGGTTTCTTCATGTTGGTCAGGCTGATCTCGAACTCCCAACCTCAGGTGATCTGCCCGCCTTGGCTTCCCAAAGTGCTGGGATTACAGGTATGAGCCACTGTGCCTGACCTACAGATTCTTAAAAAGCACCAATCTAAACAAGCTTAGTCCCTGGATTTGCTGTATAAAAGCATGTCCCTCAGAAACACTCAACAAATGACACAAAGCTATATAAAGGCATCACAATGCTGTGAAAAGTTTGGTAGTATGGTAAAATCTGGTTAACTGGCTAAGGCAAGCAACAACATGAGACTGCTCAAGATTACAGTGCCACTAATATGTCCCCCTTTTCTGTATGGTATCAAGCTTCACGTCTTGTGTTCTACAAATTAAAAAAAAAAAAAAAAAAAAAAAAAATAAAAAAAAAAAAAAAAAAAAAAAAAGGTAGAGAAATGTCTACCATTTCACAAACACCCAAAATCTATTTTAACAGTTGTTTTTCCAAGAGTAATGGTAATTTCATTTTTCCTATATTACCAAAGACTGGAGTTACTACAGAAAAATCAGATTATATAAATACACACAATAGAATACATTAAAAAGCATACATAAAATATAGTAAACGCATAGTTCAGCCAAGAATCAAAAATGCAGAAGTACTATGCATTTATCTATTTATTCAGTGATGGAGGTGAAACTATTTTGTCCTTAATGCCTGGAAATAAGCCTTGGGAGACAGGGCTTTATCTTACCCTTAGAACTTTGAGTGTAGGGGGGCTAAGGGAGGGGTAGCAGGGGGTGGAGTTTAGCGGAGGGATAGCATTAGGAGAAATACCTACTGTAGATGACGGGGTGATGGATGCAGCAAACCACCATGGCATATGTATACCTATGTAACAAACCTGCACGTTCGCACATGTACCCCAGAACTTAAAGTATAATAAATTAAAAAAAAAATAACTTTGAGTGTAGAGGTAGAACATAAACTAATAGGAAAGGCTGAATGCAATGAAAAAAATTGTTGTACTCACTGACATTTAAACTATTCTAGAGATTTTTTTTAATTGTTTATAGGTTTTAGTCTTAATCGAAAGAACATGGGATAAGATGGCAGAATCAGGTTAACTCACTCTCAATATCAAGGACTATTCTTATAATAAACTTAAAATGACCTAAATATCTGTAAAACCCAAAGCTGAAATATGACCAATGATGGGGTTTATCCAAAATAAATAAGTTGTTGGTTTTTTTTTATGGGGCTTGACTTTTTAAAAATAAACTATAAAATTTATCTTGACTTTATATTGGATACAAAGCAATGGTCTGAGATAGAACCATTTGGGATCACCCGGCATTGCTACGGATGATCCTCTATTGTACAAGTTACTCAAAGCCGACTTTGTGGTCAGAGGAAAAAAAAAATTGTTTCAGTTTCTCTTAGTGTTTGCTTCATTGTTTTAGATGAAACCATTTTTTTGACAAATTCATTTGCTTCTACTGCGTATGTGAACCTTGTGAATATACAGTAAGTGCTAATGGGCTTTCCCCCCAAGACTTAGCAATATAACTGTGAGAGATATATGGAGATGAGGAATAAAAGGAAAGCTGTGTTTGCTCCTTGGTGTGCTTATCCGTCTATTCCAGGGGGTTCTTTTAGAACCCTGAACTGGTCTGTGGCTTTTTCTGAAAAATCTATGTTCAGTAGTAAACAATCTTTTTTATTAAAGCGAAATAGCTTTACTACAGTTAATACTTTAATTTCACTAAAGTGAAATCTATTTCTATACTGTGTATCAAGGAGAAGAAATGTGGGGAAATGAAGGCAATCCCATTGTGGGAAGATTGTAACTAGTCCCATGTGAGCAGCTGTGCCTGGAATACAAACTGGGATATCTTCAGGAATGAGGCTAGGACAATGAGGAGCCTAGAAGGTGGGCAAAGTATCAAGAAAAACTAGCAGATGTTCTTGATTCCCTCTCCATCAACTGAAGTCACTTATTGGAAGCCTTCTCTTAAAAAATGATCTACTTTCCAAAAGCAGACCATTCTCTTTCAATAAGAAATGTTGAAAGCCATGATTAGAATCATAGTCTGTCTCACCAGTGTCTCTCTTTTTATTCTTTATTTTTTTACAGACAAGGCATCACTATATTGCCCAGGTTGGGGTGTGGTGACTATTCACAGGCATGATCATAGTGTCCAATCCCTGGGCTTGAGCAATCCTCCTGTCTTAGCCTCCCAAGTAGCTGGGACCACAGGTGGAGGTCATTGCACCTGGCTCTTCACTAACAACCCTTTAACCCAAATGTCATGGCCACAGTATTCATCACATATGCTGGGTGCTGAATCTTGGAAGTTCTGTAATTAAGCATCAGCTGAAAAAAAAAAAAAGAAAAAAAATTTTCTCTTCCTCTTCTAGACCCAAAGATAAACCACAGATACAATTTTTAATTAGGCAAAGTTTTTGTCAGGTACCTTCCCAGCTCTGTCATCAGGATTTGCCTCCCCAGGAATGCACTAACCTCATACTATATGCTGCCCATCCTTTCCCACAAGGGTTCAGTTCTCTATCCCAGGTCTGCTGTATCTCTGAACAGTAACATGCTGTAAAATTATTTTTCAAAAATGAAATTCTCTGTTCCTCATTCTGATGCCACTGAGGCATGTGAAAGAAATTAGCCAGACTGAGCAAGATATATACTAATGTGCTTGTGCTGCATTAGAAGTATCTGACTTTCTAAGAGGACTCTTATCAACCTAACTCAATCTCTACTTGGGAGAATTTGGGGCAGCATAAGACAGGAATGAAAGAAGTGCAGACAATGTGGGGGAAAATATTTCTGAGCAATGAAAGTTGGCTGGCAGTACAGCCAGCCCACGCATGCTCAAAGTGAGTAGAGACAGAAGGAAAGAAGGCCAGGATGGCTCTGGCCATAGGGCGGGGGGAGGAAGGGCTGTTTCCAGATGAAACAATATCTCTACTTCAACAAGGGTCCACTGACATTCTACCTCTTTGATAAAACTTTTTTTTTTACCTACTCCCAATGCCATTTTTTTCTTTTTCTGAATTCCCTCATAATACAGTACATACATATATACAGCTCTTAATTACATTGTCATCAGTTTTTTTTTTTTTTTTTAAAAATATGATATATTGATTCCTCCTCTGTAGGAAGCCCTTAAAAGCCTGTGCAATTCATTTGGGCTCAATCATATTTCACTTTATATTGATCCATTTATTAAGGTATCTGTTACTCCCAATTTAAGCTATCCCTCAAAGAGTAATTTTGTTAAAAGTAACCCCCACCAAAGTATCCGACCCAGCACTAAGCACACTGTAAGAATTCAAGTAGTTACTAGTTTTAATACCAGGATATTATATGAAACACAGAGAGGGTAGATAACATAGTAGACATTCATCATATAGATGAATGAGAAAATTAGTTATAGATTTTTTAAAAAGACAATTCTAGTCTTAAAGTCCATCGCCTGGCAATAGTGTCTAAATGTCATCAACCTTCACGGAGGCTGAGAACAGTGACAAGCAGAATAAGATATTTTAGAAATCTCTCAAATATGAATAGATTTTATTTTCCAAAAAGTTTAAAACAACTTCCAGAAATTAAATAGTGATACCTGGAGGGAATGTGATTATGGGAATGCATAGTGCAAGAGTTACAGAGTGAACTGGAAATAGCAAGGGCATTTTGGTCCACAGGCCTGGACCATGGAATGGAGCAGAGACAGAGGGGCACCCACTGAGTACCTACTATGCTTCGGCCACCACCATAGGTATTTCACACATATTTTAAATGTGCTATAATTTAATTTCACAAGAACATATCATCTTTAAAGATGAAAAAACTGAGGCTCAAAGAAGCTAAGTCACTTGTCCAAGGTCACACAAGTGGTAGTAAATGAACAAAGACAAGATTAAATTCCGTATTTGTCTATTTCTAGTGTCCTTACACTTTCTGATAGGTAACTTGGATCCTCTCTAGAAACTTCCATCCTTGCCCCCCAAACAAAATCAAAACAAACAAATTTGTCTTTGTGAGGAAGGAAGAAATGACAAGGAAGAGATGAAAATATCTAGCTCTCTAGCAGTTATGGGATCAGGACACGGAGGTGAGGCCATTTGGGAAGGATTCAGGGAGAGTTACCATTAGTTGAGTGAGAATTATATATTAAGCACTAACCAGGCACTTGCTGCACATGTGATTCCATCTCAATAACCCTAAAAGGTGATCATTTTACATATAAGGAAATGAGGCTTAGGGAAGCCTATGCTAATAGGAATAAAAGCGAAGCTGAGATTTGAACTTGGTCACTTAGTCTCAGAGCCTGTGCTCTTTCCATGACTCCCTATTGCAAGAATGCTTTTGCTTCTCTTTTTCCCATAAATGCTCAAAACTAAAGTTTGGAAAACACTGTTCTATTCATGAGCTGGGCACAGTGGCTCGTGCCTGTAATCCCAGAACTTTAGGAGGCCAAGGCTGGTGGATCGCCGGAGCTCAGGAGTTTGAGGCCAGCCTGACCAACACAGTGAAACCCCCTCTCTACTAAAAATACAAGAAAAAAAAAAGTAGCCAGGCATGGTGGTTTGTACCTGTAATCCCAGCCTCTAGGGAGGCTAAGGCATGAGAATTGCTTGAACCCAAGAGGCAGAGGTTGCAGTAAGCCGAGACCGTGCCACTGCACTCCAGCCTGGGTGACAGAGCCAGTCCCTGTCTCAAAAACAAAGAAATCTAGCAAGTAATTATATTGTAGTTGAACTGAAAGAAGCCTGTTTTCTACAGGAAATAAAACTGTCATCGAAGTCAAGGCATCTAATAAACAATAAAGGAGAGACATACAATGCATATTTTAAAATGCTGTTATCCTCTGACCCCATTTATGAACATAGCTGGCATTTTTATAGGCCATGGTGGTGAGGCTCATGAACAGGCAATCTACCCAGTGGAGTTGAAGCCACCGCTGACAGTAAAGTTCCCCAACTTGGCAGTGTCTGGGCAATGATGCAATGACTCAAACCAGTCCCAGCGGTAGCACCACAAATGGGGACTAGAGAATTATCATTAAACAGGGCCACTCCTTGAGATAGTGTCCAGCTGCAGTGAACCATCATTGTGCCATTGGACTCCAGCCTGGGTAACAGAATGAGATCCTATCTAAAAAAGAAAAAAAAAAGTAGATCCCATCATAACCTGCAATGAAATGAACCAGTAGCAACTTCTAAGTGCTTGATTCCACCCACATCTGGCCCTATTTGGGAACTCAATTCAGCAGAAGTCTCCAGGGTCAAGAAATGACCCTGAATAAAAATAGTCTTGGAAATCTGTCACGAAGTAGGAAAGGAAACCAGGCGGCAGGGTGATTCACTCCAAATGGCAGCTCCAAAACCCAAATTCCCATTTTTGTCCCAATATGAAGCCAATGTACAAAACAGGCAGAGAGCAAACTGTCCTTTTCCAAAGGCCTTCAAAAGAAGTTGCCAAAGAATTTCACATGGAAGCCAAAAAGATTTAGTGTGCCATTCACCTCTCCTATAAATCTAACTAGAGCTGTTTCTAACTAGAGCCCTGAACCAATTGCAGGTTTACATTTATTTGAAGACCACCCAGAGTATCTATGGTTTTTTCCTCTGGCAAGCAAGAGAAACCCTTTGTCCCACCAAATTTTCCAAATGACCAAACAGCCACAGACAAAGAATACAGGGGTGGTGTGGTGAGTGTGTGTGTATCTGTTTGCTGCCTTTCTTCTAATCTGTAACTCACTTCCCTCAACACATAGTTAAGTTCTATTAAAGTATAATATTTTGAAGAGATTACATGCTTAAAAAAAAAAAAAAGAATTCCACTGGTTGAAGAACAATCAGCCAACATTTGAGTACTCAGTTAATTCACTTTAAGATGTATTAAATGTTGCCGGGCGCGGTGGCTCAAGCCTGTAATCCCAGCACTTTGGGAGGCCGAGGCGGGTGGATCACGAGGTCAAGAGATCGAGACCATCCTGGTCAACACGGTGAAACCTCGTCTCTACTAAAAATACAAAAACATTAGCTGGGCATGGTGGCGCGTGCCTGTAATCCCAGCTACTCAGGAGGTTGAGGCAGGAGAATTGCCTGAACCCAGGAGGCAGAGGTTGCAGTGAGCCGAGATTGCGCCATTGCACTCCAGCCTGGGTAACAAGAGCGAAACTCCGTCTCAAAAAAAAAGAAAAAAAAAAAAAAGATGTATTAAATGCGATGGGGGAGCCAAATTCTGTAGCAAAATAGAAAACACAAAAGGATTAAAGGTAGGTTTGCTTCACAGCCACTCACTTGCATCTTCCCCTTCCAAAGCCTTGCATCTAATTCTGCATTCAGAATTTACATTCTTTTTCTTAAAGGTGGTTGCCACCAAGCACTATGAGTTTCAAAGCATCAGAAAACCTGGATCTACCTCTGAACAGGTTACCTGCCTTTGAGGATTCCACAAGTTGACAAGAAAGCAACGTATGAATATGATGAATTTTCTAAAAGTTATGAACAAATGTCTACACATCCTGAGGGCACATGAGAACGTGACATTGACCTGTTTTTGGGGATTGGGAAAGATTTCTTAGAACTGGTCTTGAAGGATGAGTAAGAGTGTAGCAGGTAGGGAATGAGGGCAGAGATGAGGAAAGGACATCCCAGGGAGTAAAAACAGCAATGGCCAGTGGCTCTCAGCTAGGGGCAATACTGCATGTGTGTATGTACAAACACACCTACCCAAACACTTGCCCCCCCCGCTCCCCCCAGGGACTTGTGGCAATGTCTGGAGACACTTTTGGTTGTCATAAATGAAAAAGGAGTGGAGTTGTTGACATCTAGGGAGTAGAGGCCAGAGATGCTGCTAAACATCCTACAACACACAGGACAGCCTCTACAACAAAGCATTATCCAGTCTTAAATGTCAATAGTGCCAAGGTTGAAAAACACAGTTCTAAGCAAAGGTACAAAAGACATGCTGTGTTAGGTTAAAAATGAGGAGTTGCATGGAGCTTTGGCACGCACGGTGCTTCAGATGATGGCTTTTACAGAAGACAAAACCCAATAAGAAAAGAGAGGGGGAACACTTAAATTTCTGAGAAGCCAAGACATAAGGCTGAATAGATGCTTCATTCTCAAAACAGGAACCAATAACAATAAAGTTAAGAAACTGGACCACTGGAAGGCTGACATATGTTTCATTGTCCTACGAAAAGGAAAGCATTTCTGTCAAGGATGCTGTCCTAGGCTCAAGTCCACTCCTGAGCAGTAGCCTACATTCTTCCTTTCATGCACATGGCTGAGAGCGAGGAGTGTGAGGAGGGAGGAACACCCAGAGGAGCAGATGTAAGCAGCTTGCCCTGGCAGGACTCTCAGAGAGAGGGTACAAAGCTGATGTTAATGCTGGAAGAACTCGTGTATAGGAATGGCCCAATCAAGGAGCAAAGGAACCAATGAGCTCCATATCCAAAAAGGAAGTGGCTACAAAGAAAGCAGAGCATGGTAAGACAGGGTTGCTGTGGTTAGGCCTTCAAGAGGTCATTAGGGTTGTTGGCAGGAACTGGTCCTGACCATGTAGGCAGGCAGGACTCATACAGGAGTCTTAGTCCTGGGCAGAGATCCGTGGAAATTGGAATGAGTAACTACCTCCACCTCCACCTCTACCTCTACCAAAAGGAAAAAGAAATATCCCCCAACAAGTGACTTCTTGGAGGGAAAGAAGGCAGCTCTCACAATACAAGCAGGTTTTCTTCTAAAGCAAGAAATATAAACTGAAGTTTCTTCTCAGATATACTAACTCGCACTAATCCACATCACTCTTACTCTTGCCCCATCCAGACATACATCTATGTCCATTTTTAAAAGTAATGATGGTAGGAGAAATTTCCGTCAATTGTGGCAGTTGCCTAAAAATCAAGCTTTAGCTCCAAGAGGGAAAAAGAAGGCCAGATTAATAGCAAAACATGAAGATCGTTCTAAAAGGATAATGCCACATAAGCTTAAAAAAAAAAAGTAACGGAAACATTTTTTTCCCTCTCTATGAAAAAATGTTGTCACAAAGGAATGTACTATGTACCCAGCATTATGCTAGGTGCTACTGTTGAGAAAACACAGACCCTGGAGCACCTGCAGCCTTGAGTACTTGACTGTCTATTACACACCTTAAAGGAAGGAAGTAGGCCTTGCAGAAGAGCCAGGTGGGAAGCAGACGACAGGACATTCCATAATGGGGAATACGAGCAGAAACTGCAGCTTGGGAGGGCAGGAGTCACGAGAGGTACAAGCACGCATGGGAATTTCACTCACACATCCATATCCACCAGTGGACCAAACACGCTCAATTTCAGCTATGTACAATCACAAATATGTGCCCAAAAACTGATATTCCAGGAGACAAAAACACTTCAACATCACATAATACCATCTGGATTATGCAGTTGTGGATTTCTGGTCACCTTCTGCAAAGAGAGGACTGCTTTCTGTCTGAGTCAGAATTTACAGCTTGAAAGGAGGGCAAGGGTGCTGCTACTCTTTGCTGGCATTGTGTTTATGGTTACAGGGAACCAACTACTCTAAGTAAGTAAGTCATGAACAATCACTGATCTGTACAATGAAAACCACAGCCAATTCTCAGAGTCATCAAGAACACACAGATGAGACACGCACAAATAGATACATCTGTATATCCAGAATCTTGAATGACATAGAGATTGAGTGTAAAGGTAGGCCTCAAATTCTGGGCATTAGACAGTGGTCATGCAGACAGCTGGTGATTCCTCCACATCTCCACAATACCAACCCCTTCCCCTCCAAACAACTTAGCTTACCCACTGTCACCCAGAGTCAGCTTTCACGCCATCAACCCCTGCTCATGCTGCTTAATCCACCTGGAATGCTCTCCAGCCACGTGTCCACCTTTACAAATCCTACCCATCCTTTGGAACTCAGCTCAACTCCTCTCTTCCTCTATAAGGTGTTTTGGAATCAACCTAAGGAATCTCTCTCTTCTGAACTTTCAGAACAATTTCTACAATTACTTGGCAAATAATCACCTAAGCTTTATAAGGCTTATCTCGTTTCTTTTCTTTTCTTTCTCTCTCTTTTCCTTCCTTCCCTTCTTCCTTCCCTCCCCTCCCACCCTCCTTCCTTCCTTTCTTCCTTTTTCTTTCTTTTCTCCCCTCCCCTTCCTTTCCTTTTTCTTTCTCTCTTTCCCTTTCTTTCTCTTCCTTTCTTTTCTTTCTTTCTTGCCTGCCTGGCTTCCTCTCTGTCTATGTTCTTTCTGTTTCTCTTTCTTTCTTCTTTTTCTGCTAAGGGACAGGGTCTTGCTCTATTATACAGGCCGGAGTAAAGAGGTGTGATCATAACTCACAGCAGCTTTGAACTCCTGAGCTCGGGCAATCCTCCTATCTCAGCCTCCTGATGTTTCCTTGAACTATTCTTTAAACCAATAAAAAAACTCCACCTTTCTCCATGTCTTCATTGAGATGCCACCCCTTTGAGAGGTAAGCAGCACATCTTGTAGTTCTTCGGATCTTCCTACCTTATCTCCTAGAGTACCCTGCAAACAGTAGAATTAAATAGCAGCATTTGGCTGGGCGTGGTGGCTCATGCCTATAAATATAGTGCTTTGGGAGGCTGAGATGGGAGGATTGCTTGAGGCCAGGAGTTCAAGATGAGTCTGGTCAACATAGCAAGACTCCATCTCTAAAAAATAAAAATAAATAAATAAATCACAGTATTCTCTTTGGTACACAAAAGAGTTGTTAGGCTCACCTTAGTAATCTACCTTGAAATTCAAACCTCACACTTAGAGATTTAACGCTTTTTAAAAAAGCAGAAATTCTAAGTTCCCTCCCTCAACTTACTTTTTTGAAAAACCACGAGTTAAATCTAAGAAGAGGAGCAAACTACAGACTAGTGTATAAACTAATGTACATTACAACCTAACGTAGTTAGACTCTATGCCTTCAATTTCAAATTCTCAAAATTCTTCAAAAGCTCTGGCTAAGGTCATGTATTTGCTGGAGGTGACGGAGGTTAAAATGAATGGCTCCACATTCAACTACTACTACGGTGTCTTATATACAGTATGTGCATAATAAATGTACCAATGTCTGAAAAACTGAAAGGATTATAAGGTGAGAGTGACAAAATTATAAAGCCATTTCTCAAAGTACACAATTTATTTCCTGGGGGCAGTAGAATCTCTTAAATAATTTAAAACCTTAATCTATGAAATTGCTGTATAACTTACCCCTTTATCTGCTTTATGTGCACTTGGGAAAATTTAAACCGTTTCGCTCATATGGATTTGCCAGGCACTAATCTTTAAAGTTACATACACATATTATTAATAATTCGTTTAACCCTCAGGACAACCCCAATCCTACAGACAAGAAGACTGAGGCACAGAGAGGCCAAGTAAGTTGCTCAAAGATCACAACAAGAATGTGGTAGAACTAGGATTTGAATCTCAACAGTCTGACTCTTAATCACTATGACAGTGGGTATTGATTATAGCTGATACAGAGG
Source organism: Cebus imitator (assembly GCF_001604975.1). Lineage (NCBI taxonomy): Eukaryota > Metazoa > Chordata > Mammalia > Primates > Cebidae > Cebus > Cebus imitator. The sequence continues at coordinate 4,018,285 of NW_016107455.1, forward strand.
TATGTCATCTTGATTAATATTTGAGATGATTTCTATAACAGCTATGCATCCAAACCTTGATCAGAAATGTAACATCCTATCATTATGCTGGTATGTAATAAAATCTGATTGACCCCTGCTGACAAGGGTAGTTAATACTGAAAGTAGGATTAAGCACCCAAGCCAAGATTATGATTTTCACTTTGTAAGTTTAAGGAGTGATGTTTAGTTATAAACCTTAGAAGAAATGAAGCCAAAGCTTGCAGGGAAACTCTCTCTCTCTCTCTCTCTCTCTCTCTCTCTCTCTCAGCTATTTTGAAACTCTACTTACTCTAATGTTTTAGTTAAACTACTTTAAAACTGTTTACATATTACTCTATCAAGGGTGAAATAACTGCATGTAACGGGCTTTCTAAAACAAACCCACATCTTGGAAGCCCATTTTGGGGCGCTGAGTTGTGACTGCACTCTCAAGGATGTCAGTAACACAAGGGTTCCATCCATAGCTCCTTGAAAAAAACCAAAACCATGAACGCCTTGTCAAATTCAGACAGTTTATCTTGGCACTGGCAAGTACAGCAGTCTCTTCGATGTCTGGAAACGTGTCTAATTACGTTTAGGGAGTAACTAAAAAAATAGCCAGGGTCCCAGAACAGACAGCTCAGGGATCACTCCATAGCATCCTGAATGACAGGATGGAACTACGCCAGGAGAGGAAAAAAAGAAGGGCAAGGAAAGAAAGAAAAGCAGCAAGTGTAAAGTCGGGATGAGACGCCAGCCTCTCTCCAAAATAACCCTCCAGTCCTCCTAGGGCCTTCAGGGCCACCGCAACTCTCGCTCAAGTTATTTCCCTTCAGTTTCCATGAGGTCACCGGCCCGCCCACCTCCCTCACCTGGCTCTGGGAAGCGCGCCCTCCCGCGCGGCACACCCCCTGCACCCACACCCCGGACAGCGCCCAGGGCTCCCCTCTCAGGGAAGCGCGGCCCTCGAGCTCGGCACGCCCCCCGCACCCCAAAGCGGCCGCACCCCGGCGGCGTCCGCGCTCGGGAAACCGCAGCCGCAGAGCTCGGCGGACCCCCGGACACCGCAGCCCGGCCGCGCTCCATCTCCGGAGCTCCGGAGCTCCGGCGCCCCGATACCCCGGATCCGGCCGCGCCCCGAGGCGCCCTCTCTTGGGAAAGCGCAGCCTCGCGCTCCTGCGCGTGGCCGCTCCACCCTCACCTGAGCCTGAGGTTGGCCATGAATTCGGGCATGGAGACGGTGTCCATCAGCACGAAGTCCGCCTTGCCGAACTCCAGGCTCTCCTGCTCCGCCATGGCGCCGGCGCTGGGGCTCAGGTGGGCGCACTAGGGCCGCCGGAGCCGTTCAGGGGGCCCGCGATGAGCTCGGGAGGGGCTGGGGCAAGGCTGCGCCGCGAGGCTGAGGGGAGAGGGCGCGCGCGCCGCTTGGCGGGTCCGGGCGGGACGGAGGCCGCCCCGCTGCTCCTCGGCGCCTTCTCGGCCGGCTCGGCTCCGGACGGGACGCACCCGACAGTTTCCGCTCCTCCCGCCGCGGCTGCCGGGAGCTGTTGAGGCCGGGACACCGAGACGGAGACGGCGGCGGCTGGTCCCGCCTCCGGCCCCGGCCCGCCCCGCCCGGGCCTCCCGACTCCGCCCCGCCCGGCGCGCCGAGGAGCCCGCCCCCGCCCCCGCCGTGGCCCAGGCCACCGCCTCCTCACCTGGGCGGCGCGCACGCGCGGGTGGACGGCGGAGGCGCGCGCTGGGCAGGGCAGCGGCGGCGGCGGCGGCGGGGCGGCAGCGCCCCCTGGGGACAGGCGCTGGGATCTCAGGCGGCCGAAAGGATGGCCGCCTGCCGCCCCCGCTTGATAGCTGCCAGCAAAGTTAGAAAAGCAGTTTGCAGAGCTTTTGCGAGGATAATTCATTAATTCATTATGATTCTGTCACCCTCCTGCAAAACCCACTCGCGCCTCTCCACTCTCATCCTGACCCTTCTTGAAGTGGTGGTCCAAGTACAGACTGAGAGGTAATAATAATGGCTAACATTTTGGGGGCACCAAAAACGCCTAGAGCTGTTCTCAACGCCTTAAAGAACTTTGAGAAACCTGCCACACGACTAGGAAGTGGAGCAGCTGCGGTTTCACGCAGGTCATTTGACTTAGGAGCCGCAGCGTTCAACCACGTCTGACGACCTCTATTATCCAGTGGTCCACTTTCTCTTTCGCTGATCCGAGCATTTCATCAGACATTACCTTATATGATGATTAAGTTTTAAATATATCTATGTATCATCTCTCCAGGATTATTGCAGATGTCTTGAGCACAGGACCGTCCTTTTGGCATCCACCAAATAGCTATTGTACCACCTTGCATATATAAATATAAAATCCATGCTGGTTCAATGGAATGGAGTGAGTTGCAAGTGGTCTCAAATTTATTGATATATTGGTTGAGCTTGGAAAATTCTTTTTGAACTTAGAATGTATTTTTCCAAAGAAAATATACTATAAATGACTTTCTTTTTTTTCTTTTTCTAGAGACAGAGTCTCCCTCTGTCACCCAGGCTGGAGTGTAATAGTGCGATCACAGCTCACTGCAACCTCGAACTCCTGGGCTGAAGCAATCCTCCAGCCTAGCCTCCTGAGTAACTAGGACTACAGGTATATGACACCATGGCCAGCTATTTTTTTTTTTAACAAATTACTTTCTAAAGTATCTATACTTATTCAGTCCTGTGTTTCTGTTAGGACCATCTTCTATTACAAAATCTACTAGGAAATCTAGAGGCCTCCTAGGATCTGGCTGGGCTTCAACTCTGGCTGAGTTTAGATGAGTAAACCAGACTGAAGGACCTTGCCCAGGGCCTGCCTCAGCTGCCAGCCACCCACACTTGCCAAGAGAAAGGAAAGTGTCTTGGTCACCTCCTGAGGGGACTGCCTCTGCTATCAGAAAACCATACCAACCCCTGGCACCAGCAGAGCTGGGCTGCATCTGACTACTATTAGCAGCTCTCTTTCAGAAGAAGGAGATCCACCTCTCTGGATCACAGTGTCCTCATTCGTGGAATAAAGGCTCTGGAATAAGGTAGGACTGTCCTATGGTTGGGTCATTCGTGGAGGTGTCAGTCAGTGGCTAAGTAGGTTATTGCCTAGGGTATGGCTGTATTCCTAATGTTCGTATTGGCATGTTTTAACATAAGCAGAACTGAACTTCAAAAAGGAAAGAAAGAAATCTCAAACTGTGTGCACTTTGGAGCATCCAGGGACCACACCCTAAGACCTATTGGTAAATTATATATGTGTGTTCCCTGAGCCCTGGGGGTGTTAAAAATTAGGGCAAAATCCCAGGTACCAGGAAAAGATATATCGAGGCCTGCAGATGATGAGAGTGTTGCAGAAACTATACAGTGGGTAGGAGCAATGGTGAGATACAATGTGGTTTCCTAATGGCCAAAGTGAGAGATCCTTATTTTAACAAGGATCCCTTACTTTTTACATGTTGGGTTCCTAAATTCCTCATTTAGGAACCCACCATATAAAACACCATATAACATATGCAAAGGGTATTTTATTAATTTCTTGTATAAGTCAAAATCAGTATAAAATTAGGCACTGATGCTCTTTTGATGAACCTGAATCTGTTCTGTGGGGCTCACTATTAAATTAGCCTCAGGATTCCAATTTACTTTTGTATGTTGTTTTCATTGTACAGTGTCAAGGAAATTCTGATTCATATAACTAGGCAGTCATTTGTTACTTGTACAAGTCTACATTCAGCATTTCTCAGGCCAATGTGCAGTTACAACCTTATTAATCAATGACACACTTAAGCAAAGTTCAGGTATATGCAGAGCTGGCAGGAGAGACTGAATACTGAGGTCTGCATTCAATCAAGATAACCTAGAGCAGATTAGCTCATTATGAATGTTCTTTGTGATAAAACTTGAATAGAAACACATTTGGATATGCATGTGTTTGTTACAGCTTAAAATATACTAAATATAAAACAAATAAAAGTTTATATCCCCAATCATGAGATACACAGACACCATGAGCTTCCTGATGTGATCTCCTGAAAAACACACGTATCACTTACCTTCTAAAAATACATAAATGGAATCTACTCATGAAGAAACATCAAACAAACTCACATTAAGGGGCATCCTACAAAACAGTTGATCTGCACTTTTCAAAAATATCAATGGTGTGAAAGACAAAGAGGCTGAGGCACATCACAATTAAAGGCAATGTGTGATTCTGGACTGGATCTCTAACCACGAAAATGTAAAGAGCATTATTGGGATAACTGGTGAAATTCAAATATAGACTCGATGTTAGATAGTAGGATAGTATCAATGTTAGTTTTTCCGAACTTGATCATTTTACGGGGATTCTGCAAGATAATGTCCTTGTTTCTATCAGATACCTGCTAAAGTATTTAGGAGTAAAATGATATGTCAAACGGTTTGGCAAGAATAATAAAAATAATAATTAGGAGATGAGGAGGAGGAGGAAGGAGGGCGTGGATGTATATTGGTAGACAGATTATAAATAATTAAAACAAATGATGCAAAATACTAACAACAGGTAAAGTCGTTAAAAATATATGGGACTTTTGAGGGGATTTTCTTTTGTATTATTCTTGCAACTTTTCTGTAAGTTTGAAGTTAGTTTGAAATTTAAACTTAAAAATTAAATAGCAATCTAAAACTGTTCTAATATAAAAATTTTTACTTTAAAAATATTAAATAACACTTAAGAATAAAAGTCACCTCAGAATTTTGCAAACCTTCCAGAATTGAAGAACTAGCAGCTATTTTTGAAAACCCTGGTCCAGGGTACCTCTTAGCTCTGTTTGGCATAGATGTGCTAGGAGATTATAAACACTGAACAGGTCATTCTAAAAACAAAAATAATAATTAGATGTTTACCTTAGTTGTCAAATATATGCCCCAGAGAAGGTGCATCCTGTTCTCAGCCTGAAATTCTCCTCCCTGCTGCCCCACCCCTCACTCCTATGACCTAGCCAACTTCCACTCATCCCTCCGCTCTCAGTCTCAACATCAGTTCCTCCAAGAAGGCTTCCATAATCTCCTAAATCAGAATTGGCTGCTCCTCCTCTGTGCCTCCTACAGCATCCTGGAAGTGCTGCCTCCATTACAGCACTAAATGCCCTTGAGCTTATTGTCCATCTCTCTCACTCATTTGTAAGGGCCGTGAGGGCTGGAAGCTGTCTGTTCTCTTTTGTGATGTAAATGTAACTCAGGCACCTCCTAGCATAGTACCTAAGGGGTGAAGTGTTTATTAATAAACGCTTAATAAATGAATATGAAACGATCTGTGAACTTATGGGCCATAAAATGTGAGACTGGGGGCTAGGCGTGGTGGCTCAGGCTGGAGGCGGAGGTGAGCGGATCACAAAGTCAGGAGATGGAGACCATCCTGGCCAACATGGTAAAACCCGATTTCTACTAAAAAATAATAATAATAATAGCTGGGCGTGGTGGCACATGCCTGTAGTACCAGCTACTCGGGAGGCTGAGGCAGGAGAATTGCTTGAATCCAGGAGGTGGAGTTTGCAGTGAGCTGAGATCGCACCACTGCACTCCTGCCTGGGCCACAGAACGAGACTC
>NW_016107455.1:4023920-4028997 GCF_001604975.1 Cebus imitator
AAGTGAGACTATAAATCCACCCCTCTTGGTAGATTTTCTGCATTGCAAATTAGTCATTTTACAATATCAACCCCAGGCTCATCTCCTGCCCCGGAAGCAGATCTCAGGGGTATGTTTATTTCTCCTTTGGGGTCAGGCCTGTGCACTGTGTGTTCCCACTGAAAAAAAACTGCTGTTCCAAAAACGCTTCTGTAATGACTAGTGGCTGCAGAGTCTACTCTTGGTGATCTACAAAAATCAACTCTGAATTTTCCACTGCAAATATTTATTCCCATTCTACTTTTCCAGGATGTTTCTGGGCTGCGCTGCTCTCCCTCCCTTTACCAGGGGCTCTGCATCCAAGGAAGACAACTCTTTCAGTTGGCAAGACAAAAACTGGATGGCTAGGAAAACAGCAACAACAGTTACACAGCATATTCAAAGGGCATTTTATAAATTTATTTTATAATCCCAAATTATCACAGAGCAGAAGTAGAAAGGCAAATATATGTTGCCAGATAACTTCATTATGAACTTACAGCCATATAGAAATGATTTGGAACTCTGCCTTAGAAAATATCCAAAACATACCTCCTTCTCTTTACTGCATGAGCCTGGATTTGAACTAAGAATGATACATCAGAGTTAGCATATGTACTTTCCATGGTTTCTGAAGTCTAAACATTCTTTAAGTATAAAGATACCTGACAGTTGCCTCTGATATCATTGATGACTTTTACCCACCAGTAGAGTCCCCTCTCTCCCCCAACCCCCAACTTGACCCTCTAGGCATCTTACAGGACAAAGGAAAGAGAGTTTTCGTGCAGGGATTACTGCCCTAAACCATCCTGAAAGTCCAAAAAGTGATTTTTAAACTTCATCTTCTCGGCTGTAGCTCTTAAAGACAGAAGACTAGCCAGCCAATTCCTAAAGACTTGGCTTTGAGTTCTAGAGACTTCTTTTCCCCATTGTTCCTGTGGTCCAGCTGTGCTTACCTGTGATGGTGTTGAGGTGGGGACAGAAGTGACTGTGATACTACAGACAGCTCCTTTTAACTAATCAAGCTAAACACAGAGGGAGCTGGAGGTAGAGGAGAAAAAGAAGGAAGGAGCTGCCACTACAAGGGTCTCAGGCAGCAAGAGGACAGTAGCAAGACACTGCTTCTCATTTTAGGTTTCATCATCCTTTAATAAAAACTTGTGGACTTTCTGCCCGGCATGGTGGCTCATGCCTGTAATCCCAGCACTTTAGGAGGCTGAGGTGGGTGGATCGGGAGGTCAGGAGTCCAAGACCAGCTTGGCCAACATGATGAAACCCTAAAATACAAAAATTAGCTGGGTGTGGTGGCATGTGCCTGTAATCCCAGCTACTTGGGAGGCTGAGGCAGAATTGCTTGAACCTGGGAGGCGGAGGTTGCAGTGAGCCAAGACTGTGCAACTGCACTACAGCCTGGGTGACGGAGTGAGACTCTGTCTCAAAACAAACAAACAAACAAAACGTGTGGACTTTCTCTCCTGAGACAAATGTATTAAGCACATACACAGAACAGTTTGAACATGGGCCACATCTTCTCCTCCATGCCTGGAAGTAACCTCTTCTATGGGCCTCAAGTTAAGGACTCCTGAACTAAGGGAAGGATCACACCACATTTCCTGATTATTATGGAATGGAGAAGAATTATAGCAAGCCATTACTGTCAGTATCCTGTGAGTCACCAGACAGGGACTGTCCCAATAATTCATCCCCCTGTGTGAGCAGACAATCCAGAGATGTAAGGCCATAGGAAAGATAGAATCCAAGGGTGGAGGCGGACAACGTGGAGCTGCCTCCAGAATTATTCCTGCTTGCCATGACATAGTTTCTGAGTATAAACATTTAAAGGGAATGCATCTTCTTTACGAACTACAGAAGTGCTTATCATGCTGGGTGGGGTTGGCTGTTCAGGCACATCCCTAAATGCTCTAGGCCAGGGGCGGTGCTCAATTCATCCTTATATCTACAACCCTCAAGCTGTGTTTGGGACCCAATAGGTATTTCTAGAGTTGAGTAGGTGAATTAATTAACAAGTTAATTAGTAAATGGATGCGTGTAAATGTACTGTTTATTTTAAGGACCATATGGTTTTTCCTTAAGCCCCAAACCAGATAATCACTAAATCTAAAGCTACTCTGGCCATTGAAAGCAGTCCTAGAGCTAGAAAGTTTGAGAGTGTGATAGAAACCCGTGAGACATATCACAATCTATTCATGGATTGATGGTGCCTTAAGGCAGGATGTCTCACTCTTTAAAGTGCTTAAGAATCACTTAGGGATCTTGTCAAAATGCAGAATTTGATTTAGTAGGTCTGGGTCCTGAACTTCCACTCTTCTAATAAGCTCCCAAGTGATGCTGATGCTGCTGGTTATGAGACCACACTTTAGGTGGCAAGGTTCTAAGGATTAGAATGTTGTTACTTAAACGTCATGTGTATCTGTAAAGGAGGATATGTTTGGTCATATCAAACAATTTCCTTTACAGATGAACAAACCAAGTCCCAGGAAGAGTGGCTGACTAACTAAATCAAAGTGGTAGAGCTGAGACTAGAACTCAAAATTTCTGGTTTGGGTCATGTAATGAGTAGTTTCCACTACCCAGCATGGACATTCAATTAAGAGATTGTGCCAGGAGGCTAAGGCAGGAGAATCGCTTGAACCAGAGGGGCAGAGGTTCCTGGGTGAGCCAAGATGGGGCCACTGCACTCCAGCCTGGGTGACAGAGCGAGACTCTGTCTCAAAAGAGAGAGAGAGAGAGAGAGAGAGAGAGAGAGAGAGAGAGCACGCACTTCGTGAGATGAGGTTCAGAAGGTAAGGTAAGAAGAAGTGAGGGAGAGCAGCACCCTAGATCTTCTCTGCGTAACCCCAGAACTTCTGTTCCTTTCCCATTCTAAATATTGGGATGATGTGTTCCTTTTCTCTGTCCCCTTTTTCTCCTAAAAGCTTAGAGAGAGAAAAAAAAAAAGCTTAGAGTAGAGGTTAAAGAGGAGGTATTGTTGGGATTGGGAGAAAACTATTCCAATTCCAAGTACTTTGCTACTTTATCAGGTGGAGGGAAGAAAGGAATTGGAATGGTTTTCTTCCAAACCCAACAGTGTCTAGTAACTAGTACAAGATAGTATAATAGTAACTAGTACTAGATACTACAATTACTACTACAGTATCTAATACCTGGTACTGATTAGTACTAGTTTCATCTAGCATTCGTACTCGGTCAGTATCTGCAGAATTGGCATTCCAGGAAGAATGCAACATCATATTTATGGTAATGGATAATCTGCTCCACACCTAACTGTCTTCCGCCTGCCATTTACCCAGAGTTTCTCAGTTTCTTAGCTGGTAAGGTGCAGCAGTACCCATTTCCTAGGGTTAAGATCCTGAAATAAAATGCACAGTGTGACCCTCTGACTTTTTCTAATCAACTGGATTAATTCTTCAGAATATCTAGAGGTATAAATAGTATGAGCCTTGCTTATATCCAAATCTGATAACCTGAACCCTGAAGAAATTACACAGGGGAAAAGCTTCAATTATTTAAAAGTAGAGGCCGGGTGTGGTGGCTCATGCCTGCAATCCCAGCACTTTGGGAGGTGGATCACTTGAGTGCAGACTTTGAGACCAACCTGGTCAACATGGTGAAACCCCATCTCCAGAAAAAAATACAAAAATTAGCTCGGTGTGGTGATGCATGCCTGTAGTCCCACCTACTCAGGGGGCTGAGGCAGGAGGATTTCTTGAGCTCAGGGAGGTGGAGGCTGCAGTGAGCTGTGATCATGCTGCTGCACTTCAGCCTGGGAAACAGAGTGAGACCCTGTCTCAAAAAAATATATAAATAAATAAATAATTAAAAATAAACAAAATCTAGGAGATCCCAAAGGTCATGTAACCCAATATCCCATCCAATGCCTGCATCCCCTCTGTAATATGCCACAATGTCTGTGCCTACCCGGGACATTCGCCTCATTAGGCCTCCCTCATGCCCTGAAGATATCTCTACATAAACACAGCTCACTCACTCTTAGTCCTGAACTACTGCCTAGACTCATTCCATGCCCTGTATGCCAACCAGCTCCCAACTGTCCCATCTTCTTGTTACTCATTATCCCTATTTATGAGATTGGTTTGTCCTCTGGAGCTGACATGCTGCCAAGGTAGGATGAGCTTGAAGTGAATTGTAATTAAGTTGGGGGTCCAAGGTCAGGGCCAGGTAGAAAGGAGCCCCCTACTTTGCTCAAGTTGACCTGTCTTTAGAGTTTCTGTCCATAAATTCCAACTCTTATTTTCACTGATCTTTTTGAGGTCCAGCTTCTTAATGTCTCGGACTGACTTTGCTTATCTCCTCACAATGTCACTTTCTCTTAGTGTTCTCATCCCTTCCAAGTCTCTGTTAGTCCTCCTGAACTGAATAGGATTTGGTTCAGAATAACATCCTCTCTATACTCAGGAGGCAGTGGTAGCACAGTGGTATCCAGACTTTAGGTGCCTGCACCAGAGGCTCAGAGATCTGAATTGTAATAAGCATCCCAGGAGGTTGTGCTGCAGGTGGGGAGGGGGCCTGACTTGGAGAAATATTGAGGGGACTTTTGGTGTCAGATACACTGGAGTTCAAATCCTAGGTCTGTTTGACCTTGAACAAATTAGTTCAACTGCATAAGCCTCACTTTCCTCATCTTTAATAAAGTTGATAAAAACCCATCTCCAAGTGTGAAGTGAGGTGATATCTATAAAGTGCTTCCTATAATTTAAGGCGGGCAGTAAGCTCTCAGTAAATACAAGCCAGCATTGCTATTAGTGCAATTGCTTCTTTTATCTTCAGAATAGAGAATTATTAGAAGCAGATAATTTATGGCATGTCCTTTTTTAGCAGACTGAGATTCCTAATTGACACCCGTGAGTCTCTCATCAACCTGTGATTTTCCCCTGTGTGACTTTTATGATTCCTGTTGGTGATTGATTACCATTTACATGGATAGTCCTGGGCCTAGCAGTTAGTAGGGGATCAAAATTTCCTCTGCGTGTGTGTGTGTGTGTGTGAGTGTGTGTGTGTGTGTGTGAGTGTGTGTGTT
>NW_016107455.1:4029052-4031712 GCF_001604975.1 Cebus imitator
AGAGTCTAGCTCTGTCAGACTTGAGTGCAGTGGTGTGATCACAGCTCACTGCAGCCTCAAACTCCTGGCCTCAAATAACTCTCCTACCTTAGCTTCCTGGGTAGCTAGGACTACGGGCATGTGCCACCATGCCTGGCTTATTTATTTTATTTTTATCTTATTTTTAAAATATCTTTAGAGACAAGGTCTCCTATGTTGCTCAGGCTGGTCTCAAACTCTTGGACTCAACCAATCCTCCTGCCTTGGCCTCCCAAAATGCTGGGATTACAGGCATAAGCCACTGCACCTGGCCCTTCCTGAATATATTTGAATGGGTGAATGCCATCTGGCCAGGCCCTCTGCGCTACACCCTCACTGTAACATAATATTTCTTCTTCCTCCCATTCCCCAAATGCCCTCCAGCATCCTCCTGACATATAGCCCTGGTTTACATCCCTCCTGGCAGAACTCTTCCCATTTCCCTGTTCCACGTGAAGAGTGCCATCCATGGAGCCTTGATTGTTACCTGCCAATTTGTATTCACTTATTTGCATTAAAACTTCTGATTCCCTCTGTGTTAAAGCGTGATTTGAATTCGTTTAAAATAATGAGAAAAAGAAAAAACAACAACAAAAACTAAAACAAAACAAAAAGCCTTCTGATTCACTCTATCATACATGCTCTGTGTATATATGACATTTTTTTTTTTTTTTTGCTTTGAGACAGAGTCTTACTCTGTCAGCCAGGCTGGAGTATAGTGGCGCAATCCTGGCTCACTGCAACCTCCACCTCCCAGGTTCAAGTGATCCTCATGCCTCAGCCTCCCGAGTAGCTGAGATTACAGGCGACCACCACCACACCCAGCTAATTTTTGTATTTTTAGTAGAGACAGGGTTTCACCATGTTGGCTAAGCTGATCTCAAACTCCAGACCTCAAGTGATCCACCTGCCTTGGCTTTCTTAAATGCTGGGATTACAGGCATAAGCCACTGCCCCCAGTCATATATGGCATTTTATTTTGTTTGTTTGTTTGTTTGTTTATTTGAGATGCAGTCTCGCTCTGTTGCCAGGCTGGAGTACAGTGGCACAGTCTCAGCTCACTACAATCTCCACCTTCCGGATTCAAGTGATTCTCCTGCCTCAGCCTCTGGAGTAGCTGAGACTGCAGGCGCATGCCACCACGCCCAGCTAATTTTTGTATTTTTAGTAGAGACGGAGTTTCACCATTGTTGGTCAGGATGGTCTCGATCTCTTGACCTCATGATCTGCCTGCCTTGTCCTCCCAAAGTGCTGGGATTATAGGCGTGAGCCACCATGCCCAGCCTATATGGCATTTTAGAATAGAGGTTTAAGAGATGAGACTGGTGACTTGAGGGTAAGAGTTGGGGGTGGGGTGGAGGGATGGTTTTGACAACCACGCAACAAGGAATTACTTTTTCCTTTCATCCTTATTCCTTTCCAATACATAGAGGTATTCCATTTAGTTTTTGTTGCCGTTGTTGTTAACTCAGGTGCGGTTCAGATTTTTTTTTCAGGATTTTAAATTCAGGACTTTGCACTTATCAAAGAAATAATTCAGAAGAATTCAACCTACACTATAAATAAGTTACATTTGAAATTCTCCAGCAATGTGTAACTACAAGGATTGTGGGGCTGTGTTCAGTTTTGGAAGGAAGTAGAATGTGAGTCAGAAGCAAAGACTCCAGGGCTGGCCCTGCCGCTCAGACACTGTATATGATCCTGTGCAAGTCACTTAAGACCTCTGAACCTCAGTGTCCTCTGTTAAGTGGAGTAATGCTAATATCTTACCTCACAGCACTGATAATTAAATGGGATAAAGAATGTTAGTGTGGCATCTGGGACATAGTTAGGGCTTGTAAGTTGACAGTACTATTATTGTCTGTCAGTTTCTTCCACCAAGGCTTTCATGCAACTTATAACTAGTGGTAGGGGAAAGAGTGTCTGTTCTGATCTGGTTCTTCTCTCCTTTGACACCCTGGTTCTCTGGTGTCCTCTTATCTGTTTTGTTCATGTCAGACTGGTCACTTCCTTGTAGCTGAGCTGATATACTAATTGCAGGAAGTTCATGGCCTAGCTACAGTTTCTCAAAGTTCAGTCTTGTAGATACAGTGACTTCCTGGCCTTCCTGTTCATGCTGCACTTGAGTTCCTAATTGCTGTTGCATAACCAGGTACGTGCTTGCCTTTCAGAGGATGGGTTTCTCTCCTGATGCAAATACAAATGCACAAGGCATAAGTGCATTGTCTATGAATAGATGCCTCCTCCACTCCAGCCCAAATCTTGTGTAGCTGTTTCAGGAAAGTCTCATAGGTCAATAAATTCTATATCTGGCTGATCATTAGATTCACCTGGCATGCTTTAGAAAAATATATCTTCCAGGTTTCACTCCCAGTCTTTTGAATATAAATCTTAGGACTAAGAATCACGTAATAAAAACACCTTGAGTTGGATACAATAAAGGAATAACTTCTGAAATAACTGTTGCCTGGTAAATTAATGTCCATTGCATCAAAATAGCCTCTCTCTGTCTTTTAGAGCCTACACCTAATCTCTCTCTCTCTTTTTTTTTTGAAACAGAGTCTTACTCTGATCACCCAGGATGGAGTGCAGTGGCATGATCCTGGCTCACTGCAGCCTGTGTCTCCTGGGCTCAGGTGATC
>NW_016107455.1:4033103-4138354 GCF_001604975.1 Cebus imitator
TTTGAGATGAAGTCTTGCACTGTCGCCTGGGCTGTAGTGTAGTGGCATGATCCTGGCTCACTGCAACCTCCGCCTCCTGGGTTCAAGCAATTCTCCTGAATCAGCCTCCCAAGTAGCTGAGATTACAGGCGTCTGCCACAATGCCCAACTAATTTTTTGTATTTTTAGTAGAGACGGGGTTTCACCATGTTGGCCAGGCTGGTCTCAAACTCCTTGTGATTCACCCGCCTCGGCCTCCCAAAGTGCTGGGATTACAGGTGTGAGCCACTGCTCCCAGCCCTAACCTGATTCTTAAATGCCCTCTCCTTTTCTTGTAGAGGGGGGATTCACCACCTACTCTGTTCGTAACTTTGAAGAATGGTATAGATCAGGTTTTTGTCAAATGATGCTCTGTATTTCTAATATTTCTTAGGAGGGGTAGGCATCCTTGTTCATTCCTCCTGCTCACCCAACCTCACCCCATGGCATACAAAATTGGCATAAAGTCTTACCCTTCAAAAGCTGGGAGATTCAAAAGATGTAAGGAGATTTTATGAAAGATGTGCTAAGGCTTGTCTTTGGATTGTATGCCTTCATGACAAGTTAAGTGTGAGTGTCCCTGTGTGTCATAGCAAAGCTCCCATATTCCAGCAATATCATCTAGAATCTGTTGCTTTATCCTGGGAAAAGAAGGGGAAAATGACATTAAGGAAAGATGGGAGTGGAGAGAAGGTGCATGATATATAGTGAGGATATACAGAGCAGAGCTTCTCAACTGTAGCCCCGTTGACATTTTGGGGCTGGTTAACCCTTTGCTGTGGGGTTCTGCGCATTGCAGGATGTTAAGCAACCTCTATGGCCCCCACCTGCTAGATGCCAGTTGCACCCTCCCTCCCAGTTGTGACAACTAAAAATGTTCAGGCATTGCTGAATGTCCTCTGGAGGGCAAGCTTACCCCCAGCAGAGAACGCCCACTCTGAGCCTGCATTTGGCTGGTAGGCTTCTGTGGGAGAGCTTGCATTAACTAGTCCTTCGGGCATTCCCTGGACATTCCCCTCTAATTAGTCTTTCCTTGGCTTGTTCTTAACTGTGTGGGCCTGGCAGCCCACCTTGTATCTCCCAAGGCTTGAGTCTGTGGCTGGGGTCACTGTCTCAGGGCACTGTAAGGATAAAACAAGATATTGAGTGTCTAAGTGGTGTAAGTGCAAGCCTTGTTTGCTGTGGGAACTCAGATGAAAATGATGCAGTCTCTATTGTAAGGGGACTCACAATCCTGCAGTGGGAGAGAGTGTTGAGGAGGAAGTATTTCTACATTATTAGAACCAGGAAAAACTTTTTGAATCTCACCTCAAGCTTCTTCCTCCCCTCCCTCTTCTTACCCTTCTCCCCCTCCTGCCTCGCCTGCCTCTCCCTTCTTCTCTCCTGTCTCTGTCTCTCTCTGTGTGTCTGTGTCTCTCTCTGTGTCTCTCTGTGTCTCTCTCTGTGTCTCTTTCTCTGTATTATCTGTATCTGTGTCTCTATCTCTGTGTCTGTCTCTGTGTGTCTCTTTCTCTGTATCTGTGTCTCTGTCTCTGTGTCTCTGCCATACACACACACACAGCAACAAGAAGCTGAGACCAGTGTGAGATATAACTTGCTCAATATGTCTCATGTCCAGGCAGAGCTAGGATTAGAGCCTTGGGTAAACGATTCTCAGAACAGCTTCTTTTTACTAATCTGGCTCTCTCTAACTTTAGACAAGGATACTAATGACATAGCCGCATGTGATACAGGCCTGAGAACACAGAGTGCCATCGTCCTCAGCTAGAGGAGAAAATTAGTAAGTGTGTATGTAACACAGATAAGGGAGCTGGCACTTGGAGAGGAGGCTTACAGGATAGATAGGATCTGAAGAGTGCAGTTGGGTGTCAGCATTGTAGATAGAAGTGACAGATGAACAGTGGCGTGGTGGCTGGAAAACACAGGGACACATCTGAGGAAGAACAAGTTTTCCAGCCTGGCTGAAGACCACAAGGAAGTAATAGGAAGGAAGAGAGGCTGAAAATTGAGAAATGTTAAAGCAAAATGCTTTCTTAATCTGAAATATAAAGTGGGAAAGCACATTCTAAACTGTTTTCCAGCTTCAGCAGGTGTTGGGTGTCAACTCCACTTCTGTTAGGAAAAACGAACTCACAGAAGTTGAAGTGACTGGAATTAGTATGTGTTATCCAATCAGTGGTTATCTTTCTCACCAGATCCAAATTCCCCTTCCTCATCCCGAGAAACTGCTGATAGGTACTGTGAACCCTGAAAATCTGAGACAGCTCTCGGTTAGCTTAGAAAGTTTATTTTGTCAAGGTTGAGGATGTGTGTCTGTGACACAGTCTCAGGAGGTTCTTCTGACATGTGTCCAAGGTGGTAGGGGCACAGTGTGGTTTTATGCACTTTAGGGAGACATGAGACATCAATCAGTATGTGTAAGATGTACACTGGTTCAGTCTGGAAAGCTGGGACAGAGGGGGCTTCCAGGTCATACATAGGTAAGAGACAAGTGGTTGTATTCTATGGAGTTTCTGATTAGCCTCTCCAAGTGAGGCAATCAGATATACATTTATCTCAGCGAGTAGAGGGGTGACTTTGAATAGAATGGAGAGCAGGTTTGTCCTAAGCAGTTCCCAGTTTGACTTTTCCCTTTAGTGATTTTGGGGGTCCCAATACTTATATTCCTTTTACATTCCCGCCCTTTTCTTTGTAAAAATCTTTTGGAGAAAGCATTTTAGGAGAAAATGAGTCTGGTCTCAAGATTCACCTAATCTCTCATGGGTAGGATGGTTTATTTTTAGACAGGTAGGTCTTGAGTTATTAGGAATGTTCATTTTTAGTAGGTTGTCAAGTCTCATGTCCTATGAAGATGAAATAGGGGGAGGAAGAACAATTTTGGAAAATTGGTATAGGCCGTATTACTCTGAAGTCCATACATTAGAAGGCAGGTATGAAAGTGACTTATGTACGTAAATAGGTTGTTGTTATTTTCGGCTGAAGTTTAAGTTGTCTAGTTTTAGTTCATAGGCTTTATGGAAGCACAGCTTAGTTTTCAGTGACTCTAAATTGGGAAAGATGAGGGGAAAAGAAAACATTGAAAACATTTTGAAGACTTGTAGCCAAGAAAAATTAGAATTTGGTCTAAACTCTAGAAAATAATAAAAATTAAATAACATTAGGTAAGACTAGAATCTAATAACAGGTATATTATAGTTTTTGAAACGTTTTCCTCATTCCAGTTTCCTATTTTCCTATTTTATTAAAGACAAATCATGGTAGAACTGATTTGTTTTATTATACTTGGCCTTATTATTTGTATATAGCATAGTAAGAATGGTTTTTTTTACATAGGCTTTTAAATTGGTTTTGATGGAACTTTGTTCCATAGAAAGAATCTCAGACAAGACTTTTTAAAGCCAAGCCCAGTCACAAATTTATACCATCAAATACCTATGAGTTGGGTGAATTCTTCTCCTTTTGAGATTCCAAGATAAACTTAGGGCTCCTGGGCCTGTCAGAAAGTGACATTCTTTACGTATCATAGGTCAGCCTGGCTGAAGACCTGTATAGGGACTGTGTCAACAGGATATGAAGCCAGTTCTTCCAAGAGGCTTTTATTGGCTCCATAAGTCAAGTGTGATTCTTTAAAGGAAAGCACACCATTCTAGTTAGTCTTGGTAAAATAATCAGTTTCTCTAATTGTGTCCTGTTATAAATGAAAACAGAGTCTTATTATATTTATGTAAATAACTGTATTTTCATAAGTTAAGAATACTCATAGTTTGCAAATTCTAGAGAAATCATGTGGAAAGAAATATGCCTTAAAGTTTGTTCATAGGCATATACTAAATTGTTAAAAGTTGTCAATAGCTCAAAAGAAAAGTCTCCTTGACGACGAAGAAACAAAAGAAAGGACCAGCAATGTTTTAAGTAAAAAGTCAAAAAGATCGTTTAAGTCTGCTATTAGGTCAGTCCATTCTTGTTCTGTTTAATATTTATGAACATTCCATTTTCCATGAGTCTTAAATGTTTTTCTTCTATTCTGATGTCACAGTCTCCAAAGTTATCAGAAATTTGTATTCAAGAGTATCTGTTAGAGTTTTATAGTTATTTATAAAGCCATCTTCTAAAGAGGACCAAAACAAGACAGTTGTCTGCAGGTGACAAAGTTTTAGGTCAGTCATAGTTAAAGAGGATACAATTGACAAGGAAATTTGTTACTTCTGTGGCACACAATAATTTAACGTAACAATTATAATTATCAAATATAGCCCAAGAAAACCAAACACCATTTTATATTTGACTTTTTTCCTGTATACTTTTTATATCAAATAAGCCAGACTAGGACTTTTGGGAAACCTAATATCTTAAAGGAGTAATCTTTGGACTTTAGGGAACCTAATAGCTTAAAGGATTAATTAGGTCAGAAAAAGGCATAATTTATAATTTGATTTTGGAAATTTTGTCAAATATCAAAGGTTTAAAACACCTGATATTGGCTGGGTGTGGTGGCTTATGCCTGTAATCCCAGCACTTTGGGAGGCTGAGATGGGCAGATCACGAGGTTAGGAGTTTGAGACCAGTCTGGCCAACATAGTGAAACCTTGTCCCTACTAAAAATACCTCCCCCGTAAAAAAAAAAGTTACCTGGGTGTGGTGGTGTGCGCTTGTAATCTCAGCTACTTGGGAGGCTGAGGAAGGAATTGCATGAACCCGGGAGGAGAAGGTTGCCATGAGCTGAGATTGCACCATTGCACTCTAGCCTGAGCAGCAGTAACAGTATGAGACTCCATCTCAAAACAAAACAAAACAAAACAAAAAACCCAAAAAACACTTGATACCACAGGTCATTGTAAAACAAGTCATTCATTTGATCAAAGTAATAACTCAAGGATTTCAAAAAAAGGCAAAAACTTTCATTCTTTGAGAGGGGAGACTTAATTTTCCAAACAGTAAGTCCTAATAAACAGTATGAAGCCAATTAAATTTGTTATTCAAAATTTTAGCTGGGCTTGGTGACACATGCCTGTAATCCCAGCACTTTGGGAGACAGAGGCAGGTGGATCACCTGAGGTCAGGAGTTGAGACCAGCTTGGCCAACATGGTGAAACCCTGCTCTACCAAAAATACAAAAATTAGTTGGGTGTGGTGGTGTGTGCCTGTAATCTCAGCTCCTTGGGAGGCTGAGGCAGGAGAATTGCTTGAACTCAAGAGGTGGAGGTTGCAGTGAGCCAATATCATGCCACTGTACTCTAGCCTGGCTGACAGAGAGAGACTGTGTCAAAAATTTTTTTGTAAAAATATTGACCATAAGATATAACTTCCATAAGCCTTTTATAACCTTTATTTAGGAGTTGGTTAATGTTTCAAAAAAAACCTTGTTGTTCTAACGTAGTGGCTCATGTGTTGCTCTTGTATCAGTGTGTCTTTGATATTAATTATTAATTTATAGGGAAATGAAACTTATTTTATCTCTCAAAATTGGTCCTTACAATCTCACATATCCACCTCTTCTGTGATAGTCCCTGGGCCTTGAGGAGTTGAGTAATTTTAATTTCTGGCCCTGTGTCTCAGGAATGCAGTTAATTTTAATTGGCATCTTCTATTGGGCCTGAAGATGAAGCTCTAATTGTTGTCAGTGTTTAAGATTTAGCAGGACTTGGTGACCTTTTTAGACCCAGGAGTCAAAGTCCTATAACTCAATGTCACAAGTACTTCAAAAGTACATACAGAAAAAAATATGGATGTACTAACCTTAATTAAAATATTTTTTTATCTCAGTTTTTTCCCTACGCAAACCAAAACTTAATAATAGTAGCAATGGGGCTGGGCGCGGTGGCTCAAGCCTGTAATCCCAGCACTTTGGGAGGCCGAGGCAGGTGGATCACGAGGTCAAGAGATCCAGACCATCCTGGACAACATGGTGAAACCCCGTCTCTACTAAAAATACAAAAAATCAGCTGGGCATGGTGGCATGTGCCTGTAATCCCAGCTACTCAGGAGGCTGAGGCAGGAGAATTGCCTGAACCCAGGAGGCGGAGGCTGTGGTGAGCCGAGATCGCGCCATTGCACTCCAGCCTGGGTAACGAGAGTGAAACTCCGTCTCAAAAAAAAAAATAAATAATAATAATAATAGTAGCAATGGAATTGTTTTGGTAAAATGTCAAATCTATGAGACAAGTTACCAAAAGGTAAAAGAAAGGGCCTTCTATACTGTACAGAATATTATACTAGAAGAAAACATTTCCTTTAGACCTTTAAGAAAATATTGTTAGTATTGGACCACATAAACAGAACTCAAGGAAAAGTGATTTATGAGCTGAAAATGAGTTGAAGGAGAGCATTACTATTTTGTGCCCTTTAAAAGGAGAAAGAAAACCAAAAATGGCAAGATGCAGTAAAAGTTGAACCTTTTTTTTTTTTTTTTTTTTTTTTTTTNTGTCGCCAGGAGCCAGGCTGGAGTGCAGTGGCGCAATCTCAGCTCACTGCAATCTCCGCCACCTGGGTTCAAGCAATTCTCCTGCCTCAGCCTCCCGAGTAGCTGGGACTACAGGCGTGCGACCACCACACCCAGCTAATTTTTGTATTTTTTAGTAGAGACAGGGTTTTACCATGTTGGCCAGGATGGTCTCAATCTCTTGACCTCGTGATCCGCCCGCGTCGGCCTCCGAAAGTGCTGGGATTACAGGCGTAAGCCACCGTGCCTGGCCACTTTTTTTTTTTGAGACAGAGTCTTGCTCTGTTGCCAGGCGCCAGGCTGGAGTGCAGTGACATGATCTTGGCTCACTGCAACCTCCGCCTCCTGGGTTCAAGCAATTCTCCTGCCTCAGCCTCCCCAGTAGCTGGGATTACAGGCACGTGCCACCATGCCCAGCTAATTTTCGTATTTTTTAGTAGAGACGGGGTTTCACCATGTTGGCCAGGATGGTTTCGATCTCTTGACCTCATGATCCACCTGCCTCAGCCTCCCAAAGTGCTGGGATTACAGGCGTGAGCCACTGCACCCAGCCAAAAGTTGAACTTTTTATTTGAATAAGTTGAATAATTTATTAAAAGTAAATCAATCCCTTAAGAAAATTTCATTCTTCTAACCAATTATTTAGTGTATGTGTTTTTTTTTTTTGACATCAAGCCCAGTTTCTAGAAAGACCATTATACTTTTTCTTTAACTAATAGAAAACTTTATCATATAAAACTTTTCTAAAAAAATAAATTTTCTTATTGTGACTTGCACAGACTGTTCATGACATGTTTGAACTTTCTTTTGTCCTGAACATCCCTCTTTTTTAAACAACGAGTCATTTTACTTTAGGACTAAATCTACCAAACAAGACTCTCTCATATAAAATTATTTCTCTTTAAGCTTTCTTACAAAAAAAAAACCTCTTTATTTTTATAGCTTTCTTTATATCTTTCTCATTTCTTGGTTCCTATTATCTTGTTTTATACATAACCTTTAAATAGGTTTTGAATTAGGCAAAAGTCACTTACCTAGATAATTTACGAAAACTGTGATAGTCATCATTTAAAGTTATGGAACCGACATTGTAAAATTATAACTGAGTCAGTGAAAAAGATCTGAGTTAACTGACTCTATCTTGTTTTTAGCCTCCAAGTTGTCCTTGTTCATTTTGGGGTATAGGCTGAATTAACTTTGGGAGGAATTTATAGTTTAGCTTTGAAACAAAGACGATAACAGTCCCTTCCCAAAACAAATCTTACTGCCTGTGGACTAGACCATCCAAAGTCACAAGATTAGAGTTACAATAAGCTTACTAAATTCAAGATGTAGTCATTTTTATTAAACTAATATCAGTATTTTATTAAAGATTACACAGTAAAAGATCATTCTGTTTTGGGCTGTTTGTAGTTTTGTAACCCCTATACCAAATTTTGACACCTTATAGCATTTGGCAGGGATGAGAATGAAATTATTTGATTAATAAATACAAACAAGAATGTATATTTGCAATTATTAAGACATTTCCAATATTACTTTACCAATAATATTAAAATTAATTTATTAAAGATTTTACTTAAGTTATGTAAACTTGAAAGAGCATTTGACTAGTCTTTTTTTTTCTTGATAAACTATTTGATTCAAGTGTTTTTATTTTATTAAGCCAAATAGAGTTCTTTTATATTTTCAGTAGTGAAATATTATATAACACATAAATACATATTTATAATATGCATGCCAGTAGAAGTACATATTAGCGATTCATAAAAAACTTTTTTTTCCTATCTTAGACTTTCAAATTCTTGACAACCTGTTTTATTAGGCAGTTGTCAGTTAGTCTTAAATTTGTATATTAAAGGAAACAACTTGGGTGAAAATCTAATAGCAAAATTTATATCATAAGTTATGGGTAGAAAAAGTCTGTGTTAGAGGGAAATTAAAATGGATTTGTTATTTAAACATAAAATTACAGAAATTATAAAGTCCTTTTAAATACACACACACACACACACACACACACACACACACACACACAGATCCTATAGTTTTTACTTCAGAACTTTAGCCATGGGATCAATACACATTCACCAGTTTGCAAAAAGAACATGTTTTATCTAGACCGTGGTTTTTATCTGAAAAGAAAAATGACAGCAGATTTAAAGCAGGCAGAAAAAGAAGTAGAGAAAAAGAACTTAGGAGCTCTATAGTTTGCAGGTTGACCTTAAGGCTCTTTTTCTTTAATGTAAATGTGTACAAAGACAATATTCCATTTTACATAAACTCTGGCAAGTAGAGGTGTTATAAAACCTATGGAGTGTTAAAAAGGGTGTCATTTTCCTGTTTTTCTCCTCCTTCTTAGATTATTTGTTTCTCACCTTTTGTCTAAAGAGGAGGAACTGAGCTGTGGCCTAGGTTTATCGTGTGGTGGGTTGATGTGTGCTGCTTGTGGGGAGGATTCCACAGCGTGTCACCACTGAGTTGTTTCCACCCTCTTACACGTCTCAGTTTCTCTCTCCAGAGGTCTGACTTCTGAGGGGGTTCAAGATGCCAGGTGATCACTTTTTATATGTATTTCCTGGCTGAGTCTTTTTTTTTTTTTTAATTAATTTTTGTTGGAGATTTCCCTGTGGGGCTGTTGTACATCATGGGAGTCAACCCCCCAGACACTCCCACGAGGTCCCTGGTCGAACTGAGAAAACTGAGTCTTTCATTTTTCTATGAAAACAACAATTCAGTTCTTCATGTAAATGTACACAGACAAGCCAAATCGAGATTAATTTTGGGAGACAAAGTTATAGAGAAGACCCCTTGGGATGTATCTCCAAATTAGAATTAGGATCCTCAAACAATTTCCTAGGAAAGAAAGAAAGAAAAAAAAACAAAAAACAAAAAACAACCAAAGGCATTTCCCGTAAACTGTATTCAGCCACTCCTACTTTGTAGCTCTCATCTGCCGTTACACACATCGAGGTCAAATCCTCTCACAGTACAAGGTAATCTCTGGTATCCCCAAAGCCAAAGAGGTCAGGTCATGTAATACAGAAAAACAGACCTATAGATGTAAGAAAAATCTGCCTGTGACTCTTGAAACTCGACAAAGAAAACAGAACACCCTAAAAGGTGTGACTGGCACCTTTGTTCCAGACTCTTTTAAGGGATTCAAGTCATTAGAAGCCTTCTCTAGATTTTTTGGTACTGTAGATGGCAAAGGGGGAAGGAGGTATAGGGTGGAAGAAAAGTAAACAAAATAGCTTTTTAAGACAGAAAGTAAGCACAGAAACCAAAGGTGTGGGGTTTTTTTCTTTTTTTTTAACTCATGCAGTTGTGAGGAATTTTAGTCAAATTAGAGAGGTTTTGTCACCCATAATTTGGAATTCTCACTTGGATTTGACCAAGTCAGGTAAAGCTGGTCAAATCTGTTGGGAGAAAGTGAGGAACAACAACGACAACAAAAACCCAACAATATGATCACTGAGTGTTCTAATAGTAAGAAAAAATCAAGACCAGCTGGTTGTTAAACTTTAGCCAGGACAAAATCCCAATTTAGTTATTTACCTAGGGATGGGTCTGAGGCTGAAGACTGCTTTCTATCAGCCTAGAAACAGGAAAAAAGGTCTCAAACACGTCTTACCGCTGGAAGTGAGCTCAAACTCCATAAAGGAGTTTCCTGCCTTCCATCGTCCTGGATACAGGCAATGTGGCCTTCCTTATTGGCAGCAAGAAAAACGCCAAAAAAAAAAAAAAAAGGATGGAAAAATATAGAAACAAAAAAAAAAAAAAAAAGAAAAACGCCAAAAAAAAAAAAAAAAAAGTGTGTGTGTGTGTGTAGTTGCACAGCAAAGTAAACTGCTTGACTAAATTTGAGGAGATCAGGGATTCTCTAGAGGGGGTACTCCCAGATTTCAGTAAATTGTTTTATTGGTTTGAGCCATAAAGTTAGCTCATGCTGGTACCAAGCACCAACAGGAGATTTGTCAAAGGTCAGGGGCATATTCGTAAAGGTCAGAATCCCTTTACGGTTACCAAAATGTGAACCCCCAAAATCTGAGATGGGTCTCAGTTAATTTTTTGTATGTGTGGGTTTTTTTGGTATGTGTTTTTGTCAGTTAATTTAGAAACTATTTTGTCAAGGTTGAGGACGTGCATCCGTGATACAGTCTCAGGAGGTTCTGATGACATATGCCCAAGGTGGTAGAGGCACAGTGTGTTTTTGCGTGTTATAGGGAGCCATAAGATATCAATCAATATGTATAAGATGCACATTGGTTCAGTCTGGAAAGGTAGGGCAACTCGAGGCAAAGGCGGGACAACTCAAAGTGGGGAGGAGGCTCCCAGGTCATAGGTAGGTAAGAGACAAATGGTCGTATTCTATTGAGTTTCTGATTAGCTTCTCCAAATGAGGCAATCAGATATGTATGTATCTCAGTAGAAAGGTGACTTTGAATAGAATGGGAGGCACGTTTGTCCTAAGCAGTTCCCAGTTTGACTTTTCCCTTTAGCTTAGTGATTTTGGGGTCCCAAGATTTATTTTCCTTTTATAGTACAATAGCCTGTTTCATCAAATGCCTGTTGTTGACCCTTTAGGTGGTTTATGGGTTTTTTAAAATTCATCATTCAACTTGAAGGTCACTTATGTTCCACTTGTACATAAATTCATAGAAATCATGAGTACTGGGTGTTGGGTCAGACCACAACTGTTCACTGTGGGAAGCCTTTACTTCTGTCTCACCTCTGTGCCCTTTCTCCCCTAGACCCACCCTGACTTCAGCGGGCGCTCCTGGGTCTTGTATGCACTAGGTGCTCTGAATGCTGGGCAACTGGAATGGGTTAGCCTGGAGGCATTTAGACTGTCCTTCTACAACCACAGAAGAGCCATCACTGGCAGAGAGATCCTTGGCGCAGTTAAGCAGAGATCCTCTCAGAAGAGCTTTTGAATAAATGAAGTTGTTCTGAATGGCCTTGTTAAAATGACTGCATTTGTCGGAAAACTGGATATGTTAGAAGGCTGGCTTGGAAGACAAGGTGTCTGAGAAGCCGTCCTGCTACACGAGGAGTTTCACTGCTGCACACTTAGTCTCATGGGCCTGTGTTTTTGGCCTCTGACTTACTTCATGAAAATAATAAAGGCATTTTCTCTTGTGCAAGCTGTGTGTGCACGTGTGCATGTGCTTGTTGTCAGTGGCCTTAAATTTCTTATGCATACTACTCCCCTGTTTTGCACTTACCCATTTTATTCTTTGGAGGACACAACAAGATCTGTGACATTGTATATCCATCGTCTCTCCTCACTCCAGACTGAGGGTGGAGACTGCTGCGCCAGAATGAACTGAGATCACACAGGATTGAGGGCAAGGTGAGGGGCATAGATGTGGGGGTACTAATCCAGGGAGAGGGGAGCTTGAAAGTAGACAGTATTGCCCAAACTTGCAGGGTAATGAGGACTGCTGCCAGCTTCTGGCTTTCTCCCTATCCACCTGTGCTTGCCTCTCCAGTCCCCGCCCCCAACCTTTGCTTGGCCCTAATCTTCCCTTTACCTGGCTTGTGTAGATTGCTATGGCTCTTGACAGTGTTGAGACATTGTTTAGACTCCTATGAGGAAAGGCGATTTTTAAAGCACCTCTGCCATGATTTATAGGAACTAATGCAAAAGGTATCTGCTTGCTCTTTGAGTATAAGAATTTTGGCATTGGCTATCTGTGTAGCACTTTTATATAATAACGTGTAATAAGTGTACAAGTGTCAAATGTATAATCTGGTCCCAACTGTTGAAAAAGACAATTATAATAGGTTTATAAAATCAATGGGAGGCAGGTTTGTCCTAAGCAGCTCCCAGTTGGACTTTTCCCTTTACCTTAGTGATTTTGGGGTCCCAATATTTATTTTCCTTTCACGGTACAATAGCCTGTTTCATCATATGCCTGCCGTTGTTCCTTTAGGTGGTTTATGATTTTTTTTTTTAATTCATCATTCAACTTGAAGTTCGCTTATGGTCCACTTGTACACGAATTCATAGAAACCATGAGTACTGGGTGTTGGATCAGACCACAGCTTTTGACTGTGGGAAGTGATGGTGGCTCATACCTGTAATCCCAGCACTTTGGGAGGCAGAGGTGGACAGATCACTTGAGCCCAGGAGTTGGACACCAGTTTGAGCAATATGGTGAAACCTCATCTCTATTAAAAATACAACAATTAGCTGGGTGTGGTGGCACGTGCCTGTAGTCCCAGCTACTTGGGATTCTGAGGCAGTAGAATTGCTTGAGCCCAGGAAGCAGAGGTTGCAGCAAACCGAGATTGTACCATTGTACTCCAGCCTCGGCCACAGGAGTGAAACCCTGTCTAAAAAAAAAAAAAAAAAAAAAAAAACCACAGTAAGCAGCAGAAAGGATAAATGGGAAGACATGGTCTAGATGGGGGGGAGCGGGCAGGGAGCCTGGGAAAGCCTGGGTAGGTGACATGAAGGAGAAGGTCCTGAGAATGGAGAAGGGTCCTGGGCTAAGGAAACAGTCTGAGCAAAGGCCCTGAGGCAGGCAGGACAGCTCTTGGATTATTGGGGAAACTAAATGAAGCTGGGACAGCTGGGCTCCAGCAAGCAAGGCAGAAATACAATAGGAGCTAAAGCTGGAGGGAAAAACTGGGGCCAAGTGATGCAGGTCTTGGTTTTTACCCTAAGTTCAGAGGGACACCACTGAAGAATATTAACTAGAAAATTGGCATTTTTTTTTAAACCATCAGATCTTTGAGACTCGTAAAAAAGAAAAAAAAAAAAAGGGAATTGGCATTTTACTTAGGTGTTTTGTTCTCAGACAGGGTCTTTCTATGTTGCCCAGGCCAGTCTTAAGTTCCTGGGCTCAAGCCATCCTCCTGCCTTGACCTCCCAAGTAGCCTGGATTACAGGCACGTACCAATGAACCTGGCTTTATTTTGTTGTTTTGTTGTTTTGTTGTTGTTGTTGTTGTTGTTTTTATTTGAGATATAACCTAGAGCAAAGTGTACAAATCTTAAGCACACCACAAAGTTCTACATATATATATACCAGATTAAGAAACAGAATGGTCCCAGCACTGACTTAGTTTTTACACCTCTGTTGCTGCTGGATCAAAAAGTGTGGAAATGAGAAAGTTAGAAATGTTCTGTGTCAGTTTCATAGGGAGGTGATGGTGGTTCAGATGAGGGGGAAAGTAGAAGTGAGAAATTTGAAATGAATTTTGGAGAGAGAATAGAAGGTGCTCATGGAATGAATATGAGCGTGAAGAAAATGCTGATTCTTGTGTTTGGGGCTTGGGCATTGTGGGCAACAGCAGTGCAATTTACAGAGATGGAGAAGACTAAATACGAAAGAAATTGAGAATTCCATTCTGGACACGCTCACGAATGTGCAAGTGAAGTTGTGAACCGGGCCCAAAATACAAATCTAGGAGCCATCAGCATCAAAAGGTGATGTATAGATCAATAGGAATGGGTGAGATTATCCAGGTAGATAGGGTAAAAAGAAAAAGAGAAAACTATCCAAGAAAAAGACTGAAAATTCTAGTATTTAATATCAGAGAGTGAAGGAACCAACAAAGGAAACCAAGGATAAATCTAAGAAAATCAGGAGAGGGTGGGTCATGGAAGCCAAGAGGGAGAACATTGTCCAGACTGGTGTCCACAATCCTGGTGGAAATGTGAGGATATTTTTGCCCGTAACATGGAGGTCATGGTGACCCTGAGAAATCAACTCAGTGGAGCACGCTGGGCATCAGCCAGATTTGAGCAGGTTGAAGAGTGAATGGGGGCTAGTTAATAGAGACAGCATTTTTTTTTTTTTTAAATGGTGTTGAGATGAAAGGTGAAATCTAGTTTGAAAGAGAAGAGGGACTCAGACTGGTAACTGGAGAGTCATTTGGTATAAAGACTTTTTTTTTTTTTTTAAGATGAGGGACATTAGAGCTTAATTGTTCATTGTTGGGAATTCTTTAGGATAGAGGGTTATATTAATCCAGAAGAAAGTAGAGAAAGCCAAAGGACCTCAAGAAAGTAAGGGGAGATGAGGTACAGAGTAGAGGTGAAAGAGGAGAAGATACATACACATTTTAGTGGGGTTAGGTGATGAAAACAGGGAGTTAGTATTTCTTTATAAATGGAACAAGTACAAGCAGAACAGGGGCATGGGAGGTTTGACGATTCCATATGAAGTTTGAGGGAGTGAGAGAGTGAGAGCTGGACACTTATGTACAGATGGGTGACCAGGAATAAGCGTCTGTTTAAGATTTGTGATCATGAATCAAAAGCAAAGACAGCCTTGGGTGACTTTCCCTAACTACATGCTCCAGTGCCAGCATGGAGAACACGGAGTTTGTGTTTTGCCAAGGGAGCTGGGAAGGAGAGAAGAGCAAGAGAGCAGCTTGGTGGTGGCCTGTCTGATCCAGGCCAGGCAGTAGGACCAGGGGGGTGAGAGTAATGTGAATGTCATGGAGCTCAAGGGAAGCACAGGAGATATCAGGCCTGTAAACAGAGTCTCCAAGAAGGAATTTTTCTCTCCCCAGCGACCTTCGACATTAGCTCACAGACCAGGGCACTTGCCTAAGAAGCAGTGGTGACACCCAGTGACCACTCTTTGAAGTGCACTTTCTTGGTTTTAGGTTGTCAGCAGATCTGGAAGTGTGTGTTAGGTTCCGCTTGGGAGGTACCAGAGCCCTCACCATTCTCTCCATGGTTCTCTCTCACAGGACTCTGTCCCATTGATCCTGGGGATTTCAAGAGGATGGAGAGGCTGCTGCTTAGGGGGGTAACTAGAAGTGGACTGAAGGTAATCTGGGGGCTGTTAGCTCCAGACCCCAGAACTGGGCTTCTCCGCTAGGTTCCTGCTGTCCTGAGACAGATCCTGAATCCTGTGATGGCTCTGGGTATTCTAAAGCCCTGCTTGGGTTTAGAAAAATGCCAGATAGTGACATAAGTCTCTTCAAGCCCACAGTTGTCCTGGGGAAATGCCATCGTGGCTGACCCAGAACTCTGTGAGGACTCTCTTCTCAGCACCACCTCCTGAAAGTTGACTGTCCCTGGAGTTCTAAGAGAGTCCCACTGTCTCTGGCTCCACTTGACCCAAGCACTGGGATCTGGCTTAGTCTAGAGGGAAATGCAGATTCCTCCCAAAGTCCTTTTTTTTTTTTTTTTTTTTTGTTTGTTTTTTTTTAACTGCATCTAAAATTTTTGTTAATTTTACTTTAATTCAGTTCAGGATAGTTGTAAGTTCTAGCGTAATTTAATATTTGATCAGGATTTATTTAAAAGGGTTAATTTCCGACTGGGCGCAGTGGCTCACGCCTGTAATCCCAGCACTTTGGGAGGCCGAGGCGGGTGGATCACGAGGTCAAAGAGATCGAGACCATCCTGGTCAACATGGTGAAACCCCATCCCTACTAAAACTACAAAAAATTAGCTGGGCATGGTGGCGCGTGCCTGTAATCCCAGCTACTCAGGAGGTTGAGGCAGGAGAATTGCCTGAACCCAGGAGGCGGATGTTGCGGTGAGCCGAGATCGCGCCATTGCACTCCAGCCTGGGTAACAAGAGTGAAACTCCGTCTCAAAAATAAATAAATAAATAAATAAATAAATAAATAAATAAAAGGGTTAATTTCCATAGATTTAAAGGATTCATGGGTTTCTTCCCATTACTGATTTCTAACAACTTTGTTGCCATTAGAGAATGGGATGTATATTATTTCAATTTTAATATTAATGAGTTTTGTCTATGACCCCACATATCTACTCTGGCAAATACTCAGTGTACACTTGAATGTGAGTGTTTAGTTGTTGGGTTAAACTGAATACATAGACATATATATATATAAATTTACTGTATTCAAATAAGTTCTTATCATTTGAAAAATCAATTACTCTGTTGGCTCACATTCGAATTATTTAGTTCATAACTTCCATAACACATAGTACATTGATCTTGCAGAAAATAGAAAATATTGACAAATAAATCTGAAATTTCAAAATATTTATTGAACAAAAGAATAAATGTAAGCCCCAAAGAAAATATGACAAACTTTATACATAAAATGTAATTTTCCCCTAATTAATATAATTGCTTTCTGTTTGTGGTTTACAAAATGACTGATGTTTCCCTTCTATCTCTTTGTACCTATGTGTATCTAGCAGAAATGTTCTTAGCTCTGGCTACGGGCATATGGAAACTTGCTATCGATGATTATGTTCAAATGTTTATTTTCTTTCTTCAGAATAAACTAGGGGACTGGCACTGTCTGGATTGATCACAGGACAGATACTCAGGAAGCTCTGATCATCTTGAATTTCACATTTATGAGAAAAAAATGGACGCAGTGGCTCGATAACAGGAATGTCATTGAATGTGTAGATATGGCACCCATCACTAACATTATAAAAGGAAATGGACCTCCTACCTACATCCAGGTAAATCCCCACTCTGTGCAACTGGGGACTCACCCAGAGAAAAGTCAAAGGCGTAATGCTGGCGGCAAAGATCTGTCCTTTTCTGGAACCCACAGTCCAGAAGCCGAGTTCTGAAGAAAGTACAACGTCCCCCTGTCGATTCACAGATTCCTTACAAATGCCCACATCCCATATTTTGCTGGTGCCCACATCCACCTCCCAGTAATGGCGGCAGGAAGTGAAGCGAGAGGTCTCCAGGATGCACAGTGCGGAGCTGAACCTTTCAGCCTGCTTTTTCCTGTTCTGTCTGAAATCCCCACATCGGACGCTCCTCAGGTCTTCAGAAATGGTAAGAGTTGCTGGCTGTGTCCACATCCAAGGTCATATCCACTTGAAACTTCTTCATCCTTGGGTTCATCCTTAGAATAGATTTCAGCTTGGGCTCTAGTTCCTTGATGATGGAAATCAGTGCCCTCAGCTTGTACTTGGGCTTGATGTCATTCTTCTGAGAGGCCACAGTGCATAAGGGGCATAGTACGCCTTCCCCATGGGGCTCCTTCTGCAGTGAATTGATGAATTGGAGGCAGCAGGCATATCCACATTTCAGTTGCACCGGTTCTTCAAGATCATTTAGACAGACAGGACATCTAATTATGTGTCTGAAATGTTCAGCCATGGCAAAGGTCTTTCCTTCCCGAGTTTCCAACCCTGGCCTCCAGCTGCTTCTGCTGACAGCTCAGATCTCTCTCTCTCTCTCTTTTTTTTTTTTTTTTTTTTAACTGTTTATACTGGCTTAAACCATGCCAAATGTACTTTACAAAGGGAAAGGACAAGTACCTTTGTATAGAATATACAGACACAGCATCTGTATAGGGCCCACAGGAGTGTTGGGGAGACACTTTTTTCCCTGGGAAGGGCAGCTCTAATCCCAGGAATGGTTCTCAGCAGAGGCTGGGTGGCCAGGAGCACTGTCCTCCTGCCCCCCATCTCAGCCTCTACTTCAGCTTGGTTCCCGTTTCCTGCCTCTAACCCCCAACTCCTTATAAAGAGCCCCATGAGCTAAGACTAAGGAGAGGATCATGTCCCTTGGGGCAAGTGCCCCATGTCTGGGAGAAGAAATATACACCACTGAACACCGAGCACATGGGAGAGGGAAGGGACACCACAGGAGAGGGAGAGGCAGGTATCCCAGAGGTGGATGGGCCGAGTCCCCAGCCAACCCTGAAGGAGGCACTGCTTCCAGGGGTTCTTAAAAAAAGAAGGAAATCATACAACCAAAGAGGGAGGGGACAGGTAAGGGCGAGGAGTTGTCCCATTTATATACAACATTGTAACATACATGGTCTATATTACATGTGCTTCAGTCTGGTGTCTGCATGTCTGTCCGTCTGTCAGTCTGGGGGCTGGATCTCAGGAGCCGTGCTCCACTACTCTCCCCACCCCCACCTCCCTTCCCCACCCTGGGAACAGAGCTGGAACAGGTATGGTCCCCAAACCATAGGTGGGAGCCAGCAGGCAGTGCCTGGGACACAGCCTCTACTCTGGCTCGAGTCCTGCATGTGTAAATGTGTGTGTACGTGTGTGTGAGTATGTGCATGTATGTACGTGGGGAACCTGTGTACAAGTATGTACAAAGGGAGAGGGTCACTGTCACAGAGGTTGGGGGCAGGTGGGGCTGCTGGAGGCAGAGGTACTGGAGTCATCAGAGGTATTAGGCATGACTTCTGGGCCAAGCAGTTGGGTGTTCCTTAGTTAGAGCCTATAGAGAAATACAAAGAGGACCAAGACAGGACAGGACAGTGCCTTTGAGCAACCTAAGGCACTTTTGCAGTTCTGATCAATTACCCTGTACCAGGACATGCTGTTTCCCTTCCACTTTAAGAGGCAGGTTTGGGTTCAAACACAAGAGGGTCACTGAGACATGGAACATGGCATGGGGTAGGTGAGGGAGGTAGTTTCTAAGGTGGTCAAGAAATGGAGGAAAACAGATTCTGACTCACCTCTATCCCTCTTCCCCATCTCTTATCTCACACTCCCCAGTTTGAACTTGACTTTGTTCTTAGGGGCAGCCTGGTGTCATGGAAGGATCCTTGGCTGAACTTATAGTCGGGTCATCCCTTGGCCACTTCTGCTTCCACATCTGTAAAATGGTGATGTAATGCACACGGTTGTGGTGAAAAATTAAACAACGTACATGAAAGTGTTTCTTACACCAACACAATGTTTTGGCTTAAGGCATTATCATTAGATATTTAAACCAAGGTAGATTTCACAAACATTAAGAAAAAAGAAAAAAGGTTTATGGCAATGAAATTTCATTAGAAGTCTATCAGGCCCTGGGGGAACCTGTCAGAGGCAAAGTGAAAGTTGATGTTCTTTCCAAGACTGAGAGAACACAGAAAGGGGGCGTAAAGAAGACCCATGGCTCGGGGTCAGGCAGACTTAGCTTCTTATCTCATATTTGCCAGTTGCTAGTTGTGGCCTCTCAGACAAGTTCCAGCACCTCCCAGATACTCAGTGTACACCTGTATAAAGTGGACATAATTCTTCCTTCCCTGACTTGTTGAGATAATTAAATGAGATGTCCCCTGTAAAGCACCTTGAACACAGTATGCACTCAGTGAATGATATCATGAAAATGTGTTACTTCAGGTCATCCCAAACTAAATATTTTGGGCGTATATTATGGGCCAGGCACCAGGCTAGTTGGTGGGTGATGTTGTCTTACAGCACAGCTTTTCAGATAGATAGTTCTAGTTTAGATCCTAGGTTTACCACTTACCAGCTGGAGAAACGTATTTAACTTCTTTGAGTCCTAGTTTCCTTCTACGTAAAGTGAGGGAGAATAATATCTATTTTGAGAGATTATTGTAATAATTATGTAATCTATGTAAAGTACCTAGCACAATACCTGGCATGAACAAAATCTCAAAAATGGCAGTGGTTATAATTAATATGATCATGCTGAAAGTTAAAAGGAAGAGATGATGATGTATCAGATTTAGAGCCAGACACCCAAATGACTTTATTTATAGCATTAAGCCCATCCTTGAACCTAGCTTCTCTGCATTGACTAAAATATGGGATTTAATTCCTTGTACGCACATCTACACATCACTCCCAAAATACTTAAAGCAAGAGATTTCTATTGGCTGCAAAGAGGGACATGGTAAAATATGGGAATGGGTAAGAGAAGACAGCTTTAGAGCTTTTCAGGGAAGTCTTTTGAAGATTTTAAGTGTTTTTGCCAAGAGCACATCCTCCCCACCCCCAGCGTCAACTGCCAGATCCACATGCCCTATGCGCATGCCTTTTCCTCTAAGGAAACCCTGCTCAGGTTTTCAACGTCCCCTGGCCCAGCTGTCTTAACTTAGAGCAAAAGCAGACTTGCCCTGTGTCCCCAGTGGCTCAGGGCTGCCCTGCTAGCTCTCTACCCTCCTCCACACTTTTTCTTTCTCCTTGCTTCCTGTTCCTGCCCCCTGGATCCAGCCAGACCCACAGCAGTTCTGAGTGTTTGCTTACTTTCACTCCTCCAAGAAGGACGGCCTTTTGCTATGGTCTCTGTCCACACCCATAGCTCAGAGAAAACCTGATCAGTGTGTACACAAATCCTTTCTTGGCTGGTGGCCCTTTCCTTGGAAAGCCATTTACTAGTCCATAAAAGGGCCTGAACACTTAAAACAAACATGGCCTCAGTCGAACCAGAAATTTAAAATTGCGACACTTTAATTCAGGTCAACCTTCATTCTCTTTCCAATGCTGCTGCCTTACCCTGTCTGAGTGTTTCCCATGTGCATAAACCTCCTGCCTCCCAGTAGCTGCCACGCCCTGGTGGGCCTCTTGGTGCTAGGTGTGGGTTCATCCCCACTGAAGCATGACAGTGATGATAGCTAAGCTTTATTTTCACTCCATATGCAAGTGCTTACTGAGCACTAAGCTCCAGGCACTGATCTAGATATTGGGGGTCAGCAGAGAACAAGACAATAAAATCTCTAACCTTATGGAGCTTATATTCTGAAAGGGAAGAAGTAATAAATAGATCATGCAGTGTCAGGTAGTGATACACGCTGTTCAGAAATCCAAATCAAGCAGGACATGTTGACTGATGTGCTGTTCTAAGCAGGGTTGGAGCTGATTAATGTGTTGCTCTCCTTTGGTGCTGTTTGGTCCCAGTGTTCTTTGGAATCTGGAGAGGTCTGGACTTAAAAAAGTCAAACTACCATGAAAACGATTTTACCCAAAATTTTGGTTCATGGCCTTCATTGGATGACCTATTGGGGCAAACAAAGTAAAACTGGTGAGCTTGTATTGCTGTCTCATGGCTGGGGTTCCAAGATAAAAACTATTGGATCTTTGTTTCTGTGTGTGTATACATGCCCAGAACCTCTGTCTCCTGGGTTCAAGTGATTCTCGTGCCTCAGCCTCCCAAGTAGCTGGGATTACAGGTGTCCACCACCATGGCCAGCTAATTTTTGTATTTTTAATTGAGGCAGTGTTTCACCATGATGGCCGGGCTGGTCTCGAACTCCTGACCTCAGGTGATCCACCCACTTTGGCCTCCCAAAGTGCTGGGATTACAGGCTTGAGCCACTGTGCCCAGTCTGTAAATATTCTTAATTCATGGCAATGTTTGTGTTTGCATATAGTCGAGCCAGGGTCACCAGGACTGCCGAGGAAGAGAGAACCCAGAAACCTGACACGCTGGCAAAAGGGCAAGAATTTCTTACATGTCGGACCTCTGGCCACTCTCTCTCTATGTACACCAGTTGAATGAATGGTAAAAGATTATGAGAAGGCATGGGAATATAAATTTTTGTAAATCTTTAACATAATAGGCTTCCCAAAATTAAATTTCAGCTTACATGTTTAGCTACATGGGAAGCACTGTCAAAATAAAAAAATGTTTAATTTTCTTTGGGTTATATTTCAGTGAATATTAATATATGTTACAAAATTGTATGGGATTTCTAAAATTCGAAATATGTCTGAGTATATGCTATCAATCATAATTATGTTTATTATGTTCAGTTACTGTAACCACAGAAATAACCAAATTTCCTTGTATAAAAGTGCTAACCCAAGTAGAATAAAAATTGACTACCAAGAAAATACTTTGGCAGATTTGCATGCTAAATCAGCTGATACTAAAATTGTTTAGATACACAATTTGAACGAACTCCATGGTCTAAGTCAAATTACCTATTATAACCCATCAGTTGTCAGTGCTATGCACCTAAATTGGAGAAACAACTGGTATTCAAGAGGACATAAGTCCAATGGTAAGCATGGACTCACAGAGAACCAGGACAGCAAGCTTGCCCTTCCTGAGTTCTTAAAGCTTTTGTTATTAAAGGTTATGCATTCCGTGACTCATCAGAGACAAGATAAAACGATCTAAATTAAATATATACTGGTGTGTTGACTTATACATCGCTAAAGTAGTTTATAACCAATGTTTTGTTTGTCAAATCCATATCCCTGGGAAGACAATCAAAGCTTCAGGTACATTTGGTTACCTCATGGGCCATTAATCATTTCAATTGTCATTTTCAGTGCATGCTTTCTGGTTGTACAAAAGCTTTCCTATGTAAGAGGGCTGATGTTATAACAGTAGATTACTATGCTACAGTGTATTTTCACCAGGTAAAGAAAGCTTTTTATGGTTCACTGAGGACAGTCAACCCCTTCACAATCTAGAACCCAAAGACTGGATCTTATGAGAACATCTACTGTAAAATTATAGTTACACAACAGACTTTAAATCTTATTGTGAAAGTTATGATAGAATTGGCTGAACAGAGAAGTATCTGGGCAGCTGCTGGCACTTGTGGCCTATGGAGAAATACATCAAATGAAGATTATAGAGATTTAGTTGCAGGAATTAACAGAGAGATTTCTTAGTTAAGTCAGTATATTCTTTAGCGCATTCTTTGATCTATTTAATTTTAGGTAGTTTGGTTTATGGGGACCCTGGGTACAAAGTATGCTCCAAACTCTTGGTATTATGCTCCCAGTAGTCATAATAATAATCTCCTTGTTGCCCTATATTCTCTCAAAGGCTTTACATGCTTGGATGCAGCTGTCTCTACGATGTCAAATGGTCTCTCTTCAACTGGAATGACAAGAGCTGAAAGAAATGTGCAACCATGAGGATACCATAACCTATGAATGACGTGGTGAGACTGGAAACCCAAAATGATGGTAAATGAGAGTGGTGCTAAGGCCCTAAACGTTGGTCACACTCTCACCCAAGTGAGAACCTGAACAAAAAGGGAGAATTTTTTTAAACAAAATTATGAGAGGCCAGTGTTTTGAACTGAGCTCAGGTGCTAGGCCCCAACAAACCAAACCAAACCAAAATGTAGTTGCTTATTCTAAGACTTCAAGGAAACACATAGATCCTAAGAGAGACCAGGTTTTGTTTTTCTCCTGCAAACAGGATGTTTCACCCCCCTACTCAGTCCTTGTTCCCACATTATAAAACTCACTGTTGTTTTACTGTTTCTCAGTGGGTTTCAAGACCAAATAAGTACCTTTACGATGGTGATACTGACATCAGTGACTAAAGTTTTGGTCAATTTCTCAAAAGATGGGAAATTGTTAAAACAAATTAAATATGGCCTGAGAAGGACTCCATACTAGTCTCTACTAGACAGAGTAGGGTGAGAATTCCATGATCTCGTCCTACTATTGCAGTCCTTGTGGACGAACTGTAACCTAACTTAGGAATATGTGCCTGTAAAAATAGCTGAGCCTTGGCCAATCCCAGCAACCCCAAATCAGGCCAGGAGATAAGGTACTTGTTAAAACACGGAAGGAGAGACCACCTGCTCTGGGTGATAGTGGCCATTTTTATACTGCCCCCTTCCAAACTTATGGAATCACTTCCTTCATAGTAATTAAGCACAGTCTTTCAATTAATCTCTACAACAAACATTGCTGACAGCATATGTATCCACCCTATGAGGTTCCTGTTAAATCTTTTAACCAAATTCATTTCCTCTCACATAGAGACCATCAAGCTTCAGAAGATCATGTGACAAGGTTTCTAGTCAGTTCTAGGTGAAGACACCACCCCTGGCCATCAACACGCCACCCTGTCTCCACTAGACAGAGTAGGGTGAGAGTTCCATGATCTCTAATAGGTAGGGACTATGCACCAAGTTGGCATGAAGCTGTTACAATTCCTCATGTCTCTTAGCGGGGCGATGAGGCAGGAAAATAGGGTCTGGAGGGAGGGAACCTAAGGGTTCACCCTGACTTCCTAGAACTAAATCAAAAGGAAAACCCCCAACTTTCCACACCTAAGTAACAAAAGAACAAGACACTACTCCCTTCGCAACCCCAACTCCCCACTTTCTGCTTGGCAGATGGAAAATTGAAAGTACCTCTGATTGGCTTTCTGCAACCAATCAGACGTTTGCATAGGAGTGTAACTTTGCAACTTCACTTCAGCCTCTGATTGGTTGTGGAAAGCATCCAGTCAGACTGATTGTGGGGCCAAGTCTTCCTTTGCATAGGAGTGCAACTTTGTAACTTCACTTTAGCCTCTGATTGGTTGTTTTCTGCATAAGAGTGTAACCTTTGTAACTTCACTTCAGCCTCTGATTGGTTGCTTTCCATAACCAATCAGACTGATTATGGGCCACCACTCATTTACATGGAGTGAACACCAAGTGGCCTATGGGAAACCTCTAGCTGGTATTTGAACCCCAGAAGATTCTGCAACAGGGGCTTTTGAGCCCCTATGCTCAGGCCTGCTCCCATTACTGTGGAATGTACTTTCGTTTTCAATAAATACCTGCTTTTATTGCTTCATTCTTTTCTTATTTTGTCTTAATTTTTTTGTTCAAAATGACAAGAACCTGGACACTCTCAATGCATAATAAGCCAAGATTGTGCCACAGCACTCCATCCTGGGCAAGAATGAGACTGTCTCAAATAAAATAAAATAAAACAAAAATATGAACCAAAAAAATCACCTCTGTGGGCTGGATGTAGCCTTGGTGGTACTAGTTTGCAGACCCTGTGTCAAACGGCCTGGAACCTAATCTGTATCCTTTGGTACCTGTCACCGATACTGACCTCAGACCTGGACCACTGGGATCCTGCCCTGCACCCTATGCTTTAGTTTTCCCACTCCAGCTGGAGGACATGTTCCCTTCTAGATCATGCTTCTGGTAACCTGGACTCTGGAAATCCTTGTGCAAACAGCCCTGAGCCTGCTTCCAAGGTCTGACTTCCATCTACCCAGGGCAGCCTGCACTGCCTGGCCTGAGCATCTTTAGAATGAAGGATGGCAGGGAAAGGGGTGTGTGTTTTCCTGAATGTGCCGGAGTCCCCCTTCGGTATGTGTGGGATGGGGTCGTGTGGGAATAAAAGCAGCCAGACTACCAGCAAGGGCCCTGCATTTGTACTCTTGCCCCTGGCTAGGCAGTTGTCAGGGGTGGGCCTGTTTGTCACTGCCCCGTGGATCAAGCTGTAAATAAGAGCGACTCCCAATTCACTCCTTACCCTGGGCCAGGCAGTCCGATGCATGCCATCACTTGACTCTAGTGCTGAGAGCAGCCCCGTTTTACAGGCGGAGGCACAGAGGCTGAAATAAGTGGCCTATAGCTAGTGAGTGGCAGAGGCAGGGTTTCAATGGGATCGTTCGTGGCGGAGCAGACTGGCTCCGGGGGCCAACCCCCTGCGGAACCCGTCGGCGCTCCCCGCCTGGGACGGCCAGCCCCGGGCGGGGGGGCGCAGGCAGGGACCCTCCGCGCCCCCCTCTGTCTGCCGCCCGGGCTGGCCTCCGCGGGGGCGCGAGGAAGGAGTGTCGGGTCGCCAGCGCCCGCCTCCCAGCTGCCCCGGCGCCCGCGTCCCGGCCCCGGCCGCCGGGGGGCCTGGCGGTGACGGCGGCGCCTGGCGGCGGGGATTTGGCGCGGGCCGGGGGCCGGGGCCGGGGCAGGGGCGCGGGGGCGCGGGGCTGCATTCCTCGGGCCCGGCGCTTCCCGGCATGCCCCGCTTCAGGCCCGCGCCCGCCCCGGACTTTGCCATCGGCGGGGCCGTCGCGGGAGCGCAGCGGGATGCGCCCGGAGCCGCGGCTTGAGGTGGGTGAGCCCCGCCGGGCGGCAGGGGGGCTCGGGCGGGCCGCGGCGAGTCGGGGCGGGGGCGCTCGGGGCGCGGGGCTCAGCCCGGCCGCCGTGGGGAGGGGAGGCCGGCGCCGCAGCTTTGTTCCCGCCGCGGGGCCGCGCGCCCGAAGTTGGGGAAAAGAGTCGGGGCCGCGCCCAGGAGCGCTGCGGGCGGGCTGGGGGTCCCTCCCTCCTTCCCGGGGACCGAGTGGGCGTCCTGGGTGGACGGGCACGGGGAAGCGGGCAGCGTCTTGGGTCTGTTCTGTCCTTGTGGTCCAGAACCAGAGGGGAAGGGGGAAAGTAAGGGAGAGAGAGAGAGAAAGAGATTGAGAGAAACAGGAAAACTCGCCCTGCAACACGCAGGGAAGAATACAGAGAAAGAAAAACACAAAGAAACGCCTCACACACACACACTGCAGAGAAGGACCGCGAACACACGCTCCGAGGAACACGAAGAAGCTCACTCAGGAGAAGCAGGTCACACACAGAAACACACTCCGAGAAACACACTCAGCTCACACGCACTCAGAAACACACTGAGCTCACACACACAAGCACATACAGAAAAACAGCTCACACTCAGAAACACACTCCGAGAAACAGCTCACACACAGAAACATAGAAAAACACACAGCTCATGCACACTCAAAAACAAACATACTCGGAGAAACACACTCGGAAACACACTCAGCTCACACTTGGCTCACACACCCAGAGAAACACACTCAGAAACGCTCAGAACGTACAGGAAGAGAGAGGAAACTGTGTGGTCTTGGAAGCCTGGGACAAGGGGAGGAGGAGGGAGAGAAGAGTAGAGAGAGAAACGGAGATAAAGGCAGACTAAGAGGAGACAGAAAGCCCAAAGGCCTCAACTGAGGTGGATAAAAGGACTGACAGAGAAACACGTATCTAGAGAAACAGAGGCAGACCCTGATAATTACCCCTCTCACCCACCCTATCCCTCACAAAATCAGAGATACGCACAGATGAAAGAGGCAGATGCCAGGCTTCTCACCCTTGCTGTCAAGTGACCTCGAGGTGGGAGAGCAGCTCTGTGAGACCTCTGAGAAAGGCCTTGGCACTTTAAGCCAGGCATGTCCCAGCCTTGTCTACCTGGCAAACTCCTGCTCATCCTTCAAAACCCATCTCAAGCATCACCACTGCTGTGAAGAGGGCTTTCCCAGAAAGCGTCATGCAAACCCAGTTACTCTCCTTTCTGTGTTCTTCTGCAGGAAGCACAGGAACGTGGAATTGAAGTGATTTGTCACCTGTCTGCCTCTCCCACCAGCTCCTTAAGATCAGGGTCTCTGTCTTATTTATCTCCAGTCTCCAGTGCATGATGCATAATAAGTGATCAGTAAATACTTAGTGAATAGTGACTGAGAGCGTTTGGACCCTCAAACATGGAGGATAGAATTAAGTGCAAATAGAGGAAATGCACCATCCTGGCATTGTGAGAACTCCTAAGTCAGAGTGTCCTTTTTTCATGTAGGGAAATTAAAGCCCAGAGAGGGGAGAATGCTTGCATAGAGGCCAGCAGGAGGCCTGCAATGAAATAACAGTGACTATGTACTTCTGTGAGATGCCCTTGGGCACCTGGCTTATGAGTTTAAAATAGGCGTGAAAGCCCCCTGTTCTCCAGTTCCTCTCTCCAGAGGCAGCTGCTGTTATCAAGTTACATTTTATGTCTGTTTGTGCATATCCATGTGTTTATACCAAAAAAATTTATTCTGTGCACATACTAGTATATACAAATGCACAGATTTCTTTCATTCTTCTTTTGTACACAAAATAATTCTATGAGGAAAAGAAATAGATGTGAAAGAGTCTCCTGAGTGAAAACAGGCAAGAGGCAATGGACACTTTAATGCCAGTTCTAAGTTTCCAACACTGAAACTGACAATTAGAATCTTTTCAGGACCTTAACAGTCCTCTTTCTTCCTTGGAAAGGAAAAGTGTAGTGAATGTCCATCTCAGTCTAAGTGGATGGCTTTCCACCTCCTGACTGCATATTGGACACATTCTGTAACCTCCCTGAACCTCAGTTTCCTCAACTGTAAAATGGGGTTACTAATGTCCACTTCATAGGATTGTTGGAAGAGTTAACAAAGTACCTGGTGCAGATTAGATCCTCAGTAAATACAGTTCCATCTTTCCTCCTCTTTAGTGGTATTCTTTTATGCAGGTTTTTATGGATGTGAAAACAACTGCTAGTTAAAATGTTTCCTTTTGCCTAGGGTCTAAAAAGCTGTCTTAAGGTCGGGTGCGGTGGCTCACGCCTGTAATCCCAGCACTTTGGGAAGCCGAGGCGGGTGGATCACTTGAGGTCAGGAATTTAAGACCAGCCTGGTCAACATGGTGAAACCTTGTCTCTACTAAAAATACAAAAAATTAGCCGGGTGTGGTGGTGGGCACCTGTAATCCCAGCTATTTGGGAGGCCGAGACGGGAGAATCGCTTGAACCCAGGAGGCAGTGGTTGCAATGAGCCGAGATCATGCCATTGCAGCCATGGCACTCCAGCCTGGGTGACAGAGCTANAAAAAAAAAAAAAAAAAAAAAAAAAAAAAAAAAAAAAAAAAAAAAAAAAAAAAAAAAAAAAAAAAAGCCATTCTAGTCCAACTGGGGAGCAAATTCTTCTGATAAAGGAAAAGGCAAATTGGGGCATGGCATAAAATGTACCTTGGTTCTCTTCACGCCCTCAGGTCCCTGCAGGTGTTGTGGAGGAACCTAGCTCCTGCCATCCTCTCCCCCAATTTGCCACTTCCAGCAGGTAAGACCCACTTGTCCCACTGTTTTTCATGGCGTCTTTACCAGATCTGCTGACTTTATGTTCTCTCAAGCTTTAGCCCGTGAGGAGGATGTGAGCGGGACTGAGTCAGGAGCCCCCTGAAGCATGGAGACCGTGGTGATTGTTGCCATCGGTGTGCTGGCCACCATCTTTCTGGCTTCATTTGCAGCCTTGGTGCTGGTTTGCAGGCAGCGCTACTGCCGGCCCCGAGACCTGCTGCAGCGCTATGATTCTAAGTGAGTGAGCCCATGAAGGGGATGGAGTAGGGGTGGGCTCTAACAAAACAAAGAGAGGAGCTCATAGTTCAGTGTTGGGCAACTCTAACTCAGCTTTTTGGTTCTAAAATGGTGCCTGCAGGTGTCCTTCTCTATAAAGACCTCAGAGTTTGAGAATGTTCCTTAAGTATCCCAACATCCTGAGTCACCTCCTTCTCTGCTTCCTGAGCCAAGAAGAAAGTCATGGAACATGTTCACCTAGCATACAGATTCAGCCATCTGTCCCAAACTGGCCACCTTACTTAGCAGTTGGACAAGCCAAATCACTTTCCAACCAGACCCACAGGAACGGCAATCAGATGCCCACACTTTGGCCACACATCTAAGCAACAAACATTTGGTTTTGTGAAATCCCCACTTAGGACTGTCTCTCTCTTTGCACAGCATATTTTTTTTGTTTTTGAGATGAAGTTTCTCTCTTGTTGCCCAGGCTGGAGTGCAATGGTGCAATTCTTGGCTAACTGCAACCTCTGCCTCCTGGGTTCAGGTGATTCTCCTGCCTCAGCCTCCCACGTAGCTGGGATTACAGGCATGTGCCACCATACGTGGCTAATTTTGGTATTTTTAGTAGAGATGGGGTTTCACCATATTGGCCAGGCTGGTCTTGAACTCCTGACCTCAGGTGATTCGCCCGCGTCAGCCTCCCAAAGTGCTGGGATTACAAGCATGAGCCGCCATGTGCAGCCTGCCCAGCAGATTTCTTTGTGATACATTTTATATGAAATATATTTTGTAAGCAGGATTCTTTTTTCAATTTAGGGATGTTTTAATTGATAGACCCTTCAGGGACTAACCCTTAGTTTCTCTTGTCCTGTTTTAATTCTATCAGCATCTCTGTCAAGCGGTTCATAACTTATAAATGTCCATTTATATGACCAAGGAAAGCTTTGCTGTTGAACAGAGTGCCATGGTATCTCATTTTCTAAAGTACCCTGTTGTAAAGTTGAAGGTGTTTTTACTTCTTTTGCTTTTCCAGTGTAACTAGGAAAAGGCAGGGTTATAGGGATGGGCCAGAGTGGTTCACAGGAGTTATTATGAAGACCAGGTAGGGAGCCCATGTAGGTTTGGGTAATAGGAACCATTGCCTCTCTATGAAATGCAGGATTAAAGGGAAAATCCGTTGTAGAAGGATATAATTTTGTCCCTTCAGGATATCCCTAACATCTTTGTATTCAGGTAGTTACACCTGACTCTTTCTCTTGGTGGCTTATCTTACTCCATTTCACTTTTGTTTTAGTGCACCTGGCCTGCCCCTCCAGCTCGCTGTCTAGCCATGTGCCCCGCCCTCACCTACAGCCCCCTAGGCTTAGGTTTGGATCTGGGACAAGTAGTCTCTGCTCTGACTTATCAACTCCATCCTTATTTTACGGTGTATGTGGGCCTCAGTGAGGAGAGGGTCAACAGCAGTCACCTATCATGAAACCATTTAACGGAGGCTTTTCTTCCAGGCCCATTGTGGACCTCATCGGTGCCATGGAGACCCAGTCTGAGCCCTCTGAGTTAGAATTGGATGATGTTGTTATCACCAACCCTCACATTGAGGCCATTCTGGAGAACGAAGACTGGATTGAAGATGCCTCGTAAGGCCACGGGGACTATTTGCTTTTCCACAGCACCCCCCACCCCAGGCTTCTGGCAAATGGTGCCCTTTGCTGGCAAAGGATGGAAAGGCACAGGAAAGAGCTGTCACTTGCTGCTCTTTCCTGTGCCTTCAGTGTAATAGATGTGTGGTCAAGGTTGTTTCAACCACGCTGATGTGCTTGGGTTATCCTTTAGGTGTCCATAAATTGGACACTCAGGCTCCAGAGATGCAGCTTTTTTCTTTCGGATCTTTGGGATCTCCTCCATCCAACAGGAGCCCCTACATTTTGAGAAGTGGCTACTTCATTGCCTTATCCATTTAGCCATCCATTCCCTGGGCACATGTTTATGGGGCATTATGTGCAGGGTACTGGGTCAGGTGCTATGGATATTGAAATGGTTGGAAAGACAGAGTTACACTCAGTATCACAGAAACTATTAGAGATCCTTGCACACAGTGCAGTAGGCACATGGCGAAGGCAGTGTCTAGGTTTGCCTGGCCTGGGGAGGTCAAGCTGGATCTCACAGAAGATATCACAGAGGAGGTACCTGTTGACTTGGGTCTTGAAAGATGAGGAGGAGTTCCCCAGGCTGAGCACAGGGGAAGGACACATTGTGTAGGGGGAACAGTCTACCAGAAGCTTGAGAATTATAATAAAGCATGCCTCACTAGGTGTGCAGTAGAACTTGCTGGAAGAGGAGATTGGGTGTGGGGAGGGGAAGGAAAGGGAGGTGCTCCCTCATTTAACTCATGGGCTTGTTCATTTTGACACTGAGGGATTCCCACTCTTAGTGGTATCTGGCTGTGCTCACTGGTCAGGGCGAGTTGAGGAGCAGGGGTGGGAGCTGGAGGGTGGTCAGCCCCTCCAAATGAGCACTGATGACTTCTTCTTGTTTCCTCAGGGGTCTCATGTCCCACTGCATTGCCATCTTGAAGGTAACCCTCTCTCATTTCTCTGTGGGATGATGGGGAGTTGCAAAGCACTGCTGTGCTTAGACAGAGTAGAACGGGACCTTAGATAGGGCACTGATCC
Source organism: Cebus imitator (assembly GCF_001604975.1). NCBI lineage: Eukaryota > Metazoa > Chordata > Mammalia > Primates > Cebidae > Cebus > Cebus imitator. Next base: position 4,064,757 of record NW_016107455.1, read on the forward strand.
CTCGCAAGAGGCCTTTCCCTTAACCTGACACTTGGAATTTTTGCGGTTTACTTCCCCTCTGGCCTACACTGGTTATTTACAGAGTCTCAAGGCTATTTCAAAGGCTTTATTTCATCTGGTCTTCTTAATACAATAACCTGGAAAAGACAGCCTAGGTAGGTAACCACCATTTCACCCACCATGGAGAAAGCTGTGGATGCCTGAGACCAGGGAGCTGCCAAGAGAAATGGGATTTTCCTGCTTCTCCCTGCCCTCTTTTTTTTCACTAACAGAGAGTTTAGGCCTGTACGGTGAGTTGCTTTCTGTATATGGATTTTTGCTGTGACTAGAGAGTCATCACTAGCCCTCTTTGGCTATGACTGTAGTCAGCCAAATGGAACGATCAGTGTTACAAAACCAAACCAGACATACTTCAGTCTGAAGACAGAGGATTTTTTTCTTTGAATGCCTGGAATCTTTGAAAAATTGCATCCAATTTGCATTTTGGATAATTTTATGGTTTTAGCATTTGTCTTCAATTGTTGCCTGATAGTATCCTACCTAATAGACTAATAATTATACTGAAATACTCGGCAGTTGCAAATATCAGATTTTTTTTTTTTTTATATCAGTAACTTAAGTAATCACACATTTATCTCTTTGATGAATACTTATTCAAGATTTCAAAAGAAATAACTGTCTTAAGTGTTATTCAGTAGAAGGTATTATTAATAAAATGTTCTTTACCCCACCTCTTCTTTGGCTGTGTCTCAGGAGATGGATAAATGCCTAGTAGGAAGTTATCATCTCATATTCCAGGCTTAGTTAATTCCAAGAAGCTCTTTGGATATACAAATACGGCTATAGATATAAGTATGGTTATTGATACAGCTAGGTAGGCATAATGAATAGAGAACGATGCTATACTACATTTCCCTTCTCCCAGCCAAGATGTGTCCTGGGCCTGGGTTTTGTCTCCTACCCTTGTCTATTAGGAGGATAAATGGCACCTGTGGTGTGAGATGAATCAGCTGAAGGGAGTTATACTGAATTGGAATCAGTTTCTACCTGGGAACCTCAGATCAAAGGAGAAGGCTTCTAAGTCTCCTTTTGGGCTATAAGAACCTTTTGCTAGGTGGCCTGCCCTTGCGTTTCTGTGGTAGGAGCAGGGAGAGGGGTCTGGGCTAACTCCTGTGTGGGACTTTGAGCTTCTCTGTACTTTCCAGCTCCAAGTATAGGTCAGGGAGAGGTGCTTCTTTGCCGTGGACAGAGGTGCACCAGGTTCGTTGGTTCTATCGTGGGGAGGCCTGGAAAGGGGAAGCAAGCTGTAGGGTGGCCAGCTCTGTGGGTGGACAATGAAGAAGGCTGTATGTCAGTCTTGCCTTTTTCCTGATTTTCGTGAGGTCCTTTCATCATCCGCTTGACAAACATGCTAATATATTACCTGAGAAAATTGTTGAACTAAGTGCAGTTACTGGAGCATGTGTGTAAAGGGAACAATTGCCCTTTATCCATCTCCGTTCCTGAGGGTGTCCTGCTGGAGCTGTTTATTCTTGTGGGAGACTAAACCATGAGATGAAGGAATAGAAAAAGAAAGTAGGTTTTTCCTCTAAGTGAGAAGGTGAAATTGGAGCACATGATTTTTCTTAGACAGATTATTTCGGCTTAGACTTCTCAGAGCCAACACCCTGCCCTTGATCTGCACCCCCCACTGCACTTCCTCTCCCAGCCATGCCCTTTGCTTTTGCCGCTTCCCACCCATTTCTTCTCATCTCTGTACTTTTCACATCCATTTGGCTGTTACGTTAGGGGGCCAGCTGCGATGAGACTCATGGCAGGGCCTGATTTGTCTTCAAGGGGCGGTGGGGAGGGGGGTGGGGAGGCCCTGAGTGGAGCCTGGTGAGCCCTCATCTCTCTCCTCCCTGCTGCATTAGATTTGTCACACTCTGACAGAGAAGCTTGTTGCCATGACAATGGGCTCTGGGGCCAAGATGAAGACTTCAGCCAGTGTCAGCGACATCATTGTGGTGGCCAAGCGGATCAGCCCCAGGTGAGCGATTGGTGGCCTGGTGGTCCCACACTCCACGAGGGAAGAGGGGCTGGAAGCTGGGGTAGCCGCAGAGCCGGGCTCTTCTGCAAAACAGTGCACAGGCAACTTTAGTTATCTGTTTACCACACATTTACAGAGTGAGCAGGAGGGTTTAGATACTGAGACTTCCCAGCTAAGGTGGGCTCCCAGCATCCTCACCTGCAGCATGACCCATTTGAGAGGGCTTTGAGAAAGCTCCAGCAGGTGCCTAGTCCTGACTCTGTCCTAGACCTCTGCCCTGCAGAGCCCATGGCGGCTCCTCTTTCCCAGCTGCACACTAGCTCCCCTGGCCACAACTTTTTCCCAGGCCGGTGTTTCCCACAGATGCCCACACCCGCGTCTCTGCCTGAACCTGAATTGAGTCTATCGTGAGGGACCTACTCTGGCTGTGCCCACTGCCCCATCCCTGGCCCAGGCCAGCAGCCTCCAGCACTGGGTGGGAGCTGAAGCCATATGGCATTCAACCTCCCAAATTCCAGGCTGCCTGCAAAATCCCATGTGGGAGGCAACCAGCAGGATTGCAGTCAACAGCGACACCCCTTCATTTGGGCTTGATTCTGTGAAGAAAAATAAAGCCTTTTTCTTAGAGCCAAGGGCTGTGCTAAGTGTGTGCTGCCATCTGATGGCTGGTATGCTGATGTGCCTGAGATGAGGGCTGGGGCCAGGATGTTTTCTCTGCCAGCCACCTGGCCCGTCCACCCACCCAGGAGGGCACCTCTGTCTGCTTGGTGAAACAATGGCACCGCTGTGAGTTCCAGGGGCCCACATGTTTCTTGTTGCCATGGCCCCGGGTAAATCACGAGGAACCAGCCCTTTCTCTGCCTCAAGATTAACCAAATAAAAACGACCAGTTTTCGGGGTTGCCATGTGAGCTCCTCTGAGAGAAGACATGACCTAGGCAGCTTGAACTCCGTCCAGGTAGTTCAGTGAGGTGAGAGAGTAGGAGGGGATAATCCAGGGAGGGACTCAGCCCAGAACAGTTCCTGGCTTTCTCTGGAGTTGACCCAGTGGGGTGTAGCTACATGGTCAACCCCTGGCCTTATAAGAACCCGCATCTCAGGCTCTGGGTGGACACCAGGCATTCCTTCTACATTATTTTATTTATTTATTTACTTATGTATTTATTTTATGAGACAGAGCCTCGCCCTGTCTCCCAGGCTGGAGTGCAGTGGTGTGATCTTGGCTCACTACAACATCTGCCTTCTGGGTTCAAGCGATTCTCCTGCCTCAGCCTCCTGAGTAGCTGGGATTACAGGCACCCACCACCACGCCTGGCTAATTTTTAGTAGAGACAGGGTTTCACCATGTTGGCCAGGCTGGTCTCAAACTCCTGACCTCAGGTGATCCACCTACCTTGGCCTCCCAAAGTACTGGGATTACAGGTGTGAGCCACTGTGCCTGGCTAATTATTTTTGAGATAGAGTCTCCCTTTGTCCCCTAGGCTGGAGTGCAGTGGCTCGGTCTCAGCTCACTGCAACCTTCACCTCCTGGGTTCAAGGGATTCTCCTGCCTCAGCCCCCTGAGTAGTTGGGATTCCAGGTGCCCACCACTGCGCCAGGCTAATATTTGTATTTTTAGTAGAGACAGGGTTTCGCCATGTTGCCTAGGCTGGTCTCGAACTCCTGACCTCAGATGATCAGCCTGCCTCCACCTCCCAAGTGCTGGGATCACAGGTGTGAGCCACCGTGCCCGGCCTCAATTTCCATTATTTTTAAAGATTCTGCACTGTGGTATCCGCTAGACCCTTCATCATCCTCTCTGTACCTTCTAAGAGCCAGCCAGAGGCCAGGCAGATTCCTGTGATGTGGGTTACAAAGCAGCACTTTGAGGGGGCTGAGGTTTCTGTGTGGGCCTGGGTGAGTGGGATCAGCACTGGTGCTAAGGTGAGGGTGTGGCATTGTCCAGAGAGAGGACCTCTCCTGGTGCTCACAGGCCCATCCTAAAGAGCGCCTCGGACTACTTCTAGAATGCTTCCTGCCATAATTCAGCCAGGGTCCTCGCTTTGTCCTTTTACCCTCATATTTCTTTCTCCTTCTGGCCATGTTTTGTCCCCATTGTTTTTCCTGCTCCATTTATCCCACACAGTGTGTTGGTGGCCTATTAGTCTCGAGGAGATGGCTTCAGCTCCAGGGCACTAGAGAAAGGGGCTGACTGAGACAGGCGCCGAGGGTGACTGTGTCTCTGCATGTCCTCACCAGCTCCACAGCCCTGAATATGAGTGTTTGAAGCCATCTTTTTTTCAAGTGCTTTCAGAAATCAAACAATACATCTTTATTTTTTCTTCCTATTGAGTGTTCACAAGCAAAGATTTGGAGCAAAACGTTGTACCACACAAATTAGAATGAATTGTAGGTCCTTTCTGAACTTGATTTTAAAAAATTAACCACGGGTAGAAGAAATCCAGTATGGCAGTTTGAAGCCAGATTAAACTCATGGCTTTCTTTTTCAGTGTCTTGTATACCTTTAGCTTTGTATGATTGTTCCCCAAATACAAGAGTAATCAATACTTGTAAAAATGTAAAATACTGCAGACATAGATGATCTGGAAAGTCTACCCCCTCCCAGTTGTAGGAAGTAGCCACTATTAAGTGGTGAGTGTTCTGCAGGCCCTTCCCAACCCCACATTTCAGAGCTTTTGTTTATCTATTTTTATGCAAATGACAGATCGAGCTTTATATATTATTTGGCAGTTTGCCTTTTTAATATAGTAGTAACCTTGAACATCATTCCATATGTATGACTGTATTTTTAAAAACCACTGGAACTGAAACAAAACTGGGAAACAAAATAGTCTCTACAAAGAGGTGTTTGTGCCTAAGTGTCTGAGAATGCAGAAGCAATTGGAGAAAGAACCATTAAAGACTGGGTGTGGAATATCAACAGAAAAGAATTGGAATAAAGATAGAAAGGAAGAATGGGGCTGGGAATAGTGGCTCACACCTGTAATCCCAGCACTGTGGAAGGCTGAGGTGGGTGGATCAACTGAGATCAGGAGTTCGAGACCAGCCTGGCCAACATGGTGAAACCCTGTCTCTTTTAAAAATACAAAAATTAGGCGGGCATGGTGGCAAGTGCCTGTAATCCCAGCTGCTTGGGAGGCTGAGGCAGGAGAATTGCTTGAACCTAGGAGGTGGAGGTTGCAGTGAGCTGAAATCATGCCACTGCACTCCAGCCAGGGTAACAGTGTGAGACCCTGTCTCAAAAAGAAAAAATAAAAAAAAGGAAGGAAGGAGAAAGGAGATCAAGAAAGTGAAGTTAACCTTTTTCCTCTGGACAGGGTGGATGATGTTGTGAAGTCGATGTACCCTCCGTTGGACCCCAAGCTCCTGGACGCACGGTGAGAGTGGGGGCGGGGCACATGTTCCCTTTTTCATGTTGAGGTCCACAACAGTTTTATTAGATCTGTGAGGCTGGCTGACTGGCTTGTGTTTGGAGGGTGGCTTTGCAGCTTCCTGAGACTGCCTTGGGTGCCATTTACTTCAGTGAGTGGCGCCTGACTGGTGATAGAGGCCAGTCCTCTCCTGAAACCCAAGAGAAGAAAGAGCCAGTCTTAGATTTTAAATTTTTATGATTAGACATCGGCCATGTTACATCCTAACTGTGCCTTCCCTTCCACCTTACCCCTTCCCCCCTCTGATTTTTGGACCCCAGAAACAGGCATGCCTTAGCTGTGAGTGGTGCCTAGTGGGGCAGTGGGGCAGTGGTTTCCAGAGCAGTGAGAATGGAGGTGACAGGTCAGCCACAGCTATGCTCACCTGCCACCAGACATGCTCGTACACACAGTGTACTTAGCCCTATGAAATTGTTATGTTCCTGTACCAGATGCAACCCATTTAAGAAATATAGATTCTTTCCTGCCTTGGATTTATATGACCGTTTCATACGCATGTAACAGTGGCCCGATCAGCAGTGGGTCACAGTGCCTCAGCTTTGGTTTCTCTGCCTCACTCCTACTGCTGCCCCAGCTTTGTCTATGGGTTAATAATCTGTAATGCGTTCTCAAATGTATCATGGTACTCACTATATAAAAGGTATTCTATAGCGAATCTTTCAACACTGAAAAATACTGTTCACTTTGGTTTTCAATTAATTAATTAATTTTTTTGAGTTGGGTAAACCAGCCCTGGACCTTACTGATTTGTAATCAATAAGGAATGTTCAGTTGAGGGTGTGTCTGTCCTACGTTTAAGTGGGCAGCAGTTGGGGATGTGCTCCTCGATTGCCCATATCCTACTGTTTCACAAGGCGCTCTTTGGGGAGATGTTAATAGGCGTGCTGCAGAAAATGGCTTCCACAGCCTTAAATAAGCTTAAGAGAAACAACCTATTATAGTCTCCTCTTGGAGCTGTATCAGGTAAATCTCAGAAGGCTCTGAGACAGGCTTCAGTTAACTTTGTTTAACCCAGTCATCTCCAGATTTATTTGAGCATGGAACCAACTTTAAATTACATACCTACCAACATCCTAGGGAAGGGTGTGTAGTGCAGTTTGGGGAATACTAGTTTAAAAGTCTATCTATTTGGGCTTTTGTGTAAAGTCCCTAATTTCCTAGGAAACCTGATCCTAATTTTTTTTTCTCTAGGACGACTGCCCTGCTCCTGTCTGTCAGTCATCTGGTGCTGGTGACAAGGAATGCCTGCCATCTGACCGGGGGCCTGGACTGGATTGACCAGTCACTCTCGGCTGCTGAGGAGCATTTGGAAGTCCTTCGAGAAGCAGCCCTAGCTTCTGAGCCAGATAGATGCCTCCCAGGCCCCGAAGGCTTCCTGCAGGAGCAGTCTGCAATTTAGTGCTTACAGGCCAGCAGCTAGCCATGAAGGCCCCTGCTGCCATCCCTGGGTGGCTCAGGGTGGCTCAGCTTAGCCTTCCACCTTTTCCTGTAAAGTTAGTTGTTCTCTATGGCTTAAGAGTTCAGCTGTGTGTGCATAGTAAAGCAGAAGATCCCTGTCAGTTTATGCCTCTGTTGCAATTGCAAATTGTGGCTGGTGAGTGGCAGTCTAACACTACAGTTAGGGGAGATGCCCTTCACTCTCTGCACAGAGGAACGTTGAAAACTGGTGGACTGTCAGCTTTATTTAGCTCACTTAGTATTTTGAAGAAAATTGAGCCACTGTCTAAGAAATCAAGAGGTTTCACATTAAAATTAGAATTTCCGGCCTCTCTCCATCAGTCAGAAAGTGTGGCGATTCTGATCTGCATTTTCAGAAGAGGACAATCAGTTGAAACTAAGTAGGAGTTGCTTATTTTGACAAGGCTTGTACTCTCTCACCTGGCCTGTTTCATTTATATGTATTATCTGCCTGGTCCCTGAGGCATCTGAATCTCTCCTCCCCCTTACAGGTTTGGGTTTGAAGCTGAGTACTACCAAGTTGATTTCTTTTTTTATCATTATGCCTGCAATTTTACCTAGCTACCACTAGGTGGATAGTAAATTTATACTTATGTTTCCCTCAAGTGTGTGGTTATTGAGTCAAATTCATATGCATGGTGTATGGTGGGACATACTTAGATGGAAAGAGAGAGCCTAAGAATCCTGATGATGATTTCTGTGTATGTCTCAAACTGAGATATTTAGGTTGGGTACAGTGGCTCACACATGTAATCCTCACACTTTGGGAGGCCAAGGTGGGTGGATTGCTTGAGCCCAGGAGTTTGAGACTAGCCTGGACAACATGGTGAAACTCATCTCTACAGAAACTACAAAAATTAGTCGGGCATGGTGACACATGCCTGCAATCTCAGCTACTTGGGAGGCTGAGGTGAGAGGATCGCTTGAGCCCAGGAGGTGAAGGTTGCAGTGAGCCCTGATTGCAGCACTGCATTCCAGCCTGGGCAACAGAGTGAGACTCTGTCTCCAAAATATATATGTAATATATTTAAAGACCTCTTGGAGTTGAGGCAGAAGTGAAGATACCATTATGAAGTAGTTTCCACGTTAACAATAGCAATGACATGAAGGATGTGTTCCCCCTTTCTTCTGATATTAATATCTGTTCGTTTTGCAAATTTTGCAAGATGAGGGGCATTTTTATGACTTGAAACTTTTAATATCTGTTCATTTTGCAAACATTGAAAGACAAGGAGCATTTTTATGACCCAGAATCACAATTATATAATTTGGATACACACCCAAATGGCATAATTTCTATCATAAACCTGTAGGAAAGCCTGAAGTTCTTCACCTCTCAGGTTCTCAGAGCCAGCTTGCTCTTGGGAGAGGAGCCTGGTACAGGGGCTGCCTGGGTTCATAGTCTACGCTGCTAAGCATATTTGGAGGGGCTTATCTATTCCCAGGTCATTTTCTCTGTCCTAACTGGAGTGAGAAGATTCCCCATTCTAGGGAACCAGGAACCCATATTCCCAAATCCAAGATTGGGACCTGGTTTGTCTTTCCATTTGGGCACATCATTCTCTCCAGGAAAAAGGCCACTCGCAACCTGCACCATGTACACCAAACCCCAGGTGGGGGACTGAGTCAGGAGAGGGAAGCTGGAGCTCGACTCTCATGGCCTAAAGGATGGATTCTGGATGCATTCCAGGGGACACCTTATTGGATTGTTGGCTTCCATCAACCCTAAAAACATTAAGTGGTGAATTTCCTGTGCTGTCAAGCTGTGAATGGGAAATGTATACAAAGCCACTTTGACTTTTCTAATTTAGGCCTCCACAGTAGACATCCAGAGGCCTCCTATTTTTGTCTTTTTACCTCCCTGTCAAAGCCTGCTTTCATTAGACTGGAAACCAATTCATGCTAAGGTTGCAATGGCTGCCACAGTTGTAAGTGTGCCCTGCATTTTAACCTGCACCAGAGCCCTAAGCCAAAGAGAAGCAGTTCTGAATTGGCATCTGAAATACCACCCGCCCGGTGTGCGCGTGGGGGTGGAGAGCTTTCCCTGCACCTCTGAAGCAATGCCCAATGTTGATTACCTTCTCAGAGTCCTGGCAAGTCCTGGCACACTGGTTTTCTTGATCCTGAGATGCTGCCCTTTCATTTGTGAGGAGAGGTTGACGTTGGAGGTGTCTGCTGGACTGTAGGATTTCTGAACCCTTTGCTGTGTAGTTTTTCTTTCTAGTGCTGGACAAGTAAGAAACCTCTGAATAGGCTGGGCACGATGGCTTATGCCTGTAATTCCAGCACTTTGAGAGGCCAAGGGAGGCAGATTACCTGAGGTCAGGAGTTTGAGACAAGCCTGCCTAACATGACAAAACCCCATCTCTACTAAAAATACAAAAAATTATCTGGGCATGGTGGCAGGTGCCTGTAATCCCAGCTACTCAGGAGGCTGAGGCAGGAGAATCACTTGAACCTGGGGGACGGAGGTTGCAGTGAGCTGAGATCGTGGCACTGCACTCCAGCCTGGGATACAAGAGAAAAACCCCATCTCAAAATAAATAAGTAAATAAATAAAAATAAAAAAAAATAGAAGCATCTGGATAAAGAAGTTGGTGTTGGTGGCTGATGGTTGAAGTGGAAGCAGTCTTTGGGGTAGGAGGCAATGCCACTCCTCTAGGCCCTTTGGGAGTTGGCTGAAGTTACTTCCTCCCTTGGAAGGGGCTCGTGGATGAGTGCCAGGGATCTCAGGACTGTCTCTGTGCCAGGCATGGTTTCCCAGCAACAGATATATTCCTAAATCCCTAGTTCACTTGTGTCTGTGTATGTACATGGTGGTAGAGCCTTCCTTCCACGTCTCCCTTTCCCCTGGCCTGGAATAGGAGCATCGGACTCAAATTCTGATGAAGAAGAAATTACTTGGAGATAGGAATTCAATGTGAAGAGAACAAGATATTTGAAGTTAGACAGAATTAGGTTTAAATTTGGGCTCAGTGACTTACAGTGTGAGCTTAGACAAGTTATTAACATTCTGGCCCTTAGCATTCTCATCTGTATGATCAAGGCTACTGTCATTGGGTTGGTATGTCAATCAAGTGAAAGGGTATGTGTGAGCTGCCCAACTGTGTGCCTGGTTCTGATTAGCCAATGTTAACCCCTCCCTCTCCACAGCTTCCCATTCTTTGGTGCTGCTGACCCAGATGGCATCACCTCAGTTACCATGGCTTGGCCCAAGCAGCAGCTTCTGTTCATGAGCTCTGGAACTGACTGGCTAAAAGTCTGGAATCACTGCAGTAGGGAGAGTAGCCTTGTCTTTGCACCACCACAAGTCCATGCATATGGAGATGTATAAAGCCGTCAGCCTCTTATCAGTGTTCAGAGGGTTGATTGTGCAAGCTCACATTCCTCCAGAGAACCTCCCCAGCTGGTGAGATCGCTGAGAGGGAACACATGTTCTTGACATCTGACTTACCCTGGTGCTCACCCTGACCTGCCTCATTCCAGGAGTTCCTTCTTTTCAGGGACCCTGCATGCCCACATGAGCGGACCTTTAGAAAATGGCCTGCAGTTCAAAACCCCCTGCATTGCTTTATGACCTTGGAAATGTGGGGAAAGTGTCCGATGAAGAATTTCTATCCTCCTGATCTCCCCCTTATCTCCCATAAATGCATACCAAGAGCTTACTGTGGAGGAAGGGTCATGCTGGATGCTGGAGCTATGAAACAAAAGGCACAATCACTCCCCTTGAGGAGCAAGAGAGACAAATGAGCAGCTGCTTGAGCCATGGGTGTAGCCAACACTGTGATGGAGGGGACCACAGGACAGGGCCGTGGGCACACAGAGCAGGAACAGGGCAGGGGTGGGGTTGAAATAGTCAGGGAGGAGCTGTTGCCTGAATGGAGACTTGACAAGGAGGAAGAGGGAATCAGGCATCAGAACAGAAAATGGTCCCAGCTACTCAGGAGGCAGAGGTGTGAGGATCACTTGAGTCTGGGAGATGGAGGCTGCAGTGAATCTTGATAGAGCCAATGCACTCTAGCTTGGGTGACACAGTGAGACCCTGTCTCAAAACACACACATATACACACACACAGAAAGTGCTGGGGGAAGTAATATGGTTGTGTTGCATTTGCTTCTGGTGGGTCTCACTCTGTCTCTTTCTGCCTACCAGAAAGGCTGATGGGCAATTTTGAGAATTTGAGGCAAAACTGGTTCCTCCTGTTTCATCCTATTTGTATTTTTATTATACCCATTTTACAGGTAAGGAGATGGAAGCAGAAAGATCAGTAACTCTCCTGGAGTCTCAAAATGAGCATGAATCAGAGCAGGATCTTCAACTCCCCAACTTGTGTTTTTAACTGGCGCATCTTTCTGCCTGGCTGCAGCAGGTAGGAAATCCATCATGGAGGGGAAGGAACATACATAAGACTCATTCCATTCTCTTCTAGTTCTAATCTTTTTCATGAAAAAAATGGTGGTCGTGACCCATGAATTAATTTCATGGCCCACTGATTGGTCATAACCCGAAAGATGATAGAACATGAGTACTAAAATGAGGGCTGGGGCATGGGTGGGATATTTCTTCTCCTTCCAAAATGACTTAATTGTATCCATTTAGAATAAAATTTGCATTTACCAGAATAGTGGCAAAAATTTATGGTGCAAAATAGAATAATTGATTTATTACATAATTGATTAGTTCAAGAGTCATCTGTTGAGCATTTGCACTGGATTAGGCCCAGAGACGCAGGAATGAATAAAAAGATAATGCCTCTCTTGAGGTGCATATGATCTAAGGTGGAAAGAAAACCATAAAGAGTCATTTTCAATACAGTGTGGTAAGGGCTAAGGGAGGGGATGTGTGTGTGATGATGGTGCAGAGCAGGGCCATCAAACCCAGGTTGTGAGAGTTTCCTAAAGGTGGTGACATCTCAGAATCGCCTGTCAAGGAGGAATAGGCTTTAGGAGAAGACAGGGTGGGGTTGGGGAAGGTGGAAGTGGAGGACAGGACATCCAGGCAAGGCCATCTGTGCAGACATGACATTCCATGCCATGGACAGGACATGTCAGCTGCTTCAGTACTGCAAGCGTCAGGTGGGAGCTGGAGCACCGTGGGAGGTGAGACTGGAGAGGAGGGTGAGGATGAGACTCTGGAGAGTCTCATAGGACTTGCTGAGGTTTTTGGACTTTTTCTCTAGGTGGTAGGGCGCAATTGAAGTTGAAAAAGTGCTTTCTCATTTTTTTCCTGGGACACTAGCAATTGATCACTTCACCCTCATCAGGATTTAATGTTTTCCTAATTTGATAGGTGAACAATGGCTTAACATTAGTGTTTATTAGCTATTTGTGCATATTTATGCCCTTTGCCCATTTTTCTACTGGGATTTTAGTATTCTTCTTCTTGACTTATGTGAGCTCTTTATATATTAAATATAATAACCCTTTGTCATATTTTTGTGTATATTTTCCCCCAGTCTTGTCATTTGCTTTTTAGCTTTGTTTAGAATGGTTTCTGATGTCCAGAAGTTTCAAATTTGGTGTAATCAAACTTACTGATTTTCTTTCGGTTAGTGATTTCTTCCATTGCTTTTACACTTTCTTATCCAGAAATCAAATAATATATAAATGTTTGAAGCAGTGGATAATTAATAATAATATTCATGGGTGGATAATTAATAATAATATTCATGTGTTAGGTGTAGTGGCAGAAAAAAATACAGGATAGAAAAAAACTCAAATCTTTCTTAAACCACACCAAACCCAGGTCAAGGTTAAAGGTGGGAACAGTCATAGGTCAAAGAAATAGACAAGAATGTTGAGGAGAGGAAGGGAACATCTTGAAGGATGAGCAGGAGCTGGTGACGCATACAGGGTGTGTGTGAGTAGCACAGGAAGGGAGCTACATGCCCTAAGGTAGGGGATGAAGAAGCAAGCACATCTGAGTGCTGGGCACACAGGGCAGAGAAAAGCCACACAATTTCTGCTCTCATGAGATTGTAGTCTGACTAGGGAAGACAGACATTAAGCAAATGTTGCTTAAATAAATGTAAAATTAAAACTTTTAAAAGTGTTTTAAGAAAATAATTTGAGTCTTAAGAGAGATTATAGGGGAATTGATCTATCCAGGTGTCAAGGAAGGCTTCCATTAAGAGGACCTTTGATCTACTATCTGGAGGATAAGTCGGAGTTGCGAGGTGGAGAAGTGGATATACAAGAAGCTGCACGTGCAAAGGCCCTTTGGCAGGAGGCCAAGAACTGAGACCAGGCCAGTGGGAGGACTGGAGAGTAGACAGGGAAGAAGGCTGGGTGAAAACGGGGGAGGGCCTGAATCTTGCCAGACCTTGCAGGCCATGTGAAGGACTGTGGTCTTTCTCTGAAGAGTGATGAGAATCCATTCAAATGGTTTATTCAAATCTGGTGGGGTGTGATTAGAGGTGGAGACACAGTCAGATTTGTCCTTTTGCTTTCTATGTGGAGAACCAACAGGAGGAGGCTGGAGCAGATAGGAGATGCCTGATGCTGCTGCAGCAGTCTAGGTGGGAAATGATGGTAGCTTGGTCTAGGCAGAGAGAGGAAGATGGAAAGTTAGGGGAGTGGATTCGTTCGAGAGATGTTTAGGAAGTAAAATAAATAGAACTTGGATGGATTGGATATGGGACAGTGATGGAAGATAATAGTGTGCCAAGAAAGACTCCTAGGTTTCAGGCACACCTGCATGGGGGTGATAGTTTGGGGATGGGGGTCCCTGGTACAGGAAGCACCAGAAGAGGATCAGGTTTGGGGATGAGTTTCAAGTCATCTATTTTGGACTTGAAGAGTTTGAGGTGCGTTTGAGATATCTGAGTTGAGTTAGATGTATAATGGTTGGAGCTCAGAGAAGACCGAGCTTATGGCTTTTCATAAGTTATTATGAGAGTTTTGGCCATGGGTGCAATCCTAAGGAAAGAGTGTAGAGTGAAGCTTGCAGAGGGGTGTGAGGAACTCCAACACTGAATATGATATTGGGCCAGTCTAAAGCTAAGTACAGTTATACTGACAGTTAAATGAAATTGCATATGCCCAGTTCCTGGCACACAGTAGGCACTCAGTAATGTTAGATATACCTCCTTTCTCTCCTTTGTTTCTCTGCTCCCTTCATTCTGTTTCTCTTTTCTGGCTCTATGTATTGCAGCCAGAGACTCAAGCTGACTTCTTCCAACTTCCCCAGGGTACCTAGTGCATGAAGCTGGCATGCATTGGTCTCCTCCAAGACCCAGACTGGGAGAGCCTACCTCTTGAGAGCGGTCTCAAGCTGAAGGAAGGGTACTTTGGGACTTTGTTTAATTACCAATGATCAGTGCTCAGAGAGCCAGTTTTTCTTCCCTCCCTTCCTTCCTTCCTTCCTTCCTTCCTTCCTTCCTTCCTTCCTTCCTTCCTTCCTTCCTTCCTTCCTTCCTTCCTTCTTCCTTCCTTCCTTCCTTCCTTCCTTTTATTTTTAGATGGGGTCTCACTCTGTCACCCAGGCTGGAGTGCAGTGGCACAATCTTTCAACTGACTGCAACCTCCACCTCCTGGGCTCAATCGATCCTCCCACCTCAGCCTCCTGTGTAACTAGGACTACAGGTGCATGCCACCACACCCAGCTAATTTTTGTATTTTTTTTTTCACAGAATGAGGTTTTACCATATTGCCCAGGCTGGTCTCAAACTCCTGAGCTCAAGCATCTGCCCACCTTGGCCTCCCAAAGTGCTGGGATCACAGGCATGAGCCAATGCAACCCGCCAAGAGCTAATTTTCTTAGGACACACAGAAACTTCTACTGGATGCTCGCACCTTAGAATGATAACTATGCCACCTTGCATTTCCAGAACATTTTGTATTTTTTCAGAGAATTTTCACAATGATTATCTCAGTTGTTCATCAAAAGATTTTTCATTATGAACTACATTTGCATATTTTGTTTACCTATAATCCTTTCTCCACTGCTTAAACAATAGCATTGTGGGCAAACACACATATGGATGGGTAACAACTCCACTTTTATTCGTCAGATTTCTTTTTCTTGTTTTCCCATTTTATTTTTATGTCATGATTTTTATCTTCCAGGCCATATTCCTTCACACATTTTTGTTATTCTCAAAATCATGATTCCATTCTTTCTCTTCTGATTTGGCACGTGCCCTCATTTCCTCTCACCGATGACGGTGCTGGCCCCTAACGCCCATTGTTCCAGCACATTTAGAGACTCACATTTCTGACTCCTCTCCATCTCATTTGTCTCTGAGGAAAGTGCTGTTTGTTCTGCATTGAAGCTTCATATTACCTTTAACTAGAGATTTGTTATGCAAGACAACCTCTTGATCATGCAGCCTCATCCAGATTTTTTTCTTTGCCCTGGTATCTCGAAGATTATTTTCTGCTTCTCACATCAATTCTTTTTCCTCTCCTTCTTCATAACACCTTCCTGATTTCCCTTTCTGTGCTCTTGATCTTTATCTTCTGCTATCTGAATTTATCGTCTCAGCAAACATGTGTCAAGCATCTACCATGAACCAGGCTCTGTGCTGGGATCTGGGGATTCAAAGACCCATGACCTGATCTTGACCTTGAAGTAGGCACAGTCTGCAACAGTGGGCCTCAGACCTGGTGGCACATTTGAATTGTCATGTGAAGAGCTTTTAAAAATGCGAGTTCCAAAGTCCTAGCCCTAGAGATTCTGGTATAATTGGCATTGAATGAGACACTGGCATTGTTATTTTTAAACAGAGATTCTAATATGCACCTAGGGGCGAGAACCACTCACTAGTCTAATGGATGAAACAGATGCGGAGACAAATGATTTTAATACAATGTGAAGGTAGAAGTAAGCACAGGGGGCAGGAGGAGAAGAGAAGAGAAGCCGGGCATCCAGCTAGGAAGTGAGAAAACTGGCAGAGTACCCAGAGTGGATGACTCAGTGCCTTGTCTCATCCCAGAAGAACTTTTTGCAGATCCCACGCTTCCTATCATTTTCCAATCAAATAGGAGAAATGGAAGTCTCTCCTTGAGTTGTCTTCTGTCTTAAGGAATAGAAGAGCGATTATGAGCATGGGCTTGGGATATAAGAAACACATTCAAATCCCAGCTCTGCCACTTACTGTGTGGCCTTACACAAAAACGTGTGTGTGTGTGTGTGTGTGTGTGTGTGTGCGTGTGTGTGTGAGTGAATTGAGGGAGATAATGTATGTGATGTGCCTCACTCACTGCTTTATATTCAGTAGGTGCTAAAAAAAAAATTGTAGCTATGGGCTGGGCATGGTGGCCCACGCCTGTAATCCTAGCACTTTGGGAGGCTAAGGTGGATGGATTGCTTGTGGCCAGGAGTTTGAGACCAGCATGGCCAACATGGTGAAACCCTGTCTCTACTAAAAATACAAAAACTCACCGGGTGTGGTGACGTGTGCCTGTAGTCCCAGCTACTCGGGAGGCTGAGGCATGAGAATTGCTTGAACCTGGGAGGTGGAGGTTGCAGTGAGCTGAGATTGCCCCACTGCACTCCAGCCTGAGCCACAGAGCAAGACACTATCTCAAAAAAAAAAAAAAAAATTGTAGCTATGTATGGTTCGAAGTACACACACACACAAACACACATGCTGATGATGCTTAGCATGTCTTCTTCCAGCAGCAAGTACTCAGATGATTTTCTGTGTTTGCCCTGCTGGACCATCCCTGCTTGGGGGAGATTCTTCACTTGGCCTGTCTCCATATGATCTTTGAAGGCAGGTGTCTGAGCCTCAGCCCCCATGTGCCTGCTCCTCTCCAGGCCCTTTCCCTTGTCTTCGCCAGTTGTTTGGCATCTTCCTTGCCTCCAGCATTCCTGCCAGCATTGGTCCCTGGCTCATCGTCTGGTCTGAAGCTGATCATGGATCTGAATGTGATGATTCTCCCATGGCTCGCTCAGTCCAGCACTTTCTCTTGTGGTGGCTGAATGGTCCACTGCCATCCTGTATGGCACCCCCAGCCTCATCCGCTGCTGCCGGTGCTTGTGGTGGGACTTTAGCTGGAGCTGGAGCTGGAGGGCTGCAGCTTGCCATAGTTGCCCACTGTCCTTTCTAAATGTGTTACTATTACCTTGACTAGGCGTCTCCTTTTCCTGGGATAGCAATCCGAGGTTTTCTCAGTCTTGAGGCCATATAGAGACCTTGATTGCCAGACCCTGGAGAGCACTTTCTTGGGTTTATAGCTTGGTCTTTTCTGGAATGATGCTGTAGTCTTCTTCTAAAGCCTGTCTCCCGCTTTCTCTGAGCCTTCTCTTACCCCTGAAACAGAACCATTACACTGCTCTGATGTCCTTACTTACTTATTTTTCACCTCTCCCCGTGCATTCTTCTCTCTCAACTCCACAGCAGCCCTCTGACCTCCTTGTATTTCCGAGGAAGGTGTGTGCATGCCATTACTTTCCTGCCTGCTACTCTGTCTGTCTCTCCTAATTACTGGGATTCTGTTTATACAGATATCTCACTTTGGCTCTTTTTTTTTTTGTTTGTTTGAGACAAAGTTTCACTCTTGTTGCCCAGGTTGGAGTGCAATGGTGTGATCTTGGCTCACTGCAACCTCTCCTCCCTGGGTTCAAGCAATTCTCCTGCCTCAGCCTCCTGAGTAGCTGGGATTACAGGCATGTGCTGTTAAGCCTGGCTAATTTTGTATTTTTAGTAGAGATGGGGTTTCTCCAAGTTGGTTAGGCTGGTCTTGAACTCCCAACCTCAGGTGATCCACCTGCCTTGGCCTCCCAAAGTGCTGGGATTACAGGCATGAGCCACTGCACCCAGCCAGCTCTTTGAGTTTTTTAAAGTGATTTCTGCTTCAGTCCAGCACTTTACCATTTCTCCTTCTCCTCTTCATTATTTACTTCTGCAATTGGGATTATTAATTTTATTCTTTGAAACTTTTGGCTTTGTTCTCCCCTGATATGGTTTGGCTGTGTCCCCACCCAAATCTTGCCTTGAATTGTAGCTTCCATAATTCCCACGTGTTGTGGGAGGACCCAGTGAAAGATAATTGAATTGTTATCATTTTGGGCAGTTTCCCCCATACTGTTCTCATGGTAGTGAACAAGTCTTATGAGATCTGATGATTTTATAAAGGGTTTCCCTTTTCACTTGGCTCTCTCATTCTCTCTTGTCTGCTGCCATATAAGATGTCCTTGGCTCTTCCACCATGATTGTGAGGCCTCCCCAGCCATGTGGAACTGAGTCCATTAAACCTCTTTTCTTTATAAATTTCACAGTCTTGGGTATGTCTTTGTTAGCAGCAGGAGAACAGACTAATACATCCCCCGTGAGAAGCTTTTCTCTTATTGTCTTTCCAGATGACCCAGCCCCATTTGTCTTATAAAGGATAAATAAAACTCATTTAATCTGTTTTTAGAAAATTTATTTTTATTGATCCGTATATTAGATATACATACTTCTGGGGATACAGGTGATCATTTGGTACATTCATATAGTCAAATCAGGGTAATCGCGTCATCCATCACCTTTGTTAAAAGAAAAACTTCAGCCAAATTAAATTTAAAGGAGTTTAATCGAGCAATGAACGATTCATGAATCAGGCAGACCCCAGAATCACAGCAGATTCAGAGAGGCTCGAGAGGTGCCTTGTGGTCAGAACAAATTTATAGACAAAAAAAGGAGAGTGATGTACAGAAATCAGAAGTGAGGTACAGAAATAGCTGGATTGGTTACAGGTTGACATTTGATTTATTTGAACAGTTTGAACACTTAGCAGTACACGAGTGGTTGAAATATGGCCGCTGGGATGGGTCAAGACTCAGCTATTGTTACAGGTGCACACTCCTAAGTTAGGTTTTCATTCTGTCTGCCTATTAAGCTAGGTTACGTTTTGTCCACAGTGACTCAAATATAGAAGTATGGAGTCCTTCTCAGGCCATATTTAATTTGCTTTAACACCTTAAATATTTATATTCCTCTAAGCAAGGAATATTCGAATTATTATCTTCTAGCTGTTTGGAAATATACAATTGATTAATATTAACTATAGTCACCCTGCTGATCTATCCAATACTAGGCCTTATTTTTTCCAACTTAGTCTATATTTGTACCCATCAGTCAACTTCTCCTCATGCACCTCTCCCTGGTACCCTTCCTGGCCTCTGGGATGCGTTTTCTCTTGGTTGGTATTGTTGTTGTACTGATCACTCCCTCCTGCCCTGGTAGGACTTTGCACATTCCCCATCTCCTCTCCTCGGGAAAACACATCCCATGCTCATCTTGCTGGAGTCTGCGATTCCTTTAAACAGCCTGGGAAATCTGGAGGGGTAGCAAGTATTATTTCTGTTTTTTAATTAGGAAAACAAGACTTAGCAAGGAGGAAACCGAGGCCTAGGAAGGGAAATTCACTCTCTAAGCTCATGGAGACAGTAAGGGAAGAACTGGGAAAAGAATGCACGCCAAGGAATTCCCAGCTCACTGCTTGAAAGAGAGGAGGGGATTGTGCTACTCGGAGTCCCTAATGTGTCATCCTGTGAAAGCTGTAATAAAAAGTCATAAATGCATAAACAGTGTGAGAAAGTTCAAAGGTAAACTCATTAAGCTCAGAAATATAAAGTATGCCTACGGCCAAAAAATAAAAAAAAAAAAGGAAGTCATCTAATGACTTATGGGATGGACTGGTAGAATGCACAGCGTGGTAGAATGCTAAAATATCTGAGAGGAGTCTGCAGAGACAGGGGCCTCGGGTGACTGGGTCCTTACTGCATGTTGGGAGCTGTGGGAAACACCTTACATGCATTCTTTTATTTAATCTTCACAACAGATGAATGACCTTATGAGGCTGGTGTTATTACACCCACTGGATGACCTTATAAGGCTGATGTTATTACACCTACCGACTCGAGGCTCGGAGAGGTCAAGACACTTGCTGACATCACAGAATGGCTTAGGATCTGATTTTTGATGACAGCCCAGGTCTCTCAAGTTTCATTTTCATGCTCTTGCCTCCAAGTCACGATTTGCTCAGTTTTATGAAGGACAGACCTGCACACGGCCCCTGCAGGAGAGATATACCTCTCTTTGGGAGAGGTTGGCAGTGGGGAGGAAAGCCCTGCCTGTCAGCCCTCCTCTTGTCTGCAGCACCCTGGCTGGCTGCACCTGTGGGTGTGACCCTGTGTAGCTGTCCTTTTCTTAAATACACAGAGAAAAAAACTTTTCCTTCTTGGAGACAAAGTTCAGAGAACAACCTCACCCAGAAAGTGGGGCTGAGTGCTGCCCAGCTGGCTGGTTGCCTGCTGTGAATAACTAACTAGAACACCTGGAATATGGCATGATATGGGCCAAGACAGAGCAAGGACCTAAGTTCATGTAATTTTCTGTGGGTATGACCTTCCTAACCCTCCTTTTACATGCTCCCAGTGCCATGGAGAGCTGGCAGTTGGGAGTTAAGAGGGGCTACTCTCTCTTCCCCTCCATGTAGAGGTTGAGATTCATGTCTCATAGTCCTTTATTTTTCGGGGTTTCCTTGAGACTTATTTGAGTCAAACACATGCCTAATGAGGACCTGCCCCATGCGGAGGCCCTGCTTCAGTACCAGCATTAGAGGACACCGACTGTCTCCTGCTTATTCTCCCTCTGCTTGCAGAACCCTCCCTGTTCCTCTGTTCTCCCTCCAGGTACATCTCAAATGTTCCCTGTTGTAAGAATAGCTAATGTTTGTGCACTAACTATGTGCTAGATACATTTATTCATTTATTGAATCCTCTTAACAGCCCTATAGCATAGGTACTATTATTTCCATTTTGCAGATGAGAAAAACAAGGCATGGAAAGGTTAAGTGATTTATCCAAGGTGTCCCTGTTAGTAAATGGGAGACCGGGGATTGTACCCAAGTCTATTTCCAAATATTGAAGTTTGCAGCATGGTGTGGTGAAGGAGCCTGGAATGGGTTCAAATCTTGGTCCCACCATTTAAAGCTGCATGAACATGGGAGGTGGCTTAGCCATTTTGAACCTCAATTTTCTCATTTCTGAAAGGGAATAATACGTCCAGGTGTGGTGGCTCATGCCTGTAATCCCAGAGCTTTGGGAGGCTGAGACAGGAGGAGCTTGAGGCCAGCAGTTACAGAACAGCCTAGGGAACATAGCAAGAACCCATTTCTTAAAAAAAAAAATTAGCTGGGCATGGTGGCCTGTGCCTGTAGTACTAGATACTCAAGAGGCTGAGGCAGGGAGGATGGCTTGAAGCTAGAAGTTCTGAGATTCAGTGAGCTCTGATTGTGCCAATGAGAACGAACCTGGGTGACAGAGTGAGACTCTGTCTCTAAAACAACAACAACAACAACAACAACAAAAAACCAAATAATAGATCCAACATCATAAAATTGTTTGGGAGGTTTAAAAAAGATAGATAAATAATGACAATATTGACATTTGAGAATAAGTAATACATATTAGTTCTCTTCCAACTTTGAATCGATTATATTAAGCATAAAACTTTAGCATAGAATAATATAGCATAGAATGAGATGTCAGATCCGGAAAGGATCTCAGCAATGACCTAATCCAATGCATTGTCTGAAGTGTGAGGAATCACTGACACTTGATCAAGGCCAGTCACACACAGTAGCTCAGTGACTGCGACAAAGATTGTGAGTTGCCTTTTCTAATATCTCCTCTCCCTTCTTCCTTAGCAATTGCATCCCTGGTTTCTAGTTGGGTTCATGGTGTCTTGGAAAAAGATGACATTTCCTAGCTTTCCTTGGAGCTAACTATGGCCATTTAACTATGTCTGGCCAATGAGATGTCAGTGAAAAAGACGTGGGATACTTTCTGGAAGTCTCCTTTAAAAGGGAGAATGCTGGTTCTTCTCCCTTTCTTCCACCTTTTTGCTTAGAAGGCAGATCTGGTAACTGGAGCTCTAGCTGTAATCTTGAGAGAGACTCTGTCACAGCCTAGGAATGACAGCGCCTTCACACTACCAAGAGTTATGTACCTCTGGATTTATTTCACATGAGACAGAAGTAAACTTCTATCAGAATTAAACTTCTGTCTTGTTTACGCCACTGTGGCTTGGGTTTCCTGTTACTTGGAGTCTAACCTAATCCTAACTGACAGCATTGGATATGGACTAGAAACAAGGTCAATCAATGTTTATTGAGTTGATGAGGGGTCCCCCAGAGAAGTCTGGCCTGTCTTTTCCCATCGCTGCAGGTATTTGGGAAAGAAGCTGGGGTTTTCACAACAAAACATCTTGAAGCCCTAAAATGACTTCTCATGCCTTGTGGGCGTGGGTGGGCTTATCTCTGGAAACCCAGGCTGTGGCTGGAGGAAGGTGCTCAGGTATGGGTGGCCTGGCTCTATCGGTCTTCTCTCTCAGCCACAGAGGGACAAACCTGTGGACAGAGCTATCCTTTGGTTCCAAATGTGGATCTCTGCATGTGGTCCGTCCCCTAAGCTTTCAGCTGCTGAGCTGAAGAAGCCCAAGGAAGCCACAAAGGATCTGTGAGATGGCCCAGTTACCTCACCTGTTATTCATGCTGTTGCTACTGGCATGTTTTGAAATTGACGGTTTCTTTTCTTTCCTCAAAAAACTTGTTCCTCCCTTTGCTTTTTACAAATTAATTTTCCATTATGAAATATTTCAAAGATAGACAAGAAAAGAAAAGAGCATAATGAATACCTATTTACCCACCTTTAGGCTTTATCAAATCTTAACATTATGTCATATTTGCATCAGATCTTATTTAAAGAAATAAAATATTCCTGACATAATTGAAGCTCTCTGCATATTCTACTCCTACCTCTGTTCCTTTCCCTCCTCAGAGGTAACTATTATCATGAATCCAGTGTTTATCATTCCTATGCATGCTTTTACATTTTTACTACATATTTATGTATTCATTAATACAATATAGCATTACTCAGTAGGGTTTTAAATTTTATATATAGATTGTGGCAGATTCGCTAATCATTGAGTATTCCATTGTATAAATATACCACAATGTTTTACTCCATTTTCCTGTTGATGAATATTTATGCTGTTACCTTTTTTTTCTTTTTTATATCCCACACAGTGCTGTGATGAATTCCTCTACTTACCTCCTCCTGGGAACAGTGATTTGTTTAAGGCAAGTGTCAGCCACCTATAGCTTATAGGTCATACCTGGCTACCACTTTTTTTTTTTTTAAGCTATGGATTAAGAATGGTTTTTACATTTTTTCTTTTTCTGAATTTGAATTTTAACTTTAAAAATTGTGGTAAAATGGGGCTGGGCACGGTGGCTCATGCCTGTAATCTTGGCACTTTGGGAGACCAAGGCAGGCAGATTACCTCAGGTCAGGAGTTCAAGATCAGCTTGGCTAACATGGCGAAACCCTGTCTCTACTAAAAATACAAAAATTAGCTGGGCATGGTGGTGCACACCTGTAATCCCAGCTACTGGGAAGCCTGAGGTAGGAGAATCACTTGAACTCAGGAGGCAGAGGCTGCAGTGAGCCGATATCATGCTACTGCACTCCAGCCCGGGCGACAGAGGATGACTTGCTGTCTCAAAAATAAAATAAAATAAAATATAAAAAATAATGGTAAAATATGCATAATAGAAGATTTACCCTTTTCACCATTTTTCAATGTATAGTTCAGTGACATTAAGTACATTCACGTCATTGTGTGACCATCACTACCATTTGTCTCCAGAATGTTTTCATCATCCCAAACTGAAACTCTGTGGTCATCAACTAATAACTCCCCTTTCCCGCTTCCCCCAACCCTGACAAACACCATTCTATTTTCTTTCTCTGTGTATTTGACTACTCTAGGTACTTCATGTCAGTGGAATCACGCCGTATTTGTCCCTTTGTGATTGGCTTATTTCACTTAGCATAATGTTTCCAGGGTTCCCGCATGCTGAGGCGTGTGTCAGAATTTCCTTACTTTTTAAGGCTGAATAATTTTCTGTGCACATGCATATCACATTTTGTTTATCCACTCATCCATTAGGGGATGGCCTTTACAGTTTTAATGGTTAAAAATAATAAGATGGCCAGGTGAGGTGGCTTACGCCTGTAATCCCAGCACTTTGCGAGGCTGAGGCGGGAAGATCACCTTAGGTCAGGAGTTTGAGACCAGCCTGGCTAACACGGTGAAACCACTTCTCTACTAAAAATACAAGAAGTTAGCCGGGTGTGGTGGCATGCACCTGTAGTCCCAGCTACTAGGGAGACTGAGGCAGGAGAATCATTTGAACCTGGGAGGCGAAGGTTGTGGTGAGCTGAGATTGTGCCACTGCACTCCAGCCTGGGCGACAGAGCGAGACTCCATCTCCAAAAGAAAAAAATAATAAGAAGACTTTTGTGCCATGTGAAAGCTAAATAAGATTCAGATTTCAGTGTCCGTTAAAAGGTTTGATTGGAACACAGCCACAGGCATTCAGTTAAGTGTTGTCTATGGCTGCTTTCACACTGAAACAACAGTTAATTAAGACCATATGGATGACAAAACCTAAAATATTTACTATCTGACCCTTCACGGAACAAGTTTGCCAACTCCTGCTCTCTGTTATGTAACTACCTAGAGGTGGAATAATTGAATGGTGAGGTATGGGCATCTTCAGCTTTACTAGATGTTGTAAAATTGCTCTCCAAAGCAATAGAACCAAGTACAGTAGTGCTTAAGTTTTTTTGTAAACTTCTTTCTTTCCTTTTTGGATAGATTCTCTAAATAAAGTTGCTGGTAGGGACCTTAAAAGGCATTGTGTAGTCAGTTAATATTGCCGCATATAGACAGCTTTGAAATTTGAATGGTGGCTGGGTCTCCCTCCCTTCCTTCCTTCCTTCCTTCCTCCCTCCCTCTTCTTCTGACATCTTTTATTTTGTGGAATGGGGTCTTGCTCTGTCACCCAGGCTGGAGTACAGTGCCTGCTCATGGCTCACTGCAGTCTTGACCTCCCAAGTTCAATTGGTCCTCTCACCTCAGCCTCTCAAGTAGCTGGAATCACAGGTGTGTGCCACCATACCCAGCTATTTTTTTTTTTTAGGTAGAGACAGGGTCACTGTATAGTCTAGGCTGGCTTCAAACTCCTGGGCTCAAGGGCTTTGCCCACCTCGGCCTCCCAAAGAGCTGAGATTACAGGCATGAGCCACTGTGCCTAGCTCTCTCTGTCTTTCTCTTTCTTTCTTGCAGACAGGGTCTCTGTCTGTTGGCCAGGCTGAAGTGCAGTGGTGTGATCATGGCTCACTGTACTCTTGAACTCCTGGGCTCAAGTGATCCTCCTGCCTCAGTGTCCTGATAGCTGAGAGTATAGGTATGCACCATCATGTAGGCTAATTTTTTTAAAAAATTAATAGAGATGGTGAGGGGGGGGGTCTCACTATTTTGCCAGGCTAGTTTGAAACATTTTCTTGAAACGAAAACTTACGTGGAATTTTAATGTATAATCTGGAGAAAAGTGAAGCTGCTCCGATCGAAGTGGGAGTGGAGGTGGGCAGAACCCCTGCCTGCTCAGCCCCACTCTGTTCCCCTGCAGTGCCTCCTGGAACATCTCCACAGAGTCCCCAGGTTCACAGAATGTCGTTTGATAACCAGTCTCCAATATTATTTCCTCTTCCAGGAGAGGTCAGGACACTCTCCTGCTGCAAGATCCAGGGATCTCCAGGAACACAACCAGGAGCAGATCCTTTCTGATGCTTGGGTCTCAACATATGGCTCAAAGGGGCACCTTCTAGGAGCCAGGTGTAAGGAGGATGCCTGAGGTCACACCTGCATGTAGGCAAAGTAGATGATGAGATTACAAACAGACCTGGTGTGCTCTGCGGCTCAGCCCAAACTGGCTGGACTGCTACAACTTCGGCTCCTTGCCTGCCCCTGACTCAGGGAGGCAGATCCTTGTCCTGTGGAACATCTGGCTCTCAGGTCATGAGTCTTCTGTTGGAGGGATGGTGGTTTCTTATCATGATTGACTTTCATCATGGTCTTAGCAGCACGTTTTGGACAGGCAGTCTGGTTGCTGTTTCCAGAATGAAGCCACAGGCCAGCCCCATCCCATGTGGCTTCTCTAATGCTTTCCTCTTCCACAGGCAGTGTGAGAAGCACATCAGCCAGAGTTACAGCGTGTGGGTAATAGGTCAGACCACGTTCTATTGCGAGCTTGCAAGGCTGCTCTCACTAGGTGTTAGTTCCCTGTGTCTGTGTGGACCAGGAAGCAAGGCCCAGTCCCCTCTTCCCCTCTCCATGCCCCAGGAGGCTCCCCTGCCCACCCACTCCTCTGACAGCTGCCAGTCTTCCCCTCCCAGGCACTGCTCCTGGGGCTCAGTCAGCAGCTCCACCTCCAAGCTTTATGCTTCCCATTAGATTTCTCCTAATTTTCTTGTCCTTTACAACTTGACTTCTGTACTTGTGATCTAATTAAAATTAGTGTATTTCTGTTCTTGTGATCTTATTTCAATCAGTAATTTAATGAGCCTGCCCTGGGAAGGTGCAAGAAAGCCATTGGCATCTCTCTCACTTGTGATCTAATTAGACCCAGCAATCCCATTGCTGGGTATATATCCAAAGGATTATAAATCATTCTACTATAAGGACACGTGCACACGAATGTTC
The DNA here is from genome assembly GCF_001604975.1 of Cebus imitator. Taxonomy (NCBI): domain Eukaryota; kingdom Metazoa; phylum Chordata; class Mammalia; order Primates; family Cebidae; genus Cebus; species Cebus imitator. The sequence goes on from NW_016107455.1 coordinate 4,091,224, forward strand.
ATTGCAGGACTGTTTACAATAGCAAAGACCTGGAACCAACCCAAATGCCCATCGATGATAGACTGGACAGGGAAAATGTGGCAAATATACACCATGGAATATTATGCAGCCATCAAAAACGATGAGTTTGTGTCCTTTGTAGGGACATGGATGAACCTGGAAACCATCATTCTCAGCAAACTGACAGAAGAGCAGAAGATCAAACACCGCATGTTCTCACTCACAGGCGAGTGTTGAACAATGAGAACACATGGACACGGGGAGGGGAGCACTACACACTGGGGTCAGTTGAGGGGAAATAGGGGAGGGATGGTGGGGGGTGGGGAGCTGGGGAGAGATAGCAAGGGGAGAGATCCCAGATGCAGGTGATGGGGAGGAAGGCAGCAAATCACACTGCCATGTGTGTACCTATGCAACAATCTTGCATGTTCTTCACATGTACCCCAAAACCTAAAATGCAATAAAATAAATAAATGGGAAAAAAAAGTAATGATTTAATGAGCCTGCCCGGGAAGGTGCAAGAAAGCCAGTGGCATCTCTCTCACTCCTCTAGGGCAGGATGCTGGAGACGGGAAGGTAAGTGGACACTTGGCATCTGTAGGGGCTTTGTCTTGCATTTATTAATTCTACAAATGTTTATTAAGCATGTGTTATATGCCAGCATCCAGGCTAGGCACTGAGAAGATAGCGACAAATGAGAAAATAGGGCCAGTTATCTGTTTCTCCCCCTACCCACTTGCTGGTGAGGTCTTGCCGCACATGGACATGTTTTCTGTAACTGCCTGTTATGTGTTTGGCTGCTTGGCTCTGGCTGGCTGCTTAGACATTCTGATGCTGTGCACTCATCTCAGCCAGAGCAGCTTTACAGACATTTACTGCTTTTACCCTCGAGCTTGCTTCACTTTTTGTACTAAGCACCTTGAACCTTCAGGAATGGCTTCTCCAGGGATCCAGCCCTGGAACTACATTTTTTTTTTGAGATGGTCACCCATGTTGGAGTGCAGTGGCACTATCTCAGCTCATTGCAACCTCCACCTCCCAGGTTCAGGTGATTCTCCTGCCTCAGCCTCCCAAGTAGCTGGGACTACAGGTACCTGCCACCACACCTGGCTAATTTTTGTATTTTTAGTAGAGATTGGGTTTCACTATGTTGGTCAGGCTGGTCTCAAACTCCTGACCTCAAGTCATCCACCCGCCTCGGCCTCTCAAATTGCTGAGATTACAGGCGTGAGCCACTGCTCTGGACTGGAGTTGAATTTTTGCCCCCTACTCAGCTCTGACCCGGCTTGTTCTCACCTCCTTGCCTTAGACTCAAGAGAAGTGGGCACTGTTTAAGGCCATCCGTTGACTTCTTCTGATAATACAATTAGATTAAGTCTTCTGGACTGACTCCATTGCCTTTGTATACATTGGCTTCCTCTGATAAGAAAACTGGGTCGTAACTAAAGCCACTTTCTCTGGAGAGATGAAAGATTAACCAAGAGAAGAGCAAGCTTCCACTCTTTATTTAGAATGTTTAAGGAACCAGAAGCGGGTAGCTGCTGCTTACTTCTCTTTATCATGTGGGTGCCTCTGTCTCTTTCTGTCTTCTTGTCTGCCTCTGTTTCTTGTCAAGCCTGATCGTCTCAGTACTCCCAGCAACTTTGGAATTCAGGGGTCTGCCTTACAACTGCATGAGCTCTGTGTGTGTTTGCAGGACTCTATTTTAAGCACTATCAGAGTTTGGAGCTCAGTTTCAGCCCTCTGTGTGGGAGTGCCTTAGCGGGATACTGGCGATCTGGATTTCAGATTCTGTGAAGTGGCTTAGTTCAGATTATTTCCCCAGGGTTGCATCTCCTTGGATTTTGAATGATTGGTTTTAGACTTTTAGCCTCAGGACTTGGCGTTTCAGAATGTTAGGTCTCTGCATAGCTTAACTAATCTACATTCTTGTTGACCTTTAATCAATAAGAGATGGTCTTGGCTTAACCATGGGACAGATTCTGTTTTACAAGATTGCTTTCTTTATAGAGGCTCAGGGGTAGGACAATGTCTTTCCCACTTTAAACAGTCAAAAGCAGTCATTTTAACCTCTTTTGATGGGTATGTTCTTGGGAGTGCAGTATGTTCTTGGGATGAAGGAAGGAGATGCTGGTAAAACACCACTTTATATCCCCATCTTTGGAGTATAACAGATCCTTATCTAGATCAAATGTCTAATGTCAGCTTTCTTACATGTAAAATGGGATCTGTGTGTGTGTGTGTGTGTGTGGGTGTGTGTGTGTGTTTGTGTGTACATATGGAGGGAGGATAGCAGAGACTAATAAACATGTTTCTCATGGAACCATACTGGGGTTTGACAATGTTGTGTGGTTTTCTATGGAAATCTTAAACAAGAATGCAGTTGTGCCTAGGCAGGCAATACACTAATACATTGACTAGGACCCGTCTGTAGTTCTTAGGCCACAGCAATCGCTAACATTATTAAGCACGTACTAAATGCTTTATCTCACTTGAAAGTCACAGCCTCCTAATAATAATTTGAATTATTATCATCCCTATTGAGAGCTGGGTCACCCAATAGAGAACAGCAAAGGAAGGGTTTGAGCTCAGCTCAGACTTGGCATCAAGCCTCTGTAACCTTCCATTTTGTAGTGACTGGAACTGTTGAAATTACTCTTCCAATGTCATCTTTTTTTTTTTTTTTTAACAGAAATATTTCTATTAAGGATGGGTCAGAGGCCTAAAAGCAGGTCTATGTATCTCCATGCCCAAGTTCTTTCCACCTCGCTAGGCTGCCTGCGAAGCCTGAGATCCATCGCTGCTGCTTGGAAAGTTGTGACATCATGTAATTCTCTTGGCTCAAAGGCCCCTCTGCCCCTGTGGCTGTTGAATGAGGACGCTTGTCAGTGAATTACAATTTTCTTGAACATTTTTTCCATGCTAAGCCATTATGATGGTTTTTTTAAGAAAGACAAATGTTGATTAAGCATGTACTATGTGTAAGGCAATTTCAAACACACTGTTCCCCTTTTCTCCTCATGCCAATATTGGAATAGTGAGATAGGAATAATTATTCCCATTTTACAGTTGAAGAAATGGAGGTAACAATACACTCACTTTAGCATATGGAGACTGAAAATACCATAAACAAAATCAACACGTGGGCAAGTAGGGGGCAGAGCTAGAGGATGATGGCATTAGGAGGGGCCACACGGATCATCAGTGTGAGAAAACCTTTTAAATGGTCCATTTTCAAGGCATGATAAATCTAAGTACTGGCAGCTAGATTTGTAACAAACCACAGGGCTCATGCACCTAAAATGTCACCATAAGTAAACAATGTAGAGGAGGGGTCAGCCCATAAGGGAAGAAAGTTTTGTCATTGGGAAATTGAAACTTAAACAGGGAAGGGGACCAGGGTATAATGTTATAAGGGGGATAATGAAACTTAGACGATGCCTGGGAAGATTGTAACCCCACAGGACTCTCCAGCTAGGAGATAAATTACCTGTTGTAACTGTCCTGGGTGCACCTGCCTACCAGACACCTGATCTTGCACAGCTGCCATTAAAAGTCTCACTTCCGCTATTCTTTGTGTCTCTGGGTCCATTCTTTGGATTTGAACGGGTGAATGTGTGTTTCTCACAAGCCTGGAGGCCCGTCTGGGATCTCTGTGCCTGCGTGGAGTAAGACTCTGGCCGAGAGGGAAGATGCATCCCATTCAATTTAGGTGGCCCATTCTGTATGGGTGTCCTGGCTCTCTGCAGAAGCCGTAGACAAACCTGAGACTGTTATTTAGGAGGCAGCGGAGGTGACACAGGGAGAAAAGCAGGCACTGTGGCAACCAGACAAACTTGTGCATGAGCCAAGGTAGGAAAATTGGACTGTACGTACTGCCTTGGTGGTTGGGCATTTTCGGAGGTTGAGTGTGTGTGACTGAGACGTATCTTAGATATGAAGTGAGTGTGGAGTACCAATCCACGGTTCCATTCTCCTGCAAGGGAAATGGCTAGAGATGGATGAAGCGATTTTCAGGGTGTGCAAGAAACCTCCAGTGGGGAGTTTGAGTACACCGGGAAACCCAGACACAGAGACTAACCAAAAGTGGGAAACAGAAATTCTAGGCCTAGGGGACAAAGCGGAAAGAGACTCTCTCTGACATTCCCCTGTAGAGTCCTTTTGGCAGAATGCTGCTGGCTTGGAGGAACATCCCTCAAACCAGGGACAAGGAAAAGCAAAAGATGATAAAGTATTACTGTTTTACCTGGCCCAAGGACCCCATTTGTAGGCCTTTGGTCTTCTAGCCTAAGTTTGGATCAGATGAGGATTGGGTATGCCAACCTTTAATTCTCTATGTGAATGATAAAACCCCATCCTCTCGAGAAGATATAAGTTACACTCTCTGCTAGATCATGGAATTAACCCCCATGTTCCCCCTCAAAGAATAAAAACAGCCTAGTAAAAACCCCTTTCCCAGTGAAAAACCCTGGGACCCCCTATCATGCTTGCCTCCTCCATATGTCTCACAAAATAGGGGACAGGAAGATCAAGGGGCAGCATAAAGATTAGAGGAAGAAAGACCTGGAGACCCCGGGGAAGCTGAACCAACCTCTTTTCAAAATCCTTATCCAAATTTAAGAAAAGAATTAGAACAGTATAAGAGTGATATTGAAAACTCTCCTGTCCCTTCCACACAGCAGGCATCTAGCATCTTTCCTCTTAGGGAAGTTCCCATGGGACAGGGAGAGATTGGCTTTGTAAATGCTCCTCTTACAAGTACTGAAGTTAGGAATTCCAAGAAGGAAATGAAACCACCCCTAGAAGATCCCCTCAGTTTAGCAGGCCAGCTGGACGAATTCCTAGGACCCAGCTTTTATACCTGGGCTAAAATGATGTCTATCATAAATACTCTGTTCACAGGAGAAGAAAGGGGAATGATTAGGAGGGCAGTTATGACCATTTGGGAGAGGCAACATCCTCCAGGCAAGGGGTCTTCCCAGCTGAAAAACAAATTTCCAATGTCAATCCTGAATGGGATAATAATCATCCCAGGGACTGGGCCCAAATGCAGGAATGAATAATCAAAGAGATCAAAGAGTCCACTCCTAGGACACAAAATGTCTCAAAGGCATTCAAGATTCAACAATAAAAAGAGGAAACTCCCTCTGCATTCCTACAGAAGCTCAGAGATCAAATGAGAAAACACTTTGGATTAACCTGGAGGACCCAGTAGGGCAAGGCCTTACACACACACACACACACACACACACACACACACACATATAAATATATATGTATACATATTTTATTGCCCTTTAGGTTCTCCCAAAGTGCTGGGATTACAGGCGTAAGCCACCATACCAGCCCGACTATTAATAATAATGTGGATTGGATTAACTACATCTATTATTATAATCAGCAGAGATTTATCAATTATATTTGGGATGCCCTCAGAGGGGTGGCTAGCCAGTTAGATACCACCAGCCAAATGGCCTGGGAAAACAGGCTTGCATTAGACATGATACTAGCAGAAAAAGGGGGCATATGTGTTATGATAGGTGGGAAATATTGTACTTTCATTCCCAAGAATAATGCCCCAGATGGGACCATCATAAAAGCCGTACAAGGACTGACAACTCTAGCCAACGAACTGGCAGAACATGCTGGAATTCATGACCCACTTATGGGTTGCTTAGAAGTGGGTTTGGAAAATGCAAGGGCATGGTAGTTTCAATCCCTACATCTCTCACAATTGTGGCGGGAATCTTAACTGTAGTGAGATGTTGTATTAGCCCTTGTGTGAGGGGACCAGCACAGAGATTAGCTGAAATAGCTATTAATAAACAAATGCCCATGACTTACCAGGAAAAGAAACTGCTACTATTAGAAACCAAATTAAACTCACTCTTCTATGAGGAAGAAAGTAAACAACTTCTAGAGCAATTTGAGGACCAAAAGGGTTTAAATGAAAATGAGACCTAAGGAAGTAAACAGAAAAGAGGAGGGACCATTTAAAATGTGAAAAAACCTTTTAAATGGTCCATTTTCAAGGCATGATAAGTCTAAGTGCTGTCACCCAGCCTGCACATGTGACAAATTGCATGGCTCATGCACCTAGAAGGTCACAATAAGTAAACAGAATGTAGAGGAGGAGTTAGCCTATAAAAGGGAAGGAACTTTCATTATTGGGAAATCAAAACTTAAGTGGGGAAGGGGACCAGGGTATTGGAAACAGATGCTTGGTGCTGTAAAGAAAAATGAGCACTGAGACAGTAGATTTTTAGCAAAGCAATTTTTACATCCTGGACTGCAGGAAGAGTACTCTTGCTAGCCATCTTGCCACAAGGGTACAATGAACAAAGGAAAAGCAGACATAGGTATCCCTTATGCATTTGGGCTTGTCCTTACTGCTGTGTCTGATCTCTGTTGGTTGGAGCCAGACCTCACAATCTAAACTAAAACCTGATTGGTTAATAACTTAAAACTTTTTAAACAGGTAAGGGGCATAGGCTGTGAGCATGTTCAGCACAAATATCTTGGTTAAAGTACAAGGACATAGAATATACTTCGTGCCTGTAAGCATAGTATGTTTAACAGCTACATAGGATAGGGCTTAACAAAAAGTTATTAGCACACTTAAAATTTATCCTTTAACAAGAAAGAAAACTTTAAAGAGGAACTTTTACTTCCCACAAGGGTATAATCTTATAAAAGGGATAATGAAACTTAGGCGATGTCCAGGAAGATTGTAACCCCATAGTACCCTACCAGTGAGGAACTAGGGGAAGGATGTGCATGCTAGGAGATAAATTACCTGTTTTAACTGTCCTGGTTGTGCCTGCCTACTAGACACCCGATCTTGCAAGACTGCCATTAAGTCTCACTTCCACTGTTCTTCATGTTTCCAAGTCCATTCTTTGAGTGTGGACGGGTGAATGTGTATTTCTCACAATCAAATCAAATTGTCTTGTTATAGAGGTTAGGGAACTGACTATGGCCTAGAGAAATTAGATAGCCTGTCTAACACAGCATAGAAGCTACGAACAGAGAAGGATCCAGACCTAGACTGCTCTATGCTGAATATCAGGATGTTTTGACCTTGCCACGACGGACATTTGGGCTGAATAATGATTTGTTGTGGGCAGCTGTCCTGTGCTTTGTAGGATGCTGTATCCTTGGCTTTTCCTCACCAAATGCCAGTGGCAATCCCCTCACAACTAAGGAGTGGTGATAGCCAAAAATGTCTTTAGGCATTGTCATGCATCCTCTGGAGGACAAAACCATCTCCAGTGGAAAACCATTGCTTTATAAGGTACTCCTTTGAGGCTGGACATGGTGGCACACACCTGTAATCCTAGCACTTTGGGAGGCCAAGTCAGGCAGATTGCCTGAGCTCAGGAGTTTGAGACTAACGTGGGCAACATGATGAAACTCCATCTCTACTAAAATACCAAAAAAAAAAAAATAATAATAATAAAAAAAAATAAATTAGCTGGGCGTGGTCCCAGCTACTTGAGAGGCTGACATGGGAGGATCGCTGGAACACAGAAGGCAGAGTTTGCAGTGAGCTGAGATCGCACCACTGCACCAGCCTGGGCAACGGGGTGAGACTCTAAAAAAAAAAAAAAAAAAAGAAAAAAAAAGATACTCCTTTGGTATCTTTTTTTATCGAACAGCGTAAAACTGGAGCTCTGCTCTTTCCTGGTAGTTTGGGAGAGAAATTGCTTTTGGGTGCTAAGTGGAGAATGTCTTTCCTCCCCACTCAACCCTCCAGCACTGTGGGAGAGCTCTGCTGGGACCTGGGATTTCAGCCAGGAGAGAGGAGCTCCCAGAGAGGAGTAGGGAATGTGTCAGAGGGAGGACAGCATGAACACCAGACCCTTTGAAAGATGAATATCATTTTCCCCATTTTGCAGAGGAAGGTATAGAAGTTCAGAGGGTTGAATGTATCCATAGAGCTGAGTACGATTTCCCTTCCACATCATAAGAAGCCCCACAGAATACCCAGGCTCACTGTCTCTCAACTCCAGGCCCATGAGCCACAAAGTCAGAGGGCTTCTCTTACGCACTCTCCATCAATGGCAAGAGTAATGTGAGTACACAGTTATGTTCTGGAAAGGTAGATCTGGTCACTGCTCTGGCCCTTGGTTCCTATGAGCCTGGGAGGTCTTCACTTTCCCCTTGGGGGTCTTTGTCCCCACCTTGGACTACACCAGGGATGAGCATCTTCCTGGTGTTCACTCTACCTTCCCACATCCACAACCTTGAGAACCAAACAGGGCAAATAAAGGTGTTTACAGGGTGTATTTATTTTAATGAAAAATGACAGTTTTATTGAGTCCTATGAAGGACAATGCGTATTCTTAGAATCCAGATTAACCTGTTTAATTCACAGGAAGTATGTTAATGCAAATGACTTTTTAGCCACTAAAATGTTAATAACTGGATCGTTTGTTTTGTTTTTGAGCCAGAGTCTTGACCTGTTGCCCAGACTAGAGTGCTCTGGTGTGATCATAGCTAACTGCAGCCTCAGACTCCTGGGTTTGAGAAATCCTCCCGCTTCAGCCTCCACACAGCTGAGACCCCAGGTATATGCCATCACACCTGGTTAATCAATTTTTTTTTTTTTTTTGTAGAGACAGTGTCTCTCTATGTTGCCCAGATTGGTCTTGAACTTTTGGCCTCAAGAAATCCTTCCACCTTGGCCTCTTAAAGTGCTGGGATTACAGGTATGATCTACTGTGCTTGGCCTTTTCTCATATGTAAGGAAACTGATGGTCAGGCCAAAGGATATGCTATAAGTGGCAAAATCAGAACGCTAAACATGTGTCATTGGTTTCCAGTTCCAGCTCTGTCTCTTAGATCATACTGCCTCTCAAGATCCAGCAGCAGCTACTGCAAGAGTGAGAGGCAGTCTGGGTCCAGGGCTGGATGTGTACAGGGCCCTCAGGTTGGACAATCTCTCTGGTTGCTAGGAGTCTCTGATAATTAGAGCCCCCAGGTTGCTAGGCAGCCCAAGTTGCTAAGAGTTTCAGTTTATTTTAGGTCTTGGGTTGTTAAAAAGCCTCAGGTTATTCAGATTTTCAATTTATTAAAAGCTTCTTGTTTCTCAGAGGCCCCAAGTTATTAGAGACATCAGTTTTTAGGAGCCCGAGGCTCTTATGGATCTAGGCTCTTGAAGTTGTTAGGTTGTTAGCCCAATCTGGTTGCTAGGAATTTCAGGGTTTTAGAGGCTCTTGGTTTCTAGAAGCCTCCAGCTTTTGAAAGTGTCAATCTACTCGAAGCCTCACTTTTTAGCACCTGTAGCTTTTCACGGGTTCCAAGTTGCTACAGACATAGACTCAGATTTTTAGGTTCTCCCAGAGTTGTGGGTCAGCCCAGCAGTTTTCTTACACCCATTCAGTCTCTATCTGGTTAGATACTATAAGTGCAGCTGTATGTTTCTCTCAGGTGCTTCATCATTGCTGACCTTGTTCAGCACCCACAGCAGCACTGACCTAATTCATTCTATTCAAGGCCCTAAGCTCTTAGGCACTGGTGGAAAGGCCTTCAGAGCAGAAACTTGTTACAATTCTAAAACAACCACATTTTTTTTTCTTTTTAAATACCAACTCAAACCAGATTAAAACAGCCACATGTTGAAGCAAGTTGGGTTATGTTTCTATGTTTCTGTTGTAATCATTCACCTTCTAACAAATTTTAAATAAATTAGACTTGTGAACTGTTAGACAGCCCCTTCCAATTATTTTGTTAGATTAGTCAGAACAGTAAAACTAGCCTTTGTATGTGTTTTTCCTTTCTAAGAAACTTTTTCTTTTCTTTCTTTCTTTTTTTTTTTAGATGGAGTCTTTCTCTGTCTGTGTCACCCAGGCTAGAGTGCAGTGGCACCATCTTGGCTCACTGCAACCTCTGCCTCGGATTCAAGTGATTCTCCTGCCTCAGCTTCCAGAGTAGCTGGGATTACAGGTGTGCACCACCACACCTGGCTAATTTTTGTATTTCAGTAGAGATGGGGTTTCGCCCCTTTGGCCAGGCTGGTCTCAACTCCTGACCTCAAGTGATCTGCCTGCCTTGGTCTCTCAAAGTGCTGGGATTACATGTGTGAGCCATGGTGCCTGGCCAACTTTTTTATTTCCAAGTAACTATAGATTAACAAGAAGTTGCAACAATAGCACTGGGAGATCCTGCATATCCTTCATCCAATTTCCTTCAGTGGTCACATCTTACCCAGCTAGAGTATAATAGCACTGTCAGGACATTGACATTGCTACAATGTGTATATAGTTTTATGGCATTTTATAAAGTGTAGTTTTTTTTTTTTTTTTTTTTTTTTTTTTTTTTTTTTTTTTTTTTTTTTTGAGACAGAGTCTCACTCAATCACCCAGCTCACTGCAACCTTTGCCTCCTGGGTTCATGTGATTACTCCCACCTCAGCCTCCCGAGTAGCTGGGACTACAGGTGCACACCACCAGGCATGGCTAATTTTTGTATTTTTAGCAGAGACGGGTTTCACCACGTTGGCCAGGCTGGTCTCGAACTCCTGACCTCAAGTGATCCACCCGCCTCAGCCTCCCAAAGCGCCGGGATGAACAGGTGTAAGCCACTCTGCCTGGCCTCATGTGTAGATTTGTATACCCACCACTCCAATCCAGATAAAGAACTATGCCATCACCATGAAGCTCTCCCATGTACTGCTCCTTTACAGTTACATTCATCTTCTTCCGTCCCCAACCTGAGCATTTTTAAATGTATTTGCTTAACATCTCTTCAGTATCTTCAGTGTGCCTCACTCATTAATAGGTCAAGGAAATACGAGATAAATATAACGTACTCCTAGCTCTGGAAGGGCTCACAGACAGGGGAATAGTCATATACATCATAAATTATAGTGTAACGTTGTAATTCTATGATAGGAATAAACAAGGTGCAGCCACAAGCAAATAGGTTCTGGCAGGGGGAAGGGCGGTGTTCAGGAGGCAGAGAGTGTTGGATTAGCTCCTTCTGCAAAAGTTGCGACACTAGGTTGATTTTGAAGGATGTATCTGGTTCCCAACGAGGAAGGACTTTTAGACAGGTATGTATGGGGAAGAGTTGGTTTTTTGGAACTGCCAGGGCCCAGGGGTTGGGAGGTGAGGCTGAGGGGTGAAGAGGCAGATCGTGGAGGTCCATCTGGGCTTCTCACTGAGTGGGATGGCCCAGTTCTGCAAGTGACACAGCCCTGCTGAAAGGTTTAGAAATGGGGAAAGGTGCATTCAGCCCTGTCATTCAGAAAGAGCCCTGTGAGGTAGAGATGCCAGTTAAGAAATGACTGCAGTTCCAGGTAAGATGCGAAAAGGGCATCAACCAGAGTGGTGGGAACAGATGTGGAAGAACCATCTTTGAACTTGGAAGGAGATCAGGATGGGAATGAGGAGCATCAAAGGGATGATACTTTTTGGAAAAGCACTTTTCCCAAGATTGATGTTTTTCCTTTTTTTCTTTTTAAAGGTGACATCAGTTTCCCTGAGAGAAAATCCTGCCCCCGTGATTCAATTACTTCCCACGGGGTCCCTCTCACAACAAGTGGGGATTATGGGAGTTAATTCAACCTCCCATAAGGTTTGAAGGTTTGGGTGGGGACATGGCCAAACTGTATCATTCTGTGTATCTATGTGTCTATCATCTATCTATCTGCTTATAAATCTATATATCTATATAGAGATTTTTAATATATTTTATTTTTAAAATTTTGTTTTTAAGACAGCATCTTGCTCTGTCATCCAAGCTGGAGTGCAGTGGCACAATCATAGCTCACTGCAGCCTTGAACCCCTAGGCCCAAGGATCCTCCTGCTTCAGCCTCCTGAGTAGCTGGGACGACAGGCACATTCCACCATGCCCAGCTAATTTTTTATTTTTCATTTTTGTAGAGATGGGGGTCTTGCTTTGTTGCCCAGGCTGGTCTCAAACTCCTAGCTTCAAGCAATTCTCCTACCTTGGCCTCCCAGAGTGCTGGGATTACAGGTGGGAGCCACAGTACCTGAGCAGAAGAAATTTATTATAAGGAATTGGTTTATGCAATTATGGAGGCAAACCCCAAGATCTGCAGAGTGAGAGGGAAAACTGGAGACTCAGGAGAGCTGGTGTTGTAGTTCCAGTCTGAAGGCTGGCAGACTCAAGACTCAGGAAGAGCCAAATGCTCCAGTTTGAGACTGAAGGCAGGAAAAAAAAAAAGGTGATGTCTTAGTTGGAAGGAGGGCAGGCAGGCAGGAGGAATTCTCTCTTAACTTGGGAAAGGTGAGCCTTTTCGTCTATTCAGGACTTCAACAGATTGGATGTGGCCCACCCACATTAGGGAGGGCAATCCACTTTGCTCGGTCTACAATTAAAATGTTAATCTCATCCAAAACACCCAGAATAGAAACACCTAGTAAAATGTTTGACTGAATATCCCATGGGCCAGTCAAGTGAACACATAAAATTAACCATCACACAGGAGAAGAAAGAATAACAAAGGAGACACAACACTACAGGAATACAGTGGTGTGAGACTATTTAGTGCAGGGATAAGTGGCTTTACACACCTCAGTCCTCCTAACAACCATGCCATGTGACTATGCCCAGGCATTGTGCCCACTGATGGAAAGAGCAGGGAACAGCTCACAGAGAAGAGGCAAATTCTGTTTTTGGTGCACTAAGTTTGGGGTGGGTCAGGTGACAGTCTTGATCTATGGGCTTTAGGCTCTCTATGAGACCTATTCTCTCTTTGCCACAGTGATTCTGGCACACTCCCTGTGGCCAGCCTCAGCACTCTCCTGACCAAGTCTTTTGGGCTAAGGTTCTTCTGAATCAACTGACTAGGTGATTTTCATTCATTTCTTCATTTCTTTACTCACCCAGCAGCTAAACATCTTTGTTCTTGATGCTGGGAAAGTAGACATGAGAGACACAAAGCAGGCATCTCCTAGTCTGGTGAGAATGATAGAGAAAGAAGAACTGAGAACAGGTGAGAGGTGCTGAGATTATAAGTTACCACTGGATACTGTCTAAGTCAGCCCAAGGAGTCCAGAGGGAGATGTCCAGCTTCAGCAGTGCTTTAAGAGTACTGGAATCTAGATAGAGAGTTGGGTTAGAAAGAGCAATTTTGACATATATGAATATATGATCCCATATAAGACACGGATGCAAAATGTTGTCATACCTTTAGGGGAACTGTAAGAGTCTGGCTGGGGCTGAGCGTGGTGGTTCATGCCTGTAATCCCAGCACTTTGGGAGGCCGAAGTGGGTGGATAATGAAGTCAGGAGTTCAAGACCATCCTGGTCAAGTTGGTGAAACTCCGTCTCTACTAAAAAAGATACAAAAAAATTAGCCAGGCGCGGTGGCAGCTGCCTATAATTCCACCTACTCGGGAGGCTAAGGCAGAAGAATCGCTTGAACCTGGGGTGGGCAGAGGTTGCAATGAGCTGAGATTGTGCCACTGCACTTCAGCCTAGGTAACAGAGACTCCATCTCAAAAAAAAAAAAAAAAAAAAAAAAAAAAAAACAAAAAAAAAAAAAAAAAAAAAAAAAAAAAAGAAAAAAAAAAAAAAAAAGGAGTTTGGTTGGAAGTGGTTCTGAGCCCTGGTTGCACTTTGGAATCACTTGGAAACATTACCATAATACTGATGCCTGGGTTCTACCCCCAGAGATTTTGGTGCAGTTGGCCTGGGGTGGGACCCAGGAATCAGTAGTTTTTCCAAAGTGTTGCCAGGGCTGAGGACAATGCACGTAAGAGAGGCTGATGGAGTTTTTAAACTTGGAGAGAGCAGAGGAGTATCTCTTCTGGGATGTGGTCAAGAATCTGAGCTCGCTTTGGGGATAGGAAACATTTGTGCAGAGCTCAGCAGGGAAATAAAGACCCTGTTGATCTCCAACTGGGGCCTCATCTGCCCTCATAACTGTTCCTTTTGAGCTGCTGTTTCTTATTCCCCATTTAAAAGCGAAATTCAACTGGGAAATAACAAAACATACAATAAAATAAAATAAGCTGAAAGATTACTCAATAAAAAGAAGCAATAAAATAGTAAAAGCAGGCAGATGTAGTAAAACCCCCAAAAGTCAACCAGACAGAATCACCACCAAGGGCCAGGCAATAAAAACAATAGCTAAAATGTACTGATCCAAGTGGTAAGCATCTTCTTGCATTGAGACACTGGAGATTCGCCACCACCCTAAGAGAGAGGGATGGTTATGATTTCCATTTTACAGTGGAGGAAAACGTGGTTTGAAGAGATGAAGTACAGCGCTCAAGGTTACAGTGGGCAGGGCAGGGTAATGACTCCATTTAAATGATGAGGAAGTGGAGGCTAACTTGCCAAGACTAGTTAGCCAGTTGGGGCAGAGCAAGAAATTAAACTCAGGTTTTCTAATTCAAGTACAAAACTCTCCCCTCCCCCACCTCCAATAAAGTCTGAAGCCTGGCTGTATTCTGGGGTCATCTGGGAAGCTTTGACGATATATTGATGCCAAATAGACATTTTTTAAAAGAAGACACACAAACGGCCAACCGCTGTTTAAAAAAATGCTCAGCATAGCTAATCACCAGGGAAATGCAAAACTAAACCGCAATGAAACATCGCCTCATACCTGTCAGGATGGCTATTAAAAAAAAAGAAAAAAAAGACCAGTGCTGGTAGTGAAGGTGTGAAGGAATTGGAACCTTGTGCACTCTGGGTGTGAATACAAAATGGCGCAGCTGTTATGAAAAACAGTATGGAGCTTCCTCAAAAAATTAAAAATGGAATTACCATATGATTCAGCAATCCTATTTTTTGGTATTTATCCAAAATAATTGAAATCATGATCTCCAAAAGATATTGGCACTCTCATGTTGATATGGTTTGGCTCTGTGTCCCCACTCAAATCTCATCTAGAATTTTAATCCCCACATGTTGAGAGAGGGAAGGAAGTGATTGGATCATGGCTGCAGTTTCCTCCATGCTGTTCTCATGATGGTAAGTGAACTCTCATGAATTATTTTTTTTGAAACTGAGTCAGGCTGGTGTGCAGTGGTGCAATCTCAGCTCACTGTAACCTCTGCCTCCTGGGTTCAAGTGATTCTCCTGCCTCAGCCTACTGAGTAGCTGGGATTACAGAGGGCATGCCACCATGCCTGGCTAAAGAACCTGGCATATCCTCCCCTGTCTCTTGCTCCCTCTACTGCCATGTGATGTGCTTGCTCCCCCTTCACATTCCACCATGAGTAAACTTGTGGACTCCCCAGAAGCCCAGCAGATGCTGGCACCATATTTCCTGCACAGCCTGCAGAACTGTGAGCCAAATAAGCTTCTTTTCTTTATAAATTACCCAGCCTCTGATGTTCTTTTATAGCAATGCAAAATGAACTAACACACAGATTAATAGATAAAGAAAAGGTGTTATACACACAGAGTGGAAAACTATTCAGCCTTAAAAAGGAAGAAAATTCTGACATATGCAACGATATGGATGAGCTTTGAGGACAATATGCAAAGTGAAATATACCAGTTACAGAGAAGAAAATAATTCCACTCGTATCAGGTACCTAGAATAGTCAAATTCATAGAATCAAAGAGAGGAATGGTGGTCACCAGGGTGCCAGGAGGAGGAGAAAACAGAAAGTTACTAATCAATGAGCATAAAGGTCCAATCAGGTGGCTAAGTGTGGTGGCTCACGCCTGTAATCCCAGCACTTTGGGAGGCCGAGGTGGGTGGATCCCCGAGGTCAGGAGTTTGAGACCAGCCTGGCCAACATGGCAAAATCCTGTCTTTACTAATAGAAAAATTAGCCAGGTGTGGTGGTGTGCACCTGTAATCCCAGCTACTCTGGAGGCTGAGGCAGGAAAATCGCTTGAACCCAGAGGGCAGAGGTTGCAGTGAGCCGAGATTACCACTTCACTCCAGCCTGGGCAAAAGAACAAAACTCCATCTCAAAAAAAAAAAAAAAAAAAAAAAAAGCCCAGCCAGGCAAGACAAACGAGCTTCAGAGATCTGCTGTATAGCAGTGTCCTGTACAGTGAACAATAATGGATTGTACATTAAATATATGTTAAGAGGGCAGGTCTCCTGCTAAGTGTTCTTACCCCAATTAAAAAAAAAAAAGAGAGAAATACTGGTGCTGATGCTGAGCCAACCCTCAATTTTAACTTGTTCGTCTTGGGATGGGGCCCAGGCAGATAGGGTGGACATGGTGCAACTAGACACTTAAATGGCTGGGCTCTGCATTTAGTAGTAGTTATTATTTATTGAGCACCTGGGGTACTGAGCACTTTGTTGCTTTTGCATGGAGCCTTCCTAGTACCTTGTGAGGTGGCTATTGTCATCCCTACTTGAGAATCAAGGAAACAGAGAGGTGAGGCCACTTTCTCTAGGTAATCCAACTGGAAGTCACTAGAGCATGTGTTCAGCCCTCGTCAGCCTGACCCCAAAGCCTGTGTTCTAGCTGCTGTGCTGCACGGCCTCCAAGCCCAGGCACCTGTGGGGCACAGACATGGGCACCACATGCCCTTTCAGTTCACTTCTCTGTCCTTTAAGTTTTAGGGTCAATAGTGTAACCTTTGCCCTGCACCTGTCCACACTAAATGGCCATCATCCAGATGGAGAAGGGGTGGTTTGCGTCTCAGCATTAAAGAAAATCTTTCTGGCAGCCAAAGGAGCTCCATGGTGAGATGGGCAGCCTGGAAAAGTAGTGGGTGACCACCATCATCCCTAGGCACCCACCGCCATCCCTGCACATCCACCATGATCCTTGGGCACACACCACCATCTCTGGGAAGCTACCACTATCCTTGGGCACTTACCACCGTTCCTGCACAATGACCACCATCCCTGCACATTCACCTATGTCTGGGCACCCACCGCCATCCCTGTACATCCACTACTGTTTCTGAACACCCACCACCATCCCTGGGCACCCATCACTGTCTCTGAACACCCACCACCATCCCTGGGCACCCATCACTGTCTCTGAACACCTGCCACCATCTCTGAGCACCCATCATCATCCCTGGGCACCCACCACCATCCCTGGACACCCACCAACATCCCTGGGCACCCATCACAGTCTCTGAACACCCACCACCATCCCTGGGCACCCATCACTGTCTCTGAACACCCACCACCATCCTTGGACATCCATCACCATCCCTGGGCACCCACCACCATCCCTGGACACCCACCACCATCCTTGGACATCCATCACCATCCCTGGGCACCCACCACCATCCCTGGACACCCACCACCATCCCTGGACACCCATCACCATCCCTGGGCACCCACCACCATCCCTGGGCGCCCACCACCATCTTGTACATCCATTACTGTCTCTGAATACCCACCGCCATCCCTGGGCACCCACCACCATCCCTGCACACCCATCACCATCCCTGGGCACCCACCACCATCTTGTACATCCACTACTGCCTCTTAACACCCACCACCATCCCTGGACACCCACCACCATCCCTGGGCATCCACCACTATCCCTGAGCACCCATAACCATCCCTGGGCATCTACCACCATACTTGGGCACCCACCACCATCTTGTACATCCACCACTGTCTCTGAACACCCACAACCATCCGTGGGCACCCACCACCATCTTATACATCCACTACTGTCTCTGAACACCCACCACCATCCCTGGGCACCCATCACCATCCCTGGACACCCACCAACATCCCTGGGCACCCATCACTGTCTCTGAACACCCACTACCATCCCTGGGCATCCACCACCATCCCTGGACACCCACCACCATCCCTGGGCACCCATCACCATCCCTGGACACCCATCACCATCCCTGGGCATCCATCACCATCCCTTCACAGGCACCACCATCCTGGCACATCTGCTACCATCCCTGGGCACCCACTACCGCCCCTGCACACCCATCACTGTGCCTGGGCACCCACCACCATCCCTGCACATTCACCACTATCTCTGGGCACCCACCACCATGCCTACACATCCATCACTATCCCTGGGTATCCACCACTGTCCCTGGGTAATCATCTGAAAGATCTGTTGGGAGAGGAAGTGTCATCCCTCAAAGTAGTGTGTGTGTGTGTGTGGGGGGGTAGGTAGAGGTGTACAAGGGGGCTGGGATTAGTTGTCCCTGCTCTGCTTCTGGACCCTGAGTTGAGGGGCTCAGGTGGGCTAATCAAAGCTGAGTGGTGGAGCTGTTTGTGGGAGATGAGCTCACAAAGCTGGAGTTCTAGAAGGCCCTTGGTTGGCCAGGAGCCTGCCTTCCCCATGGTTCTCTCAACATTGGGTGCCTGGGGCCCTGGCACAGTCGTGGGGGCATCCTGAGCTGAAGCAGGGTTTTGGGCACCTGCTGCTGCTGCCATTGTCACCATGGTCTCAGCTCTGTGGGGAGCACCGTTGATCAGTGAGCCCCTTTCCCCTTCTTCCTGGAGCTGTTAACAGGGGCCCTGGGTTGGTCTGGTCAGAGAGGGGTGGTGAAAAACAAGATGGTGGTTAGGGTGGGGTGTCCCGTCCTGAGAGAGTGACCAGCTGAGACAGAGAGAGAGAGAGAGAGAGAGAGACAGAGACAGAGACAGAGAGAGAGTCAGAGAGGGGAAAGGGAGAAAGAGAAAGAAACCTCTGGAGCTGCTGTGAAGTGCTCAGGATGGAATTGGAATTACCTTTTTTTTTTTTTTTTTTTTTTGACAGTCTTGCTCTGTCACCCAGGCTGGAGTGCAGTGATGTGATCCAGGGTCACTGCAACCTCTGCCTTCCGGGTTTAAGTGATTCTACTGCCTCAGCCTCCTGAGTAGCTAGAATAACAGTTGACTACCACCTTGTCTGGCTAATTTTTGTATTTCTAGGAGAGATGGGGTTTCACCATGTTGGTCAGGCTGGTCTTGAACTCCTGACCTTGTGATCTGCCTGACCTGGCCTCCCAGAGTGCTGGATTACCGGTGTGAGCCACCGTGGCCAGCCTGGAATTACTTTTAAGTCACTTCTATAAAAAATAAAAATAAAAAAATAAAAAGCCCCTGCATAGCAGTCAATTTGGTTTCCTTCTCTACAACTTAGGGATGTTAATCCTACCCCTTTCAGTTGTTGAGAAGATTAGATGAGATTAAGTTAGAAAACCTCCAGAAAGTCCTGGCACAGTGCTCAAAGACTTGACAAAGTCCACCAGGTTGGCTGGCTCCTTCCTCTTACCTCCCTCACGTTGATGAGAAGGGCTCACGTTCCTGTGGCCATGCCTTTTGGGGACTTGTGTTTCAGAAGCAGCCACTGAGCAGTTACTCCATGCTAGCAACTCTGCAGATAAATAAGACATGCAGATAAATAAGACTGGCCACTGTTCTTCGGAAGTTAACTTTGTTGTGGGAAAGACTGACATCTCTTCCAGTCAAGCGTGACAAAAGAGATGGAAGATCGGGCGTGTCAGAGTGTGGGGGGTGGTGGCCTGCTGAGAGAGTCGCACTGGGGAACCCTTCAGGTGTGAGTAAGAGTTAACTGGGTAGAGGAAGGCAGAGGATGAACGTTCTAGACAGCAAGGTCACTGTGAGAGAACAAGGTGGCATTGCTGGAGCATAGCGCGTGAGTGAGGGAGTGGGCAGCAGGGCTGGGTCGTGGAGGGCCTTGTGGACCTCGAAGGGGCAGTGGTGGTGGGATCCATCCAAGGTGTCACAGGGCTGGGCTGTTCGTTTAACAAATTCGTTCTGATGGATGTGCATAGAATAGTTTGGAAGAGTGGTCAAGACATGATACAAGAAGACCATGCAGGAGGCCATGATGGGGGTACGAACCAGGAAAGGACAGAGCTCTTGGAGGGAAGGGAGAATCCACAGGACATTGGGACTGATTGGTTAGGACTGGGTGAAAGATGTCATGGGGAGGAAAGAGTGAAGAATGACATCCGTATTTCCAGTTTGGATAAATGGGTGGCCCATCATGTTTTAAAGCATGTAAAGGAAGTCACAAGGAAGAAGCAGAGTTTTTTTTTTTTTTTTTTTTTTTTTTTTTTTTTTTTTTTTTTTTTTTTTTTTTTTTTTTTTATTTTTTTTTTTTTTTTTTTTTTTTTTTTTTTTGAGACGAAGTCTCCCTCTGTTGCCCAGGCTGGAGTGCAATGGCACGATCTCGGCTAGCTGCAACCTCTGCCTCCTGGGTTCAAGCGATTCTCCTGCCTCAACCTCCTGAGTAGCTGGGATTACAGGCATGCACCACCGTGCCTGGCTAAGTTTGTATTTTTTAGTAGAGATCGGGTTTCACCGTATTGGTCAGGCTGGTCTTGAACTCTTGACCTTGTGACCTGCCTGCCTCAGCCTCCCAAAGTGCTGGGATTACAGGCATGAGCCACTACACCTGGCCAGAAGCAGGTTTTGATGGGAATATTGGTTCTGTTGAGAGGTGCTGAGTTTGAGGTGCCTGCAGGACACTCAAGTGGAATCGTCGAGGTAGTAGTTGCCTCTGAGGCCTCAGAAAGACCCCACAGAGGTCGCCAGACTGCAGGTGGTGGCTCACAGCAGGGCTGCCCAGAGGGTTTCCTGAAAGTGGAAGAGAAGAGGGCTCAAGGCAGGGAGGCCTGGACAGCATAACAGGTTTTTGGCCTGGGCAGAAGTGGGTTCCACAGAGGATAAGGAGGAGAGTCAGTCAGAGAGGGAGGAAACCTGGGAGAGGCGAGCATCGTGGAAACCAGGAGAGGCAAGCCTTTCGACAGGCGGTGGTCCACAGCAGGTGTGGCTGAGAGCTCCCATAAGGCAGGGCTGACAAGGTCCTTCTTGGACCTGCAGAGCAGTTTCAGCACATGGTGATGGCAGGGAGGCCAGTTCTCCAGGTTGGAAAACAAATGGGAGGGGAGAAAGTGGGAATTTCCCCCAGGAGTTTGGGCGAGAAGAGAGGGAAAGAGACAGGAGAGTACCAGTCAGTATGAGACTCCAGGGAAGGCGTTTAGAAGCTGGAGACTGAGTGTGTCTCCACAAGCAAGAGGAAGGTGGGGCAGGCTGGGAACGGAGTGGCGCCCGGAGAGGAGGGACCACGAATGGAGCAAGGCCTGGAGACTGGAAGGACAAATCTAGAGCTCAGAGGGAAGATGGTCCTGCGTGGGGGTGGAGGCCCCGCACCCGAACAGTGACAGGGTGGAGATGAGGCCGAGGTGGCCACTGATGAGTCTGTGAGTGGGCGGGGCGAAGGCAGAAAGAGGAAGACATTCCACAAGTGAGCACTCTGCTCCTCTTACTTTGTGCAGCGGGAGACGAGGTCGTGTTCTGGGAGCCAAGGGGTGGGACAGCGTGACTTGCTCATGAAAGCCGAGGGCTTTCATGTCCTTTGTGGGAAATGGGAGAGAGAAAGCTGAGCAGAGACAAGCGCAGGTACCAGCGCCCGTTGTAGTTGATAACAGAAACAAAAACTCACCTATTTTTAGTGCCAAGAGCTAAGTTGTGCCCACGCCTTTTCTCGTTTATTCTTCCAACCATTGTATGGGGCAGATGTTACTAATGTCCTCATTTTATAGAGGAAACGCGGCTCAGGGAGTGCCCACAGTCAGAGCTGGAGCAAGGAGCCGAGGGGGGCTTCCACCCCAACCCGAGCCTTGCTGCAAAGCCACACCCTCAACCACTCTGTCATCCTTGGTGGCATTCAAGGTCCCGTGGGGGTTGGAGACCAGGGACACTCATTGGCACAAACAGGAGTTTGTACAACTCTTTCACTTTTTGACTCTGTGAAGGTGGAGAGCAGGTGTGGAGGCTCAGAGGTCATGAGAGGCGTGGGGAGACTTGTCAGAGCTGATGGGCGGTGGAATCGGGGCTCATAGAGGTGGGGAAATGCGGGTGAGGACAGGAAGCCTGGATGACCAGGGCAGGGGAGGGAGTGGCTGAGACAGAGCGGGAGCGAGCGGGAGGGGACTAGATCTGAGGAGAGGAAGGAGCCCTGAGGCTGACACCCAGGTGCTACTGTCCTCAGTGATTTGGAGGACTGACCACACACAGCCAATGATGAGAGGGCATGGAGGTCAGAGGCGGGCAGGCTGGGCTTCCAGGGAGAAGGGCTTTTTGCAGGTTCTCGTTTAGAAGGGGTGGTGGGGGTGAAGGAGACTTTCGGGACTGTCTCAGGGCTTTGTGTGTGGAGAAAAAGCAGCTTCCCCTTGAGGGGGCTACAGGGAAGGAGTGCTCTGGGGGAGACCTTGTTTTAGTTAAGATCTTGAGATGGAGGCTCAGTGCCAGAAGGGCAGTCCCCTTGGCAACTGGGCTGAGGAACCCATGAACACAGTGTGACACCGCTCGGCTATCTCCTCAGGGAGCATCTGCTCAGTGGGGCTTTGTATTTCTAGAACTTTGTCTTCATCCAAACTCTACCCCTTCCTAGTTGTAAAATCATGGGCCTCAGGAATAAATCATGGCTGGCATGTACTATGGAGGCCGGGATGGTGTGAAGCAGGATGCGGAAGGAGAGGGGCTGGCCTCAGGGCAGAGCTGTTGCTGATCGGGCAGGCCAGGGGGCTGATATGTACTGCTGGAGCCTGGCCTTCTGCCCACCTCTTCTCTCTTCTCCCCTTTTCTAGGGGTATGCTCAAGCCCCGTGTCTTCTCCTTCTGTGAGTGGACCACTGAGGCTGGTGAGCCGCCTGTCATCCCAAAGCTCAGCTCTGAGCCAGAGTGGTGGTGGCACCACCTCTGCCGCCAGCACAGAAGCCAGGAGCAGGGCTCTCAGACGGCGGTGGTGCCCAGCTGGGACCATGTTGTTGGCCCTGGTCTCTCTGCTTAGCTGCCTGCTCCCCTCCAGTGAGGCCAAGGTCTACAGTCGCTGTGAACTGGCCAGAGTGCTACACGACTTCGGGCTTGACGGATACCGGGGATACAGCCTGGCTGACTGTGAGAACCCCTCTCTCTGGCTGGCCCTCGCTTCCCCACACCTCTCTCCCTCCTTCCCTCCCTTTCTCCTCCTTCACAGGCCTTGGCTTCGGGAGCTTTTAGAGCCCTAGCTGTCATCCGTAAACTGAAGATGATTTGAGAGGGCAGGTAGAGAACAGCCGGCACTGAGCTAAACATGCAGTAGGCAGGCGGCAGGCAACCACAGTGGAGTCATGCCTTCATTTTCCCCTGCTGCTAAAGTCGGGGTCGAAGGAAACAAGCAGCTCGGTACCCTAAACTTAACTGTGGTCACAAGGATCAGACATTCCTTCTGGAACTAGAAAAGACAAACTGAACAGAGTAGTCATGCCAAACATTTCAAGCTGGTGGCAGTTTTATATGGCCATCCGGGCAGGGCAGTCACACCGGGGCTCATCTTTCCTCCCGTTCCAGTGCCCTCTATAGATTCCACCTGGGTCTCCCTAATCTTGTCTCTAAAGATTTAGCACTTGTAGGCCGGGTGTGTTGGCTCATGCCTGTAATCCCAGCACTTTGGGAGGTTGAGGTGGGCAGATCACCTGAGGTCAGGAGTTCGAAACCAGCCTGACCTATGTGGAGAAACCCCATCTTACTAAAAATACAAAAATTAGCCGGGCATGGTAGCGGGTGTCCGTAATCCCAGCTACTTGCAGGGCTGAGACAGAATTGCTTGAACCTGGGAGGCGGAGGTTGTAGTGAGCTGAGATTGAGCCACTGCACTCCAGCCTGGGTGACAGTCTCAAAAAAAAAAAAAAAAAAAAAAAGGATTTAGAACTTGTAGATTCATTCAACAAACTTACTGGGCACTACTCTGTGCTAAACAATGAGCAAGTGGGAAGATTGCTGGCCTGAGTCAGGGGGCCTGAGGCCAGCCTTGACCCCTACTATTTGGTAGCTGCATGGGACCTTGGGTGAGTCACTGTGCCTCTCTAAGCCTCTACTGATTGATTCAGCTGCAAAGCAGGTGGGAAGGCACTTGCCCCAATCACCTTGATCAGGCAGGAAAGGCTCGGTGGAGCCAGCATGGGACCTGCGCAGTAAGCCCCTGGTCTGAGGTGGCCATAACCGTCTGACCCCCAGGCCTGTGCTCTGCCCTATGCAGGGGTCTGCCTTGCTTATTTCGCAAGTGGTTTCAACACAGCTGCTGTGGACCACGAGGCTGATGGAAGCACCAACAACGGCATCTTCCAGATCAGCAGCCGGAGGTGGTGCAGAAACCTCACCCCGAACGTCCCCAACATGTGCCGGCTGTACTGCTCAGGTAGCTGGGCCTGGCCCAGGACTGGCAGGGGTCAGGGCCTGCGTTAGCTTTCGTTTCCTCCTCAGTTTAGTTTGCTACCCCCATCTCTGAGTGAGGGTTCCCCCGCATCCGGCTGGGCCCATGGAGGAGAGGGAGATGGGACAAGGGATGCGGGTAGGTCTTCTATCAGTCTGAATTGGGGGTCCCAGATGGGAGACTGGCCTTAGAGCTTTAGGAATGAAGGGAGGATTGTTTCTGATGGAGAGGGAGAGGGATAGGGTGGTACCTGTGCTTCCAGAGTGGTTGAGACAGAGTTGGATTTAGGGGAGTGGAGTGTGCGTGTGTGAGGAGACACACACACACACACACACACAAACTCTCTCTCTCACACACACACACACATACACACACACACTCACACACTCACTCTCTGGATGTCCCCTGCTCCCTCGTTATGTTTCTCTGCCCGTCATCCCAGATTTGTTGAATCCTAATCTCAAGGATACTGTCATCTGTGCCATGAAGATCGCCCAAGAGCCTCAGGGTCTGGGTTACTGGTAAGTGACTTGGGCTAGAGCCCCACCGCGTTGGTACGGTTAGGACTGGTGGGCAGCAGCAGGGAACAAACCCCTTTCCTTCCTCACTTCTGGTTTAGAGCCCACACCCTCCTTCCTGTTCTTCTCTGGGCAGTGACTAGTAACTACAGCTGATAGGATCTCTCCTCTTCCCCGTTCTGCATCCTCAGGGAGGCCTGGAGGCATCACTGCCAGGGCAAAGACCTCACGGACTGGGTGGATGGCTGTGACTTCTAGATGAACGAGACCATGCACAGCAGGCTGGGAAATGTGGTTTGGTTCCTGAGCCAGGCTTGGGAAGACAAGCCCACGAATAAAGTGTGGTTGAACGTGAAGGTGGCTCTCAGCTCTCAGTGTGTCTGCAGGTGCCGGGTTGGAACCAGGGCACCTCTGTGTTACCTCCCCTCACCTGTCTGCCTGGCCGGGCTTCAAGTGGACTCCAGAAATCCCATCACCAGAGGCTTACGTCCATTCCTAGTGGCCTGGGGCAGGTGTTGGGGTGGGGGCATCCATACATTTTTTGTCCACCACACCTAGTAGAGTTTGGGTGTAGGGTGGCCAGATTTAACAAAACAAATATATAACAAACAACAAAAACAGGATGCCCCGGTTTAATTTGATATACAACAAATAATTTTAAGTATGTCCAAAATATGGCATGAGAATATATTTACATTAAAATTATTTGACATTTATCCAAAATTTAAATTTAACTGGGTGTCTTATGTTTTACCTGGCCACCGTAGCTGGATCTAGGGCTATGTACCTCTGGCTTGATTGGGAAGGTCCTTGGGACACTTATTTTCTGCAGCTTTGGTTGCAGATGGTGGCCACTGTGCTTTGGCCCTCTAGCTGTGACTGCTAACACTCACCCCTGCCACCCTGGGGTGCTGCTTGGTCCCCGGAGAAGAATGACCACCCAGAGCTTCAGCTCTCACCTTGCTCTCTGGTGCCCTCTCGTGGCAGAAGATTCAAGTGCTGCAGATAGAGACGGTGCAGTCACTCCTTGGGTAAGGAAGTCACCACCTCCTGCCCACCACTGCTAGGAGGCTGGAGGATGGGGTGGGAGTGACCATGGCTTTCCAGCTGCACAGCCAGTGCAGTCCTCTGCCTTCCTCAGCACACAGGAAGCTCAGAAGGAGGCAGCACGGTCCCTGGCTAATCTGGAACGACTGCCTCTAAAGGAGGAAGGTGGGCGGGGTCTCAGGATCACAGTGGATGTGGTGGTAACAGCAGTAGTTGCAGGGACAGAGTGATGTGTGAGAAGCCTGAGCCCTGAGTTCTGATTGTAGATTCTGAAAAGGCTCCAAAGAAACCTGCAAGTACTGAACTGTTGGTTGAGGCATGGTTGGTGACTTAGGGAGACAATGTTGCCCCCCCCATGCTCCTCCACCTAACGAATTCAGGCATCCCTGCATGTCTCCGGTCAGCAAACACCCGAGGGGTGTGGAATGTCCACAGTTATCAGGCAGGCTGGGTTCCTTCCCCTGCTGGTTTGGTCAAGGTGATGATGAAACTTGAGAGTGACTCATACAAGGGGACAGAGTGGTGAAGAACCCTGCTGGCAGTGGGGGCGTTGATGACTAATGGAGCTGTTCAATCATGAGTAGGGGGAAGCTGCTGTCTTTTTAACGTTAAGGCAAACACTGAGTGCCTACCATGTGCCATGCATGAGCTAATCTAGACCCTAGAACAATAGCTATGATGTAGGTACCATTATGACCACCATTGCATAGACAAGGGGAAACCGAGGCTCAAAGGAGATAAATTTGCACCCAGGTCAGTGTGACTCACTCACGTACTTTGCTGAGGGGCTGTTGTTATGGTCATCTGGCCAGGGACCCATAACTCATCCATCTTTATTTTTTAAAAATATATTTTTTGTAAGACAAATTAAAAATTTTATTTATTTTTATTTGTACAACTTATGGGTACATGTGCGATTCTGTTACATATATAGATTGCACAGTGGTCAAGTCAGAACTTTCAGGGTATCCTTCATCTGAATAATGTGCACAGTCTCCATTAAGTAATTTTTCATCGCCCACCCCCTTATACCTTCTCATTGTTCCGAATCTCCATTGTCTATTACTCCACTCTTTTTTTTTTTTTTTTTTTGAAATGGAGTCTCACTCTGTCACCCAAGCTGGAGTGCAATGGTGTGATCTCAACTCATTGCAACCTCCACCTCCCAGGCTCAAGCAATTCTCATGCTTCAACCTCCTGAGTACAGGTGCCTGCCACTGTGCCTGGCTAATTTTTGTGTTTTTAGTAGAGAATAGGGTTTCACCATGTTGATCAGGCTGGTCTCAAACACCTGACCTCATGTGATCTGCCCACCTTGGCCTTCCAAAGTGCTGGGATTGCAGGCGTGAGCCACTGCACCTGGCCCCTATTATTCAACTCTTTATGTCCATGTGTACACATATTTTCACACCCACTTAGGAATGAGAACATGTGACATTTGACTTCTGTGCCTGGCATTTTTCACTTAAGAGAATGACCTCCAATTCCAGCCATGTTGCTGCAAAAGACATGATTTCATTCTTTTTAAGGGCTGAATAGTATTCCATTGTGTATATATACCAAATTCTCTTTTTCCGTTCATTCATTACACTTAGGTTGGTTCCATATCTTTGCTATTGTGAATAGTACTTTGATAAACATATAAATGTAGGTGTCTTTTTGACATAATGGTTTCTTTTCCTTTGCGTAGATACCCAGTAGGAGGATTGCTAAACTGAATGGTAGCTCTAATTTTAGTTCTTTGAGAAATCACCATACTATTTTCCATAGAGGTTGTACTAATTTACACTCCCACTAACAGTGTATAAGAGTCTCCCTTTTCTCTGCATCCTCATCAACATTTGTTGTTATTGCCTTTTTAATAATAGGCATTCTGATTAGGCTGAGATGATATTTCATTGTGGTTTTAATTTGCATTTTGCTTTGATCAATGATGTTGAACATTTTTTCATGTAACTGTTGACTATTTATATGTTTTCTTTAAAAATGTCTATTCGTGTCCTTTGCCCACTTTTTTTTTTTTTTTTTTTTTTTTTTTATTTTTTTTTTTTTTTTTTTTTTTTTTTTTTTTTTGAGAAACAGTCTTACTCTGTTGCCCAGGCTGGAGTGCAGTGGCAGCCTTGACTTCCTGGGCTCAAGCAATCCTCCCACCTTAGCCTTCTGAGTAGCTGACATTATAGGCATGCACCACCACACCTGGCTAATTTTTGATTTTTATAGAGACAAGGTCTCACTGTTTTGCCCAGGCTGGTCTCAAACTCTGGGACTCCAGCAATCCTCCTGCCTTGACCTCTCAAAGTGCTGGGATTTTAGACATGAGCCACCTTGCCTGGCTTGCCCACTTTTTGATAGGATTGTTTCTGTTTTTGTTTTTTGTTTTTGAGTTGTTCAACTTGGTTTGTGTATGCTAGATATTAGTCCCCTGTTGAATGAATAGTTTGTAGATATTTTCTACCATTCTACAAGGTGTTTATTCTGTTGATTATTTCTATTCCTATACAGAAGCTTTTTAGTTTAAGTAAGTTCCATTTGTCCATTTTTCTTTTTGTTACCTGTGTTTTTGAGGTCTTAGTCATACATTCTTTACCTAGACCAATGTTCAGGAGAGTTTTCTCTAGGTTTTCTTCTAGTGCTTTTATAGTTTTGGGTCTTAGTTTCATCCATGTTGAATTGATTTTTGTATATGATGAGAGACAGGGGTCATTTCCTTCTTCTGTGTATGGCAACCCAGTTTTCCCAGCACCTCTTGTTGAAAAAGGTATCCTTTCCCCAACACATGTCCTTGTCAGCTTTGTCAAAGACCAGTTAGCTGTAAATATGTGGCTTTATTTCTGAGTTCTGCACCCTGTTCTCCTGATCTATGAGTCTATTTTTATACCAGTACCACGCTGTTTCAGTTACTATAGCCTTGTAATATAATTTGAAATCAGATAACATGATGCCTCCAGCTTTGTTCTTTTTGCTTAGGATTGCTTTGGCTATTTGGGCTCCTTTTTGGTTTCATATGAATTTTAGGATTTTGTTTTCTAATTCTCTGAAAAATGACATTGGTATTTTGATAGGGATTGCATTGAACCTGTAGATTGCTTTGGGCAGTATGGTTGTTTTAATGATACTAATTATCATCCATGGTTCGACCCATCCATCTTTGAAGGGTTCATGCCTTCTACTTCAACTGTTTGCTAAGAGGAAGAAGGAGAAAGAGGAAGCTGTGAGAAAGAGAATGAGGAGAAGGGGAATGGTTTGGAGAAAGTAGTAGAGAGTTCCCTGGAAAGTGGGGGAGAATTCAATGAATTTTTGTGACTTTTGGTAAGTCGCCCCATTCTTGGATTAGTTTGGCTCCTGGAGACAGATTTAAAATGGGCTTTTCTGTATCTTTTGTGGTAAGGGTGGACTGAATGTTCCTGGGGATGATTGGCTTGCTAAGATGCAGTCCCTTCTCTACCTGTAAGCACAGGTGAGGGCAGCAGATGCCCCTGGCAGCTGAAGGAGGCATTGCTGGGTACTCTGTCTGTGTGGTCCATGCCCTCAGCTGGGAATGGCTGCTTTTCTCCACTCTGAGTACTGACCTGAAGCTTCTAGGGTAGGGGGATGGTGGAAGGTGGGCCAGTCAAAGGGAGCCCAGAATTTCCTGGACCCCATCATCTCTGTGCCTATGGCAGACACTGCAAGCTGAGTACAGCCTTTATCTTTACTGAGGTGGCACGTGTCCAGGAATCTTTCTTTCTTTTCTTGTCTATCTTTTTTTTTTTTTTTTTTTTTGAGATGGAGTCTCACTCTGTCACCCAGGCTGGAGTGCAATGGCATGGTCTTGGCTCACTGCAACCTCTGCCTTCTGGGTTCAAGTGATTCTCCCACATCAGCCTCCCAAGTAGCTGGGACTACAGGTGTACACCAGCATGCCTGGCTAACTTTTGTATTTTTAGTAGAGACAGGGTTTCACCATGTTGGCCAGGCTGGTCTTGGACTCAAGTGATCCATCTACCTTGGCCTCCCAAAGTGCTGGAATTACAGGTGTGAGCCACCTTGCCCAGCCAAGGAAGTTTTCCTGACAGTTCAATGGTAGTCACTCTCAATGGAGTTGGCATGTAGGACAGGACCTCTTTATCATCTCTGATCTACCCTATGTTGGTCATCATAGCAGCACAGCATCCAGAGGAGACTGAGATGGTCATCCCCATTTTTAGGAGGAAACTGAGTCTCAGAGAGGTTCTAGAGTTTGCCCAAGGTAGCACAGTTGGTGGAGCTGGGATTTGGATGGGGCCGTCAGATTGCCGAGGCCATGCTTCATCCTCAGCTGCACCAGCTGCCATAGCTGGACTAACACTTGGACTCTCAGCAGGCTGTCCCCTGGGATGGGAAGGCATAGTTGAGGAGTGGGGGGCAGTGGAGAGATACCTCACCTATCCACAGGGATCCATCATTCTCCAAGCCTTCCACTTTCACTTCTACCTCCAAGCCTCTGCCCAGGTACCTGCTCTGCAAACTTGCCTGCCCGGTAACTTCTACCCATCTCTCAAGTCTTCGGCCAAAATCTGCTCCTACTCAGCCAGCCAGACCCAGATGCTTCTGCTGCAGTGAGCACACTGTGCCCTGGGTACCTTTGTAGCTCTTGCTGCTCAGGTGTTTCTGTACCTGGCTGTTGCCTGCCTCTGTCCACCTAGACTCTGTGTCTCCTTGATATATGAATTCCCAGTACTTAGCCCAGTGCCTGGCACATAGCACACAGAAAATGCTCACGGAGTATGGGGTCAGAGCAGAGACTCCAGCCTGGTGCTGGGAAGTTTTCTTGTGGGAGACTGGTTGAACTGGGTATGGTTGGTGCCCACCAATCACTTTGTATTGGGCCTATTTTAACTCGGATAGAACTCCTTTTGTAAAGAAGCCACAAAAGGCAGAATCACACTAAAGACAAATGGCCTATAATAGTGATAAGTTTGCCACTTCCTTCAGAGGCATGGGGGAGAGAACAGCTTCAAGGAGGCAAGACAGCTGAATCCTCCATCCCAAAGCATCACTCACAGTCGTTATCAGGGGGCGGATTTTCTTTTCAACACAAAATAAAACACCGTTGTGGCCTTGCTCAGAAACAAATGAGATGTCAGCAGTAGTGTTTGGAGGCTCAGTGGCAGCCAGTGAACATCAGGCATGCATTTCCAATGCAGGGGATGCAGTGGCATGCTCTTTAAGAACCAGGCCATGGGGATGTCTGCAAAGGTGTCTACGGTTGCTTTTTATGTACACAGGTCTCTTCCTTCAGCCCTCGAAGTCTCCACATGCATAAAATAATTTTATGAAATCACATTTCCAAGTTTTTCTGTTCATATTCATTTTCTGCTCGTTCATTCATTTCGCCATCTGTGAGAATGCACAAGCTGCAGCAGGTGCCAAAGGTTTAAAAAAATTATGGGAGAAAACACTTAACATTGATCAAATGCTGTCTATCCTTTTATTTTTCCTTCTTCCTGTAAATTGAAAAATGACAGTCATTATGTGATTTTAGGAGAAGAAATGTTGGTTGCATTTTGTGGTACTGTGGCATTCTTTTGGAGGGTTGCTTAGCACTTTCTTGATCAACATGACTTTGTCTAGCATCAGTGGATCCCTAGAGGATCACAGATGGGCTCTGGGGGCCCATAGCCCTCCTGAGATTGCATGCAAAAATTTTGTTTTGTTAAGTAGCTGGGACTACAGGTATGCACCGCCTTGCCTGGCTAATCTATTTGTATTTTTCATAGAGGTGGAGTTTCGCCATGTTGCCAAGGCTGGTCGCAAACTCTTGAAGTCAAGTGATCCTTCCACTTCAGCTGGGCAAAATTTTATGTGTATCTATGTGACCGTGAAGTTTATATGTTTCATCTTATTTTTAAGAGAGTCAGTGATCCAAATAAGATTACAAATCAATGTTCTACAGGAGTAAAAGAGAAAGGAAGTAAAGACAAAAAGTGTTTTATACACTTAACATATTTAATCCTTGTAATAACCCTGAAAACTAAGCATCAGCATTTCTGTTTTATAGATGGAGAGGTGGGGGCTCTGAGCAGTAAATTAAATATTTGCTTAGATGCCTGGCATTCACTTACAGCTTCAACTCATAGACAGAGTCAGGTGGCACCAAAGGGATTATTTGTCCATTTTCATCCCCTCCCCTTGTATAGAGGAGGAAACTGAGGCCCACAGAAGTGAAGAGAACTGGGCCCAAAGTCATGTGGTCAGTTTGCAGCAGAAACAGGTTAGAAACTTAGTCTTCTGATCTGACCAAAGCCTTTGCCAACCCACTGCTTTGTTCTTGAAAAATGAGTACCAGTTTTATCAAATGTGAAATTGAATTATTGTTATTATTTTTGAGACAGAGTCTCGCTCTGTCGCCAGGTGCCAGGCTGGAGTACAGTGGTGCGATCTCAGCTCACTGCAACCTCTGCCTCCTGGGTTCAAGCAATTCTCCTGCCTCAGCCTCCCAGGTAGCTGGGACTACAGGCGCACGCCACCACACCCAACTAATTTTTTTTTTCTATTTTTAGTAGAGGAGGGGCTTCACCATGTGATTCTCCTTCTTCTACCTGTCCTCAAGTGTGGTTGGGTCCTGCAGTCCTGTTTCATAGTCCCCATGGACCGTATGCCCCCTAGAATAACCTGTTAGCCTTAGGAACACATAAATACATGCACAGAAAGATCCCATGTGCTAAGAGGCTAAGAATCTCCAGTGAGTGGGGAGAAAGATATTAGCTCAGAAATTCCTTGGTTGGGAAATGTCTTCATAGCCTCTTGGGGAGCAAAGGAAAGAGCTTGAAGGACTTTAGCCATGACACCCCTCTCAGCGTGGTGACCAGGCCCTTCCTCCTTCAGCACCTGTCTACCTCTCAGTGGTCATTTAGAACATTTACGCCTTCCTGTCTTTGCTTGGGTTCTCCTGATGTGTGCAATCTCATGAACTATGCCTCCTCCAGCCTCCTCGGCTTTGCATATGCTGCTCTCTCACTTCCCTTCAACGGGAAAACACAGATCCCTCTTCGGCAGTCTTCTGTTTACTTGTCAGTATTCCCTGCTCAGATTAGAAATTCCTTGCCTAGCACGGTAGCACTCAGTCCATAGATTAGTATGGCAGGGGCTCCTGGGCCCTTCCTGCATTTGCCCCTTCTTCCTTCCCCTGACCCCTTCCCTATTATGCCAGAGAGCTTGTTCTGTGCAGCAGAGGTCTGCCCTGGCCGTGTGCGGCTGCATTCTCTCCTCTTGCAGAGGCAATTCCCTGCCTTCTTCAAGTCCCCTTTTCTTTGTAACATGGGAGTTCGTTCATTGGGATCTCATGGAGGCCCTCAGCCCTGTGCAGAGTTTGTTTCTTAAAATTGAAGCAAAATCTCTGAGATTGTGGAGGAAGAGGTTTCCTTTGGGCCTGTGGGCTCAGGTGGGCTGTGCTGAGCTTTACTCGAGGGGACACGCTGCCCACCAGGATCACACCTGTGGGCAGAGCCCGCCTCTGACACCCTCCTTCCCAGCTCACCGTAAGCCATTCTCCAGAGACCCTCTGTGGTCTCTGGTCTCCCCTCATCAGTGCTTGTGGCTCTGCAAGCTTCTCACTAGGAGCGTTCACGGTTGAAACTCTCACAAAAATAGCTTCAAGCTGGAAAGAGGAAAATAGAATAACTCCGGCCTCTCCCTGCCAAAAACAACAAAGCAACAGTGTGCGAGCAACTAGCCCAGTCCTCTGGGAACGGATGCTAACAGCAAGGCTCCATCATTTCACCCTCTTCAGCTGCGGTACACCCCCAGAGCCTGTGTCTGGGGTCATGTGCCATTAATTAATTAACTGATTGATTAATTGATTAATCAAATCCTCTGAAGTCACTGAGCATTCAACCTTGTGGTTTGGACTTGGGACTGCTCCAGACTCCTAGCCTTGGTGTCATCTTTTGGGTCACCCCTGAAAGCGGGACAACTCCCTCAGCCACTCCTGTCCACCAGACCTCTCCAGGTCCACACTAAGGAAATGATCGCACAAACAGCTACTCGTTTAATGGGAGGATCATAAAAACACCCCCCACTCCCTGGAGTTTCAACTGTGTCTTTTGTTAACAGTCAATAATAATCAGTAGCTGCCTATCAATTTGCTGTCTTGAATTTCCTATTTTTTTTCTTTAAACAGATGTAAGGATATAGACCTGGTTTAAGCTGAACAAAGCCAGAATCCTCAAATCCATACAGGCGCAGACATATGTGAGCCCTGAAGCAATCCAAATGCATCTAAATATTCTTTGCTGTATCACAAATGGATCTAATTTTTTTTTTTTTTCTGAAATGGAAGCCAGAAATCCGATGAAGCCGTTCAAATTGTAATTTAAGCTATAGATTTTTAAAAAATTTATAAAGCTGCTAAACTGGAATGAGGCGGAAGTATCAGAGAGACTTCCAACTAATTGAACAGTCATTTCATTTGGTTCCTGTCCCTGATAGGAGTGTTCTAAGGCCACCTGCCAGATCCCTGTTCTTCTGTATCTGACAGTGTAGATAGCAGCAGGACATTTTCCAGCCTAATGTAGTCATGGGTGAGTTTGTCTCAGCAGAGGGACTTTCACACTCTGGCCAAGTCTGGAAAACTCATCACTTTCAGTCCTTCTTGTTTAAAGTAAGTCACCTTGGTGGGTCTACAGAGGGAATTGTGAGACTGGGAGCTTAGGTGTGTAGCTTCGACACTGCCACAAACTCACTGTGTGACCCTTGGCCAGGCCTTCCTCTCCCCTTGTTGGTCTGTTCACTTGGAAAATGAGGGCATTAAGCTACCTGATCCAGCAGGCCTGTGGGCCTGTGCGCCTGTGGTAGGCAGAGTAATGGCCCCCAAAGCTGTCCCCATCCTAATCACTGGAACCTGTGGATGTGTGACCTTACAATTGTAAAAGAGGCTTTGAAGAGGTGATTAATAATCTTGAGGTGGGAAGGTTATCCTGGATTATGCAGTAGGCCCAATGTCATCAAAAGGGTTTTTTTAAAAGGCTGGGCAGGGGGCCTCACACCTGTAATCCCAGCACTTTGGGAGACTGAGGTGCGCAGATCACTTGAGGTCAGGAGTTTGAGACCAGCCTGGCCAACATGGGGAAATCCCATCCGTACTAAAAATACAAAAGTTAGCTGGGCATGGTGGTGCATGACGGTAATCCCAGCTACTCAGGAGGCTGAGGCAGGAGAATCACTTGAACCTGGGAGGTAGAGATTGCAGTGAGCTGAGATTGTGCCACTGCACTTCAGCTTGGGTGACAGAATGAGACTCTGTCTCAAAAAAAAAGTTCTTTAAAAACAGAAGAGGGAAGCATGGAGAGAAGTCACAGTTACAGGGAGATGTGCCTGTGGAAGAAGGTTAGATTTGTGACAGGAGAAGGACTTAATCCGTCATGGCTGCCTTCGAAGACTGAGGAAGGGGCTGCAAGCCAAGGAATGGGGGCAGCCTCTGGAAGCTGGAAAAAGCAAGGAAAAGGAGTCTCCTGTAGAACTTCCAGAAAGAAATGCAGCCTTGCAGACACTGGATTTTAGCTCAACGAGACTGTGTCAGACTTTTGGCCTATCGAACCGTAAGATAATACATTTGTGTTCTAAGCCACGAAGGTAATAGTTATTTGCAATGGCAGAGATAGAAAATAATACGAGGGGGCAGCTTTACACTCTTGAAGAATAAAACCTAGCTTTGCTAACAGCTGGCAGCCCCACCTGGGCGAATGCTTGGGAGGAGGCATCACAGGGGTGCTCTGTCCCAGCTGCCATCTGCAGTCCCCAGGACTGGCAGCTCCTGGCCACGCTTGGATGCGAGCATCCCACTGGGCAGGGGAGGCGGTGTTGTTATGGCACTTTGAGTCTCAGATCAACTGATTCTGCATCTTCTCTTCACACAGGTAAGGCATTATCTTCATCCAAAAAATGAGGGAGCTGTGCCCAGAGGAGCATTGTCTCACTCACTGTCACACAGCTACTGAGAGAAGGTCATGGGGCCAGGGCTCCTAACTCCTGGTGGGAGACTCTTCAGTTTGTCACATTGGGCAAGTAACTTTTCCTTATGTTAGCGGGTCATGAAGGACAGACAGACAGACAGATAGGGAGGTCGGATGGCAGAATGGGACCAGAACCCTGAACCTCGGTCTGGCCAGTGCTTTCTGAGCATCTGTGCATGAGGGGAAAGGCACAAGCCACATTAGGTCTTTCTTCACTGCTTTAGGAGAGATTCTGAGTTGGGAGTGGTGGGGGCCGGTAGGGGAAAGTAAAAGATGAGGCTGAAGGAACTGTTGCAGCGGAGCCCGCGTGGTGCTGAGGATGAGGGTTCTGCCTGAACAGGAAGCTCTCTCTCGCACTTGGAGGCTGAAAAGGGCATGCCCTGCACCTGTAACACCAAAAGGCAACTCCAACCTCTCATCCCACCTGGACATCCTCTAAGAAGTCATGGGGAGCAAGGCGGAGTGCCAGTGTAACAATCTCTAGGGAGACAAGGCAGGTTGGTTTGCTGGGGGTGGGCAGGTCAGGAAGGCTTGTGTGTGTGGGAGGGAGGCCATGCTGGGACCTGTGTCCAGCTGAAATTCATTGACGGGGTCAGGAGGGGTCAGGATAGCAGACAGGTCACAAACCAGCCTCCTTGATGGTTTCCATGTCTGGGCAGCATCCTCAAGCCACATGCCCGCAGTCTGGGCTAGTGTCCTTCAGAACGCAGGCGGTGAGCTAGCAGTGGGCCTTGAAGATATTTACAAGGGTTGTGAGCAATCATTAAAAAAAATTTAGAATAAATATATAGAGTAAGCACATTTGGTAAAGGTAAGTGTTGTTGCGTAAAACTTTACAGATACACAGTCTGCAGTTTTTGGGTTTTTTTAAAAATTTTTTTTTTTTTTTTTTTTTTTTTTTAAGGCAGGATAAGAGCAGCTATTAGTCAGTGGCTATTTCTTTTCCACTATGGAGGCAATATGCCCTTTTTTTTTTTTTTCTTTTGAAACGAAGTTTCTCCCTCGTTACCCAGGCTGGAGTGCAATGGCACGATCTCGGCTCACTGCAACCTCCGCCTCTTGGGTTCAGGCAATTCTCCTGCCTCAGCCTCCTGAGTAGCTGGGACTACAGGCACGTGCCACCATGCCCAGCTAATTTTTTGTATTTTCAGTAGAGACGGGGTTTCACCATGTTAACCAGGTTGGTCTCGATCTCTTGACCTCGTGATCCACCCACCTCGGCCTCCCAAAGTGCTGGGATTACAGGCGTGAGCCACTGCGCCCGGCCCTCAATCTGCAGTTTTGACCTGGCAAGACTGACCCTTTCCTAGGCCCCGGAGGAGAGAGACTTGAATGTGGAGAAAAGGCGGAAATAACTCAGCCATTTCCACAAGACCAGCTTTTAATATGACTGTGATTTGAAGCACGAATAAATAAACGCCAAAGAAAATGGAAAAACCAAACCAAACCTCAGAACATCAAGATTTAAAAAAAAGCATAAAACAAAGCAAAACAAAACAAATCTCCATCAGACAAACATAAACGCCCCCCGACCCCAAATAAAAAGAATCAGACTGTACAAGTTGTGTCACAGGAAGAGAAGAACGACATGGGCACCGTGGGTGAACAGGGGAGCCCCCCGTCCGCTGGCTCCTGTGCTGCGCCAGGGCGGGAGGGAGGTTGGCCCAGGTCACCTTTGGCGCTGAAGCCCCATGGGCCAGGTTGGGGGATAGGGGGTTTGTGGGCAGGTTAAGAACCTTCACAAACGACACAAGAACTGAATGTAGCAGAGTCCCACGGTTCCCTCTTGATTGTGCAGTTCTGATTCCAGGGTGGCCTCATGGTGACTCTGGACCTGGAATCTGGTCCCACTGCATGGGCAGCAGTGTGGACACTGGAAACCGTGTGGAGGAATGTCATGTACAAGACAGACGTGGAGGTGGCGCCGTAAGAAGTCTGAGCATGCAGGTGCTTTATACATCTGGCAGTGAGATGTGATGGCAGGTTTGTTCTTGGACAGTGCCAGAGTGTGACTCATCTCTCCTAAGAGGGACGCACGGCGGGACCCAAGGACACGTCGTGTTAGACGTGGCCAGAGCGAGGTCTAGGCGGCTAGTCTGCAATGTGTGCATAGGGGCTCTTGCTTCCTTCCAGCGTCAGAGGCCATCCCACCCGAGCTTTCTGTTCCTTGTCCTGGGTCTTGGGCCTCAAGGTCTGTTTGGAGGGGGTGCTGGGTGGCTCGAGGGGTGTCAGCAGGCAATCTCCTCCAAGGTCCCCAGGGCTGTCTGCAGGGGCACGTTCACAGTGTGGCTGATGGTTTCAGAGTGGTTTGGCATTGTGTCACAAGTGCTCTGGAAGGGAATGGTTGGTGTGAGTTGATTATTCGCTCAGCAAAAATTCATCGTGATGCCACCAGTGGCCCAGCCTCGGCTCTAGGGAAGGCGCTCCCCACTTCTGGGCTGCTCCTGCCTCAGGCATCTGATAGGCTGCTTTGCCATTGTGGGGCATGAGGCTGAATGGAATTCTTACCATTGCACACCCAGGTGCCTCCTATGGCAGTGAGAAGGCTCCCTGGTTTGATCAGCAGCTGATTTAATCCCTCCTACCGGTGCCCCTGATGTAACTGGACCTATCTCTGAGTAGTCTCTAGCTTTGGGGCTGGATGGTCCTGAGTCCGGATCTCTCCCTTGGGGGCCTTCCTTGGGGCTTTGGTGCAGGAACTGCAGTCTGTGGCTAGGCCTGGGGCAGGGAGCACCCCTGGCTGAGGCCAAGCAGGAAGGGTAGAAGGCCTTAGAGCTCAGAACTGGAGCTGGTCAGAGCTGCCCCAAGGACTTTTAGAGTTAAGCTGGACCCAGAGAAATATAGCTGTGGGTCCCCAAGCAGGGACGGGCTGAGCTGGCTGCACATGAATCTTCAGCCTGGTTCCCAGGCTGTGGTGGGTGGGAGGCCAGGAGGGATGGGAGCAGGGGACAACTAGCCAGGAGGCTATGCCAGAAATTTGGGGAAGATTTGATGGGGCCACAGCTAGGGGAGGAGGAACAGGATGGAGAAGAGGCTGTGACACTGAGATCTTCCGAAGCAAGAAGGGCTCTGGGGGGCAAAGGGAACCACTTCCTGAGCACTTACTATAAACTGGGTGCTGTGCTGACTGCTTTGCTGGCAGGATCTCACTTAACTCGGGTGACAGCCTCCTGGGGTCTGATCTGGAAAGATGCTCAGGGAGGTTAAATATATAACTTGCCCCCAGACACACAGCCAGGAAGCTGGAGCCCTGGGATCCAGCCAGGCCAGTTGAGGCCAGAGCTTGGGCACATTCCACACTGCCCTCCCCCTCAGCAGAAGCTGTCTTTCCTTCCACAGAGGCTGCAGGGGACCAGAGAATCAAAGCAAGATGTGTAGACAGTGTGTGGAATAGAAATGGGCGCCCATATAGGGTGGAAGGGGCTGG
The DNA here is from genome assembly GCF_001604975.1 of Cebus imitator. Lineage (NCBI taxonomy): Eukaryota > Metazoa > Chordata > Mammalia > Primates > Cebidae > Cebus > Cebus imitator. The sequence goes on from NW_016107455.1 coordinate 4,130,285, forward strand.
GATCCATTTTGGATTTGTTGACATTAAGTGGATGGTAGTCACTCAGTGGGCATGATTTTCCATGGCTGGAGGTGCTGATTTGGGGCCCAAGACTGGATGGGGAAAGCCAGCAACACCTGCACCCATCCACGAAGGCCTGAGCCCAGGAGGAGACTGAGTTTGGGAAGGAGAATGACCAACAGCCATAGAGGGGCTGCCTCTCGGGCTATAGGAAAGAGAGGCAGAGTGGGGCAGTGGTTAGAGGCGGTTGGAGGGCAGCTCTGACACTCAGCAGCTGTGGGACTTTGGTCTCTGGGCCTCCACAGCCTCAAATACAAAGTGCCTGACAGTGCCTGACACGTATCAGGCATGCAACAGTCAGTAGCTATAACGGGCACTATTGCTACTATCAACTTCATGGGACTCCACAGTCTATCCGCTTCTAATGGGATGGAGAGTCAGTGGTGCTCTGCTTGTACTTTGCCACCACTGGGGAATAAGGGAGTAGATATCCAGAGCCTCTCCAGTTCTCCCCCTGCTGTGAGATGAGGGGAGCAGCTGCCTGCCTGGGAGAAGCTGGATTGGGCCAGGCAGGTCCTACTCTTGGAAGCACCTCCTGGTGTCTGCTGCATCCATACTGGCTTCTGGGATGAGTCTCCGAGAGAGGCTCGAGGCTCAGCTGGAGTGTCCTTGGATTTGGGAACTGACAGCATGTCCCAAGCCATGAGAAGGTGTGCAGTGAGTCACATCTTTCCTGCCTGACCCCAGTATCTGGTTTCATGCTGCCGGTACAAGCCAGACCAGCAGAGCCACATCCAGTCAGTGAGCTGCTCTTACCACATTCTCATCGTGGCTCCCTTCGTCCTCCTCTTTGCCAAGCAGGTCTAATAGCTTCTCTTTGATCAGCTGCAACAAAAGCAGGAAGGGCTGGTCAGGCCGGGAGGAGGGTGCAGAGGTAGAAGGGACCTCCCTCCACTGGGCCCCGCTGGGGCTGGCAGCTGCTTGGGCTGTGGCTGGACAGACTGTAGCACAAGCCCAGCCTGGCAGCCAGCACCAGGTGCCTGTCTGTCTCAACCCAGCCTTTTGGCTGAAATGGGGTTTTGTTGCAGGAGCTAGAACTTAGAAGAGGTAATGAGAAGAAGCCCTGCTTCGCAGCGTGGACTGCTATCTTTGTGCTGGAGAGTGTTAGTAGGTGGCATGTGCTGGTACAGCTGGCTCCCTGTCTGTCCTCAGGAGCAGCCTCCCCTTTCTGTGGCTAGGCCTGGGGGACAAGATTATTATTCGCTCTCTAGGCCTGACACTGCACACAGTTCAGAAGACCAGGGCATGTCTGAGTTCATAACATTTTATTCCTGGCAACAAAGGGTAGTTCTTAAATCTGTTACCTGGTGTGATTCAGTTGCCACAACTGTGTACAGTTTTTCACAAAAATTCATAAACAAAGCAGAATAAAATCTGGCCGTGGGTACTGATGTGGTTCTGGGCTCACTGCGCCGAGAGGAGTGAGATTCTTCAGAGGAGCCTGGTCACTGGGATTTTGCTGCAGGAGCTAGAACTTGGAAGAGGTAATGGAGGGCCCTGCTTTGCAGTGTGGACTGCTGTCTTTGTGGGCAGTCCCACAAAGTTCCCCACTGTGGTGAGCTGCTTTTGGTCACCAACAGATGCCTCTGAGAGGCAGAACATGGCTCTGCAGGATCCTGTCTACTGCTCCTGTTTGGGGGACTTCACAGGTTCGGGCAATCTTTGGAAGTTCTGGAGCCATTGCCTTTTTCAGGGGCACACGTTGGAGGCGAAGTGCACTGCCCATCTCACAGCCAGGGGGATGGAGGCCTCCAAGGCAGCACTGGTCAGGACAGAGCCTGGGATGGTGGCATATCCGGGCTCGCTCTCAGAGGGAGGTGCAGGTGAGAAGGCGGACAACTCTGGGACTCTTGGTGCCAGAGAAGCTTTTAGAGGCCTTGTTCCAGCCGCCTCTTGAGGGAGACATCTCCCCAGTCGGTCAGCAGCCGGGGCAGCTGGCATGCCCTGCTGTCTTCTCACTCAGGATTGCTGAGGATTGCTGGGAAGTGCCCCTTCCCTAAGACTGACTGGGCCACAGAAGACATGACTCAGGGGATGGGCCACACAGAGGGGAGGTGTGTGTGGGTTGGGGAGCTTGTGTGCAGGTGTGCACATGCCCGTGGATGAGGCCACCACCTCCAGCCCAGCTGCAAGAGGGGCTTGGAGCTGGCCTCCGAACAATCCGGCCTCTTCTCCTGATCCCTGCCCATCCTTCCCTGCCAGTGTAGACGGCCCAGTGCTGTTCCAGCTCCCAGAGGACAGGCCTGTGTTTCTCTTACATCCACCACCCCCACAAAAAAAACTCCCATCCCCTTCCCCCATGGTGCCTGGGCTTCAGTGACCAACTATCGGTGGACAGGAGGGGAAGCAGGCTCTGCATGGAGAGAGGCACCACCTTCCCTCTGCTGTGGTTCTGGACATGGGGCAGGATGAGGGCACCAGCATGTGGTCATTTCCCTGTGGAGAATCCCAAATCTTACCTCATAAATATAATCAAAGAGCTCTAGTATTGTAAGGATACTAGCACCAATGAACAATCCCATCTGACCACCAATATCACCTGGAGAGAGAGGGAAAAGACCAACGATGTGCTTTTATGCAGCTTCCAGGAAGGGTGAACAGACTGAGATGGAACCCAGAGCTTCTGAATGGCACTCCCTCCACGGGGAGCCTGGGCCTTGCTGTAGGAGGGCCAGGCCTTTGGCAGCTCCTTCCCTCATTGCACAGCTCTGAGAGCTAGTGTTTTTCAGCATTCAGTGGGGTCGGGGACTAACCTGATGGCTTATTGGAAGGGCTTAGAATAGATCTCACGACCCACAGGGCTAACAGGGTTGTTCAGTTGCACTGAGAACCACACCGATTGGGTCCTGCTTTGACTCTGGGCTGGGAATAGGGAGAGCAGAGAGATAGGATGTGTGTGGACTAGAGGCAGGTGCCCTGGGTGGGAGTCTCGGGAGCAGGTACCCCCCAACCTGACATAATATGGGCTTCAGGGCCACCTTGAGATACCTCCCACCCTTGGGATAAGGTCACAGGTGTCTCCTATCTTTCCCACACAAAGGTAAATGTGAAATTTGGATACTTTCTAGAGCTGAGGTTCTTACTCTGGGACTTATGGGCCCCCATTGTTCAAAGATTTTCTGGATTTGTAGATCCCCCTGCATTTAACTCTCCTGGAAGAATTGTTATCAGTGTTGATGCCTGGATACACCTAGGCCTATAGAATCAGAGCCTCTGGGGTTGGCGTCTGGATGTCAGGATTTTTATGTTCCTGCAGAGGGTGAGGTACGTTCTCAGGCCCACCAGAGTTTGAGAACCATTTCCTGGGAGGACTTCAGATGGCTGGGGACTCTCCTGAAATTGAATGCAAAATGTGTGTGCTCCTGGGGAGTCCATAGCTATCATGAGTTTTTAACAGGGGTTCCGAGTCCCCAAAAACTTAAGCTGCTTTGCTGCAGAGGCGGTGTGGCAGAGCAGAGGGCTCTGAGGCTCTGAGTCCAGAGAGTGGCCATCAACTGGTTGTGTGGCTTTTGTAAGTCTTGACCTTCTCAGGAGCTTTGCCTCTAAAGGACAGTTGGTGTTGGTGCAGGGTGGAGGGGGTCGCGTCAGATGAACTACGGAGTTCTTTCCAGCCCTAATCTCTGACTCTCAGTCTCCAGAAAGAGGGGTGGGAATATGAGGTTGGGGGGCACAGTTGGGGGTGGCTGGACAGTTCTCTTGGAGATGCCAGGTTGGCCTCTTGGTCTGAGAACTCTCCGGTGGGCAGATGTGCCCCACTCCTCCTCAGCTTATGGCTGGGTGGGGACCAGCACCCACATGCCAAGGTGAACCAGAGATGGCGGGGAGAGGGCGCTTCCCAGGGGGGCTTGGTCCTGGGCTCCAAATGGCTCTCCCTCATTCCTTCCCCTGTCCCCCTCTCATGTCTTTAATGGAGGCTTCTTGGGGACTGTGTTCTCATGGGTATGTATGTTGGGTGGGAGGTGTGTGATGCACATGTACAGTGTGAGTCTGTAGTTGTATAGTTGCGGGTATGTGCCAGGGCCCGGGGTGTGTGCACGGATTTGTATGAAAGCAGGCAGGAGGTCTGGCTGTGGATGACTTTATGTAGATGGCTCTCCCTATCTAGTTTAGGCACCCTGAATGTGTCTAAGTGTGTGAGTGGGGGGTCTGTGGAGGTAGGCAGAGCATGTCTGAGTATGTACGGCATGCGTAGTGTGGGTGTGCTTGTGTGTGTATATGGGGGTGTGTGGGGGCTGTGTGCACAGGTGTCTCTCTGTAGCTGTGTGATTTGTACATGGGGCTGTAGAGGTGAGCATTTGCATGTGTGATTCTGGACCACCGTGGGTGCACGAACCTGTAGGTTTGTTGCTTGTGTGTGCAGATTGCGGTGGGGTACCCTGTGGGTAGCGTGAGTGCTGTGTAGCGTGCACGTGCCTGGACACCAGGAGGTGAGCGAGGGCCACGCGGTGCTGGGAGAAGGGCCTGATGGGGCCTGATGGCTGAGGGTTTGCAAGCGGCACACGCTGTCATCACAGGAGGTCCAGATGGCAGCATGTGCTCCTCAGCCGGCTATTCTGGGTGGGAACATGATGCTGGGAACAAGCTCATCCTCATATCTGACGCAGACATGACAGATTCAGAGCTCAGGTCCTTCTTGCTCTCTCTCTCTCTCTCTCTCTCTCTGTATGTGTGTGTGTGTGTGTGTGTGAAAGAGAGAGTGAGAGAGAGAGAGAGGATTGTGAGCCTATGCTGGGGGAGCGCAGGGGGTGGGAAGAGGCCTGTCCCGAGTCCTCTTTATGGAAATAAAAGGTAAGGCCAGCACAGGGGTTAGTGAGGGGTCTACGTCTCTGGTGGGGACAAGGGCATGAGTCTCTTAGCCCAGTAGCTTTGGCCACAATGATTTCTGAGGCTGAGTGACAGCCACTTTAACCCAGCTGGGACTGAGTTACGGCTGGGAGTCCCCAACCTCCTGGAGGAGGTATAGAAATGCTTAGCTAGACCAGGCTTGGTGGCTCACGCCTGTAGTCCCAGCACTTTGGGAGGCCGAGGTGGGCGGATCATGAGGTCAAGAGATTGAGACCATCCTGGTCAACATGGTGAAACCCTGTCTCTGCTAAAAATATAAAAATCAGCTGGGTATGGTGGCACACGCCTGTAATCCCAGCTACTTGGGAGGCTGAGATGGAAGAATCACTTGAGCCCAGGAGGTGGAGGTTGCAGTGAGCCGAGATTGTGCCACTGCACTCCAGCCTGGGGACAGAGCAAGACTCTGTCTTAAAAAAAAAAAAAAAGAAATGCTTAGCCAGCTGAGGCCTGGGTCCCTGGCATAGTGACTGTCCAGGTGCCAGAAACTACAATTTATGGACCTTTTCTGGGCAAGGAGCTCATCACATTTAACCATCACAACAAACTCTTAAAGTGGGTTTTATTAAACCCATCTTGCCGATGAGGAATCTGAGGTTCAGCAAGGTAAAGCTACTTGTCCATATTCTCACAGCTGGTGTGAGGAGCCAGATAGGAGGCACCTGCCCCTTCCAAAATGCTAACATCACCTGGTTCAGCTCAGGGAGGTGACAGCTATTTCTCTTTCTGGGGCATAGGCATCAGATCCTTTCTTGAGAGTGAATGGGAGCCAGGAGAAGCGCTCGCGGGTCAAGTCCTTTAGCTGTCCACTGTCAGGGGTCTTGGGAGTTTGGGGCTGGGCTGGGGCAGGATGGAAATTACCCTCTTGTATCCATCATGTGCCACTGGGGCTGGGGAGCTCATGTCAACTTGTGTGGAGCGGCAGCAGGTCTGTGGATACCTGCAGGGACTGGCGCTTCATTTGTGATTGACAAATGACTCAGTCCAGGACTCAACACCTGGCCTTCTTGATGCAGCAGTGTTGCTTTTGGGGTGAAGCTCCATCAGGGCCCTCACTGTGCCCCGCCTGGGGCCACCCACAGTTCAGCCTTCCTGCCTTGTCTTCTTCTGATACCTCTTCCCTCCCTCCATGGCCACAGGAACCTGGCTGCAACCTGGGGCAGAAGACCATGAACTCCAAGAGTGCAGGGCTGGAAAGGCCCAGAGAGACCTTTAGGCTCACCCTCCTCATTGCATAGGTGGGGAAAATGAAGCCAAGATCGGAGAATGAATTGGGCCTGAAATTCCGCCCCACTGGGGATCTTTCCATTCCGGGAGAGGACCAGTGCAAGGAAAGAGGGGGTAATCGTTAGTAAATTAAAAGGTTAGACTCCTCTGAGACTATGCGTCTGTCTGCCTGCCTCTCCATCCACCTGTGCATCCTCCCTCCCTCCTACCCTCTGTGAAATGCGGAAATTTGTGCAATAGACACTGACTTACCAAGTAAGGCAGCAACTTCATACGCCTTCTTCTGTTCAATTGTCTCGTAATTGAGAGCTTCAAAAAATATATCCAGAACAAGGATGTTCTCTCTGCAGATAGAATAGTCAGTACCATACATGGTTAGAGATATCAGCATTCACAGGGAGCATCTAATACAGCTTTCCCATGGAAAGATGGAGAAACAGGCACAGGAAATGAGGCAACTTGCCCGAAGTAGTGCTGGTTAGTGGCAGAGCTGCAGCTTTAAACCAAGAGGCCTGATTCCCAGCCCAGGGCTGGAAGCCTAATCAGCTGCCTCCTTGTGCTGCTTATTTCTCTCTCCCTGCTTTCTCTTTGCCCCCTTTGCAGGAGTCCCGTCTGGCTTCCAGTCCTCTGAGCCACCACAGGGCCCGCCTGGTCCTCAGCATGAAGGTGAGTTTCAGTAATCTCCTGACAAGTCTTGCCTTGGCTGGGGTGCCTGCTTCAGCTGAACTCATGGGCAGCCCCTGCCCACTCCTGAGACCCCCTAAATTCCTACTGGGATTTATAACAAGCTTCTCCTGGTGGGAGGCCCTGCTCTGGCATTGCTGAGTCAACTGCTGAAGTCAGGGAAGGTTTGCAGGGAGCAAGCTTACATCTGGCTGGGGGGTTTTCTGGAAGAAGCATGGCGGCTTGCTTTGCTCCTTTGGGCAGGTGTGTGAGTGAGACACATCTTGGCAGTAAAAGTCGTTGCTGCCTGCAGACTGTCTGCCAAGCAGCAGGGCCTGGCGTCTCCCACAATTCCTGTCTCCTCCAATGTGCTCTCAATGCCTTCAGTGCTCCTTGTTCTCAACCTGCTGAGCAAAAGCTGGCCCAGGATGGGGTCTGGGGACAGTGTTGGCAGGAGGGAGGGGCTGGGGAAGCGAGGAGCAGATTCTTCTCTGGTTCAAAGTATCGCCCTCTCTTGCCTGGGGCACTTCACTAGCGGCTTCCTAGCGGCTCCCTTCTTCCCATCTGCCTTCCCCTGTCTTCTCTACCGCCGCCCTAAGGATCTTTCTAAAACTGCTAAGTTGATTCAAATTAAATAAAATGACAGTTCTACTCCTCAGTCACACAGGCTGCATTTCAAATGCTCATCAGCCACAGGTGGCCGGCAGCTACACCCTGGGTGTCGCAGATACAGAACATTTCCATCACTGCAGAACATTTGTCCTGCTGGGGAGCAGTGGTCAAAATGCAAACTTGAGTCTGTCACTCACCTCTGAAAGCTCTTCAGTGGCTCCTTATTCTGCTAGAAGAAAGCCCACCCCCAGCACCCGCTCAGCTCAGCCAAAAGACCCTCTTGCTCTGACACATGCATCCTCCCCTGTGAAGCTCTCTCTTCTGCCCTGTGCTGATGGTCTCTGCTGAGCCTCTGCCAAGGATACTCACTTCCCCCCATGCTTTCATTCATTTATTCTGTTAAAACACATTTTTTGAGTACCAACTCTGTGCCATTCGCTCCACAAGTACTTGGCAGACAGAAAGAACAAAAAAGATAGTTTCCTGCCTTCAGGGGGCTTTCAATCTAGTGTGGCAGACAGGTCATAAACAAGGAAACACACATGAATATGTAATTACACACTGTGGTGTTATAACGGAAAACACCAGAGGACTTGGAGAGAAAATTAACAGGAGTGCACCTAATCTAGATGCCTGAGATAGCTGCAGTTTTGTTTTTATTTTTAT
>NW_016107455.1:4139369-4170639 GCF_001604975.1 Cebus imitator
TGTTGACCAGGATGGTCTCGATCTCTCGACCTCGTGATCCACCCGCCTCGGCCTCCCAAAGTGCTGGGATTACAGGCTTGAGCCACCGCGCCCGGCTGGGATTTCTAAGGGCCCAGAGTAGCTGGATTCTTGCAGCTGAGAAGTGAGGTGGGAAGGGGTGCCAGTCCGGGGAAAGTGAGTGGCAGGGATTGTGGAGAGTGGGGAGCTGGGTTTTTGCTGTACGTTGAGCTTGTTTTCCTTCTGCTTCCTTTAACTGTCATATCACTCCTTAAAAATTGTTGAAATGTCGCCACTTTTGCAGAGGTCTCCAAGAGAATCCTAGTGCTCTCAGCTTCCCATGGCTCCTAGCCTCAGTATTCTCATCCACAGAGTGGGCCACCATCAACGCAAGTGTGGGAGACCATTTTACCTGAAACCCAGGGCTCTGTGCCATCCCTGCTGGGGCTCCCTCATGGCCAGTGCCCACCTCCCCTGGGTTAGGATGCAGGCAAAGATCCTTCATTCCTTTCCCTGGAGGCCACTCCCTGCATCTGGAACCCTTCTGGCCCTCTCCTCTCTTCTTCCAATTAGACATAAAATTTAAGGCACCATTTCCCTCTGACAAAGACTTTCTCCCTGATCAAATGTAGCCAGGCTCTTCAGCGCCCTGTTCTCGACTAGGCCTTGACCTTGGCCTCCATCCATGCTGGGCCTGCCCAGCCCGGTTTTAGCAAGAATCCTGCTAAAGTCAGTTTAGAGAGAACCCCCAAGCCTTGATATCTGATCACCCTGGCCTGCCTTCAGCAAGATTTCCCCCTACCATGGATGTTTTCTCTGGGTAATTTTCCATCTACTGACCCCTTGCTCTGCTTGATGGCTGTGAATCTCCAGCTGTCTTAGCTGTATTCTGAGCTGAGCCCCATCCCTTTCCCCCATTGTGATACTCTTGACACCTGTTGCAATTGCCCTAAGTAAAGACTTCGTTACCATTTTAAATAGTGTCAGAATGATTTTTTTCTTTAACACCTCCCTTCCCTTCTCCTCTTGCCCCTCAGTGTTTCAGGCTACCCTGGGTTTTGCTGAGTCTTTGCACACACCAGAAGCCACTCCCTCTCCTTTCAGCCCGGCCTCCCTCTCTAGTCCTCCTGGAGGTATCTGGACCTGAGGCCAGCACTGCCCCACTTGGCTCCAGCAAGTGCAGATGCTGAACAAACTTGAGTGCACATTGTTTAAAAATTCTGCCTGTTTTGGTTATAAACCATTCCCTGGGCCCAGAGAGTGGGAGCGTGCACAGCGGGTCTAGCTTTGGGGCTGCAGCTTGCACTCTCCTTCTCTCCTACTTTTCCAGCTGGGGAACCAGCAGAGTTCTTCTAACTGGCAGACCCCCAGCAGGTCCCTTGGGGAGGAGGAAGGAGCGTGCTCTGTGTTTTCCATTTGCACACATAGAATGCAAACCTGAGCTTACCTCTCCAGCCCTCCGCCACCTCCCCCAGGCTCAATGGAACATACGAAAGATGGGACTTCAGAATCACCTTGGCCTCCCCATGTGGACACTACCAGAGTGAGTGTGTAAGGGGAGATATTGCCAAGCTCCTCTGGTGCCCACCTGGCTGACCACTGTCTATCCCCTCTCCTGTTCTGTCCTCTCCCCTGCATTCTTCAGCACCCTCCATTTCCCCTGAAACCTGCTCCTCCATCTCCAGCTTCCACACCTCCTTTCTCTCCCCCAGTCCCATTTCCAGCCCTCATCCTCTTGCGCCAATTCCTCCCCAACATTCTCTTCTTCCTCTTCTTCATCTCCCTCTCCCATCCCTGCAGCAACTCTACCCTGCCAGCTGCTTTCTTCTTATCCTTTCTCCATTCCTTCTTCTGCTTGATCTTTCCCCATGCCAAGATGATCTCTACGATCTCAATCTCAGGCCCCCTGCCCCCATGATTCCATCTGTCCCCTGAGTACTGACCTAGGGCAGGCTCTGCACACTCCTTGTGCTGCTCAGGGGTACAGAAAGGGGCATCCCCTGCAAAGAAGAAACACCAGACAGTTACTCGGGTAGGAACATTCATGTCAGAAACACCTCCTCGGCTTTGGGCTGAGGGAAGGGGTGCCTCCTGGCAGTTGAAGGGGCAGCGGCTGCCAGTGGGCAGTTCGAAGGGAGCCTTGGATCACAGTGCACCACTGAGCCAGGCTGGCTTATGATCTGCTAAGTGAGTTTGGGCAGGCTGTTCACCTCCTCGAGCAGGAGACAGTAGGATCTGTATGGCTGACTTCTCCCCTGTTGCTCTGTAGGTCCAGCCAGCTCCTGTGGGTGACAGGTGAGCTCGCCTTAAGAATTGAGACTGGGGAGGCAGTGATGAGCACCTTGTACGCCTGGCTATACATCATCTTCTTTAACCCATACAGGCACCCTTTGAGTCGGAAGGACTGTATCTGTTTTACCCGTGAGAGTTTTGAGGCTTACACATCCTGCCTTCCCAGGACACCAAGGCTGGCAGTGATGAAGGTGGGCTTTGAACAGAGGTCAGCCTGCTCCAGAGCTTAAAGCTCTTCTCAAGACAACCACACTTCTGTATGGGAACAAGGGTTGCACTGTGTTTCTTCATTGCTTTGTTCATAATTCCACATTAGTAACTGAGATATCAGTATTAGTGCCTGGGTGTGACTGACATGTCTATTGCTTGCCTTTGGCTAAGGGTTGGTGGGGAAAACCTCACTGGCTGGTGGCCTAGTGTGAGCATCAGATGAGTAACATTCCCCACTGTGAGTGTGAGTTTTCCTCACTGGGTTCTCTTTGTAGAAGCCTAGGATCTTTTTTTTTTTTTTTTTTTTTTTTTACCAAATGCTAAAGTTCAAGTCCACCATAATGTTTTTCCTTATCATTTTTCCAAAACTATTTTTCAGAGCCGAAGAGTCAATATGCTTTCTCCTTTCCAAAAACAACAGATTGAATGACACGTTTCCCTGTTTGCTCTGTCTTCTAGGAAGTTCACAGGCCATTTTATTCTTATTCTTATTTAAAGCATACACATTTATTATTATGTTACAGTTTTGTAGGTCAGAAGTTAGATATAGGTTTCATTGGTCCAGAATCAAGGTGTTGGGTAGGAGGCCAATGTTCTTTTTGGAGGCTGTAGGGGAGAATTCATTTCCTCGCCTTTCCCAGCTTCCAGAGGCCACCCACACTCACTGGCCACCCACATGCATTGACTCCCCACATTCTTCCATCTTCAGAGAGAACAAGTTTGCATCTCTCTGACCCTTCTTTCCTAGTCACATTTCCCTCTGACCCTGGCTGGAAAAGGGGAATTGATTTTGAGGACTCTGATCAGATGGGGCCCACCTAGATAATCTCCCCACTTTAAAGCTGGTAACCTTAATCATTTTGGCAAAGTCCCTTGTGACAGAGGCAATTTTAAAGATCAGTAATTTAAATCTTAGATTACTGCAGAAATTGCTGATAAAGAATGAAATAATTCAGAATGTAGCAGTGAGGATGTTCATTTCAGCATGGGCTATAACAGAACTAACAATTGGTAATGAAGCGAATGTCCAGTATAAGGATTTAGTTTGAATAAAATTGAATGAAGTATGATATAAGCATGAAATAACAGCCACTAAATATAATAGCAACATTCCTGGCACATAGTAGGTCTTCAGTCAACATGACTTTTGGCTTCCTCTTCCAATATGCTAAATAACAACCACTGACTTTTATAGTTTACAAAGCATTTTCATATGCTAGCCTAATTTTCACCTTATAACAACTAATGATTTTGTCTTAAAGATTGTAAAAGTGAGAACAGAGAGGTTTAGTCACCATGTCTCACAGTAAATGAGTGGAAGAGCCTGAATTAGAAACCAAGGCCCCACTCGTGCTTCCTTGCTACCACACCACGCTCTTCCTCCCCAGATCAGCTTTCCATTCTGCACTTCAGCCTCTGATGCGCCAACTAAATGAGATGGCCACATGGCATGGTTAGTCTGACAACAGAGGTGTCATTACATGCACACTTATTTGCTGACTAATAGAACTTTGCCTCATTTGAAGGAGTGCTAGACATTTGGATGAAAGCAACAAACATCTGGATGCTCAAACATGTACTACATGAGATGCAAGAATTGCAAGCATCCAGTTATCTGGACACTATACTCTCAGAGGTAAGAGCAGCAGACAATTGGCAAACATTGAACACTGGGATGAGCATTCCCCAAACACTGGATGCTCCTGGACACCAGGATGCTGCTTTGGTTGCTGGACTAGAATTTCTACCTGCCCTCTAAATGTTTAGGCACCAAATCACAGAGTCTTCGCAGAATATCACCCTTTTGGGTGCTAGTGAAGTGGGTGAAGTGTTTCTCATTAGGACGTGAAATGCAAGGCGGGTCCCAGTCAGGTCCCAGGGCCCTGTGGCCGCCCTGCTCTGGCACTGACCTGGCATGTGGACCATGCGGCAGTTGCAGTTTTCCACGATGTAGCGGGTCTCACAGTCAATCCTACAGGCGGTGATACTGTAAACAGGAAAAAAGTCGAGGCCCATCTCTGAGGATCGGCACTCACCCCACGGCGGGGGCAGGTATGTGAGCTGCAAGATAGGAAGGAGGGGGCGGCAGTCAGCCTCCGCAGACTCAGTGGCTGGTTCATTTACTTAATCAACAAATAATTATTGAGCATTTACATACCGTCAACTTTATAGACCTTCAACATCTGGCTCCAATACTAGTTTTCTTAACTTACCTTAATTTTTTTTTTCTTAGGGACAAAGTTTCACTGTGTTGCCCAGGCTGGCTTTGAACCCCTGGGCTCAAGTGATCCCCCTGTCTCGGCCTCTCTGGTAGCTGGGACTACAGGTGTGCACCATCACGCCCAGCCCTAATTTGTCTTTTATAGCCTTCCTATAAATGCGGTTCCCCTCAGAGTCTCTTACCCACTCCCACATTTTGTCATCTCGCATCTCTTGGAAAGACCCAACTAAATTCCACTCTCTTGGTTTGAGATGTTGGAAGCGCAGACCTAGACTTGGAGGACAAAACTCAGAATAACCTAGACCCGGAGGAAGACTCAGAATGAAATCACTCTAGGCACTACCCTTGTTATTTATAGTTCTGGGCCTGGACTAGGGAGACTCTTCCAGGCCATGCTGTAGAGGGCACCTTCTCCCTTTGAAGAAAATTACACTCCTATTCTCAGAGGTTCAGTGATCATAAATTGTTCTCCTAGCATCTATGGTACTTGCTTAGTGGGAATGGAAAGGGTGAAGGATGAGGGAATTATGGTGGTTGAACATTTTCTATGTGTTAAGTCCTTTATATTTATTTTTTAAGATTAAAGAATAAAAACACAATAGAATGTACAAATAATAAGTACACTGTTCAATATATTTTAACAAATGTGTATGCCCATGTAACCAGCACACTAACCAAGGTAGACCACATTTTAAATCACCCTAGAAAGTTCGTTTCTGTCCCTGTCCAATCAGTCCCCTACCTACCCAGGTAAACACAGTTATGAATTCTTGCATCATACGTTGCCTTTGCCTGTTCTCAAGCTTCATATAAATGAAAGCTTACATTGTGTGTTCTTTTGGCACTAGCTTCTTTCACTCAACATCATATTTTTGAGGTTCATCTACATGGTCGTTTGCACCAGGAGTTTTCTCCTTTTTATTGCTGAATAGTTTTCCAGCATTATGTATGACGACACTGCACTGTGTTTATCCATTCACCTGATGATGGGCATTTGGATTCTTTCCAGTTTTTGATAATCATGAAAAAACTCCTATGAATATGTGTGCATAAGTCATTTTGTGGACATACGTTTTCGTTTTTCCTGAGTAAATGGCTAGCAGTGGAATAGCTGGTTCGTCAGGTAGGTATAGGCACAACTTGGTAAGAAACCGCCCAACTGTTATCCAAAGTGGTCTTTCTATTTTATAGTCCCACCAGTAGTGTCTGAGAATTCTCGTTACTCCACATGCATGCCAAATCTTGGCTTCATCCACCTTTTTGATTTTAGCCGTTTTTATAGGTATATAGTTGCGTCTCATTTGTATTTGCAGTTCCCTGATGGATGATTTTGAGCACAATTTTATGTGTTTATTGGCCCTTTGTATCTAATCCTTTGTGAAATGTCTGCTCAAGGTTTTTGTCCATTAAAAATTATTTTTTTTAACCTTTACTTTGGGGTTGTAAGAGTTGTTTGTATATTGCTGGCCTCAAGTCCTTTGTCAGATACCTGTATTGTAAATATTTTGTCTATATCACCTATAGTCTGTGGCTTACCTTTTCATTTTCTTAATGGTATCCATTTAAAAAAATCAAAACAGAAGATATAATTGATATACAATAAAATGCATCAATTTTAATGTACAATTTAATAAATTTTTACAAGTGTATAACACCCTTGTAGTAACTACCCTAATCAGATACAGAGTCTTTTCATGAACCCCCAGAATTTCCTATTCGCAGTCACTCTCTCCTCACCAACCCTCAGGCAACCCCCAATCTGCTTTCTGTTGTTATAAACTAGGTTTGCTTGTGTTAGTATTGTATATAAATAGAATCAGACAGTACGCATCTTTTTGTGTCTGGCTTCTTTTTCTCAGCATAATGTTTTTGAGACTCATTCATGGTTTTGCATGTATCAGTAGTTCATTCTTTATTACTGCCTTGCTGTATTGGCTAGAAACTCCAGAATCATGTTGGAAAAAAACTGGAGAGAGAAGATATCTTGAATTGTTCCTGATCTTAGGAAAGAGCATTCATTATTTTACCATAATATATTAGACATATTTTTCTTAGATGCGCTTGTCAGATTGAGGAAATTCTGTCTTATTTTTCATTTGCGGAGAGTTTTTATCATCAATGGATACTATATTTTGGCAAGTACGTTTTCTACTTCTATTGAGATGCCCACATAATTTTTTTTCTTCATTCAATTAACATAGCGAATGGTATTGATTGATCTGTCCATGTTGAACCCATCTTACATTCCTGGGATAAACTCCACTTAGTCATAATATATTATCTTCCTTATATATTGCTCTATTGAATTTGTGGAGTTTTTTCTGCATCTATGTTTAAGAGACATATTTCATTTACTTTCCTTATAATCTCCTTGTTAAGTTTTGGTATTAGAAGTATGCTGGCCTCATAAAAGGAGTTATGAAGTGTTTCCTCTTTCTCTATTTTCTGAATTTGTATAGACTTGGTACCATTTTAACTTAAATGTTTGATAGAATTTGCCAGTGAAGCCATCTGGACCTGGTGATTGTGTGTACGTGTGTGATTTTTAATTATGAATTCAATTCCTTTAATAGATATAGAGACATTCAGATTTTCTATTTTTATTCTTGTGCTAGTTTTGGTAAGTTGTGTTTTTTTTTCCCAAGGAATTTGTTTGTTTCATCTAGATTTTTAAATTTGCTGCCAAAAAGTTGTATGTAATATTCTCATCATTTTTTAATGTCTGTAGGATCTATAGTTACATCTTTTCATGCCTGATTATTGGTAATTTGTATTCTATTTTTCCTTATTGTTAGTAATTTCTAATTTCATTATGCTTTGGTCAGAAACATACTCCCGATGGTTTCATTTCTTTAACATTTATTGGGATATTTTTATGATACTCAGCCATAAAAATTGATCAATGTTCAATCTTGCTGAATGCTCCATGTGCACTTGAAAACTATACGCATTCTGTAACTGTTGGTATACTGTTTTATAAAAGGCAATTTGGTTTAATTGTTTAATAGTGTGGCTTGGATCTTCTATATCTTTACTAATTTTTTGGTCTATTTATTCATCAATTTATGAGAGAGGAGTGTCAAAATTTCTAACCATGACTATGGGTTTGTCTGTCTCTCCCTTTAGTTTTCTCAATTTTTGCTTTGGGTATTTCTGAAACTTATAAGGCGTATACATAATTAGGATTGCTACATCTTCCTGATGACTTGATCCTGTTATCATCGTGAATGCAATCTCATGCAATGTCTTTGTCTTGAAGTTTACTTTTCATGACAGCTTTATTCTCCTATTTATCTTTTCTCATCTTTTCTTTTGTTTTCATCCTTTTAACTGTCAGAATCTTTATATATTTAAGATATATCTCTTTTTGAATGTGTTTTTAAGGTACGTCTATTTGAGTGTTGTATTTTATCCGGTCTGACAATCTCTGCCTTTTCATTGGAGGGTTTGATCTATTTAGGCTTAATGTAATTCTTGATATAGTTGGGTTGGAGTTATCATGTTGTTCTTTGTTTCCTATTTGTCCCCATTTTTATTTCTTTTGTTATTTCTTTTCTGACTCTTTTTGGGTTAATTGAATATTGTTTTAGTAGTTCATTCTGTTTTCTCCATTGACTTTCGATTTATACTTCTTTGTATTATTACTTTTAGTTGCTCTAGGATTTACAATATTCATCCTTAACATCACAACATACCTTGAATTAATATTATACAAGTTCACATGCAGTTCTATTTATATTGTTTCTATGTCATACATTTTACTTCTGCCTCTGTTATAAACACTATCATATACTGTTTTGTGTTTTTTTTTTGAGCTGGAGTGCAGTGGCATGATCTCGGCTCACTGCAATCTCTGTCTCCTGGGTTCAAGCAATTCTCCTGCCTTAGCCTCCTGAATAGCTGGGACTACAGGCAGGCACCACCATGCCCAGTTAACTTTTGTATTTTTAGTAGAGGCAGAGTTTCATCATGTTGGTCAGGTTGGTTTGTAAGAAGCATTATGAACAATGAAAATGGTACATATGCAGATAAATATATGTTTTCTTTCTTCTTCAAAAGTCATTTGATATCATTCCCATCAGGCTGAATAATTTCTTTTAACATTTTTGTTTCTTTTTTTTTTTAGAATGGGTTTACTTGTGGCAAAATTTCTCAGTTTTCATTGAAATATGTAATGTTGGGCTGGGCAGGGTGGCTCATGCCTGTAATCCCAACACTTTGGGAGGCAAGGCAGAAGGATTCCTTAAGACAAGGAGTTCAAGACTAGGCTAGGCAACATAGTGGTATTGATGGCAGTGGCTGCTGACATCATACCAACTGCAGCAGGGAAGCACAGCTGGTGCTGCACACCCCTGGAGCCAGTGGGAGCCCTGCCCCTTCTGAGTTAAGACTAGAGCTCCCCAGGCCACTGCAGCCACCCAAACCGCAGCTGCAGACCCAGGCCTCCTGCTCTATGGAGCAAGCAGTCCCCAAACTGCAACTGTGGATCCCAGACTCCCTGTGCTCTGAGGGGAGCCGGCAACAGGTAGAATCTGCCTTCCCAGGTGCAGCTGCAGCTGCAGCTATGGCACCCATGGCTGCAGACCTGGGCCTCCTGCTCCAGGAAACAGTCAGGAGCAGGGAACAAGCAGGAGCCCTGCCCCTTCCAAGTCAGCGGGTGGGAGCTCCCAGGTACAGCTTTGGCTGCCCTCCCAGGTGCAGGACCTGGGCATCTCCGCAGCCTGCACCCTCGGTGGCCCCAGAAAGTAGCACCCCCGACCCATCCCTGCAGGCTTATAGGTGTCTGCTCCCACTGCCTGACCTCTCTCTGCTCCTGGAGCCTCTTCTGAACCTGGATCCAGGTTGAGGGCTGAGCCCCAGGGCCATGAATGACAGCAGAAGGCAGATTGATTCCTGGCCAGAAGGAGTCAGGTCCCCAGTAAGTCTCCACCTTCAGAACAAGGAAGGCCTGAAGGCTGTGGATCAGGCTTCCAGTCCTGCCCACTGGAGTTGGAACTCAAGTGCCTCTTCCAGGCCCATACATGGCTGCCCATGCACAAATCGGCATGCACTCTCTCCCCTCTGAGGTCCATAAAAGCCCTGGGCTCAGCCAGAGCAGAACAGAGGATCACCAGAGGACTAAGAGCTCAGAGAGATGAGGGGACAGGATAATCAGCTTCACAGAGGAGTACTCTCTCTGCTGATAGTTGGAGGTGATGGGATGACCAGCTGCAGAGAGGAGTACCTTCTCCACTGAGAGCTGCAGAGATGACCTGCCAGCACAGAGGAGCTACCCTCCAGGTCCTCCTCTCTGCTGAGAGCTGAACACTTGATGGGGTGAGCTGCCTACAGAGAGGAGCTACCCCCTCCTCTGTACTGTTTTAACAATAAATTAAACTCTTCTTCTTCACCCTTCACGTGTCTGCATCCTTTCTTCTTCCTGGATGCTGGACAAGTATTCAAGCAAAGGTGCCATGGCCATAGAGGTTTCCAGGCAGAAAAATAGACACCCTAGAGATCCCATAACAATACCCTGTCTCTAGCAAGTAAAAAAATAGGTGTAGTAGTGCACCCCTGTAGTCTCAGCGACTCAGGAGGCTGAGGTGGGAGGATCTCTTGGGCCCAGGAGTTCAAGGCTACGGTTAGCTATGATTGTGCCACTGCGCTCTGGCCTGGGTGACAGAGCATGAGACTCCTCTAAAACAAACAAACACACACCAAAATCCAACTAAAACCCCCCACCATGTCTTAGTTTTTTATTTGTTTTTGAAACATTTGGCTGTAGATGGAATTCTAGGCTGATAAGTGTTTTCTTCCAGCATTTCAAAGGTGTTATTCCTCTGTGTTCTGGCCTCCACTGTTTATGATGAGAATCAGTCCTATTCATTTTATTGCTCCCTGCAAGCATTATGACCCCTTTTCTCCCTCTGGCTGCCTTTGTGATTTTCCCTCCATCTTTGCTTCTCAGGATTTAAACTACATTATGCTTAAGCATGGTTTTCTTTGTAGTTATCCTGCTTGGGGATTCTTGAGAATCCTGGACCTGTGAAATGATGCTTTTGAACAAATTTGAAAAAATACTAGCCAGTATTTCTTTAACTATTTTTCTGCCTCATTCTGTCTCTCCTCTCTGGGATACCATTTACATGCATGTTGGACTACTCGATGCTATTTCAAGTCATTAGGGCTCTATTCCCTTCCATTAGTCTTTCTTCTCTTTATATAATATTTTAATAATTTTTGTTAACCCATGCTCGAGTTTGGCATTCATTTATTGTTCTGTATCCAATCTTCGACTGATTCCATACAACAATTTGTAAATTTCAGATAGTGTATTTTTCAGTTCTAGGACTTTCATTTTTTAAAAAAGGTTTCCATATCTTGACTAAAAGTTTCTCATTATTTACATCTTTTTCTGCAATTATTTAACATGTTTATCATTGTTACTGTAAAGTTGCTGTTTTCTAATTCTGACACTGGGATTATATGTAAATCTATTTCTACTGGTGGTTTATTTTTCTTTTCATGTTTTTTCCTCTTTCTTCATGTGTCTAGGAGTTTTTGATTGCATACTGGGAGACAGTCATTTTTATTACATACTGAACATTTAGGATAAGTGTTTTTGGTGACTCTGGGTAGATTATCTTTCTCTGAATAGTACTGGGTTTTGTTCTAGCAGGTGGTTAAATTAATGGTGAACTACTTTGATTTTGTGGAGACATTGTTTAAGGCTTTGTTTAGAGATAGGTATGTTTTAGTTTTGTCCTTAGTCCTGGGGTTTAGCTCCTGGCCTTGGGATGTGATCTTAACTCCTAAGGAGTAACACTTCTAGGCTTAATGGAAAGCCTGAGTTGTTCATCAGGATTTTCTAATTGGGTAAGACTTATATTGCAGCCTGTCTCCCCATGCAGCGGCAGCAGCTGAAGTTACTGCTCAGCTCTTTCAACTGTTGTCATCCCCCTGGGCTTTTTAGACTCTCTCCCTATCCACTTCCAGTTCAAAGTTCAACCTAGAATTTTAGGGGTGTTTGTGTAAAAATTTGAGGGCTCCTCCTCTGTGAGTCCCTCCTTTCTAGAATTTTCCCTTCTAATTTTCAGCCTTTCTGGCAACTCTGAATATTAATTTCTGGTTCCTCAACTTAATGCCTGCTGGTTTCTGGTTGAGCTCCATCCCCAGTCTTCCCTTAGAACTTTGAAATGCCCTCAAGGGAGAAGTCAGGTAAATAAACGTGTGCTCTCCAGCTTGAGCCTGCTTTCGGTCTCGCTCCAGTGCTGCCAAAGAGTAGTTTTAAAATATTTTGTCCACAGTTTATGATTGCTGTTTCCAGGAGGGTTAGTCTGCTATTAGCTTCTCCACCAAAAAGCTCTACTGAAAACCAAAAGGCTTTATACTTACTTACTTTAATATTTGCAGGGCTTTTTTTTTTTTTGAGGTAGATGTTCCTATTATCATGTTATTGATAAGAAAACTGAGTTTCAGAAAGGTTAAGTAGCCTGTGCAAAATCACATACCTTGTGAGGGGCAGAGCCAGCAGACTTCTGATCCTAAGCTTGTGTTTGCTCATGACACTGTGCCACAATGCCCCATATGTCAAGGAAATGGATGGAAAGGATGGAGAAACCCTCCAAGGAGGACTTTTCAGACTTTATTTATTTAGTTTTAGAGACAGACTCTTGCTCTCTTGCTCAGGCTGGAGTACAGTGCCATGATCATAGCTCACTGCAGCCTTGAACTCTTGAACTCAAGCGATCTTCCTGCCTCAGCCCCCCAAGGAGTTAGGACTACAGGCATGTGCTACTACAGCCAGCTAATACTTTGCATTTTTTTTTTTTTCAGAGATGGAGTCTTGTTAGGGTCTCAGTCCTCCTGCCTCTGCCTCCTAAAGCACTGGGATTACAGGTGTGAGCCATCATGCCCAACCTTTCTTTTGTTTTTATCTAGATGTCCTGTTCTTCCTTTCCCATGAAAGTTTGCTCTACTGTGTCATATTTCTTTTTTCAGTTTATGAGCTAAGCAGGCTTTCACAGAGATTTCCTGTATGACTTGAGTAAGTTACTGGTCCCCTCTGGCCCTTAGTTTCCCATCTGTAAATAGGAAGGAATTGGGGGTAGACCACTGCCAAGTCCCATTTGAGTGTTGATATTCTCTGGTTTAGAATTGGTTGGATCCCCTACATTGCTCAATATTGGAATCTGGATTTTGGAAGGACTAATCATGCCTTTTGGGCAGGGGCTGGGGGTCTAAAATGATGTAGATTAACTTTGAGAGGGAAATGTATTTCTTTCTCTTCTACTTAAATATGTTCTTACAATGGTTGGACAAGGAATGGAGCTGGTGAAGCTCTGGAGACAGGCCAAGGTTTGTTCAGGGCCAGCCACTTCCCCTTCTTTTTTACAGAGGTCATAATTCAGGTACCCCACTAACCCTGCTGTGGCTGGTTCATCATTTGCTCTATCAGCAGCTCAGAAGCCTCACATACAACAGCAGCTGGAAAATGACTATGTGCACAGCACAGCACCGACTCTTGCTTACCAATGAGTGTCTGAAAGTGGGTTGGAGTATTTGTTTATCCTGAGTAAGCGAAGCCTCAGGGGGACCCTGAAGCATCATCTCCAAATATCTGAAGGACTGTCTCAGGGAAGAAGAATTAGATTTGTTTTCTGGCATCCCAAGGGAAAGACAGACACAAGAATAGTTGTAATAAGAAATGTGGGATGATGATAATGTTCATTTATGTTGCAGGCAGTCTGGTAGGCACATTATAAGCATTGGATAAATTCTGGCTCAACATAAGGAAGAACTTTCTAACCCACTGGTATAATTCAATAATAAAATCACTGTCCTGGGAGTGAGTTCTCCATCACCAGCACTGTTTAAGCAGAAACTATGCAACTACTTGTCTGGGATGGGAAGAGAGATTGATCCAAGCATTGGGTGTACAGCTAGATGAGATGACTTCCATGGTCTCTTAAGCCCCTGTGTCTCATCACAGACCTAAACTCTATTATTCTAATTTGAGAATGAGAGATAGCAGAATGACCCATGTAGAACCTTGAACTCCACTCTTTCATGAGATAGCTGTATGACTTTGGGAAAGCTATACAGCCCCATTCCTCAGCCCCAACTTTTAGTTTCCTTATCTGATTCACTAAGTTCAGTGCCCAGATGCTACTAGGTGCTTGCCAAATCTTAGCTCTCATCTCCTTCTCTGAATAAACTCCTTCATGTCTTTCTATCTTTTCATTTATTCAACAAATATCCTGGCCGGGCTCAGTGGCTCATGCCTGTAATTGCAGTACTTCAGGAGGCTGATGCGGGAGAATCATGAGGTCAGGAGTTCGACACCAGCCTGACCAACATGATGAAACCCCATCTCTACTAAAAATACAAAAATTATCTGGGTGTGGTGGTACACACCTGTAATCTCAGCTACTCAGGAGGCTGAGGCAGGAGAATCGCTTGAACCCAGGAGACAGAGGTTGCCGTGAGCCGAGATGGCGCCACTGCATTCCAGCCTGGGAGACAGAGCAAGACTCCATCGCAAAAACAAAAAACAAACAAACAAAAAAACAAACAAAAACATATTCCAGCTCCACCTTTCCACTTTGGCTGTCTTTACAATTTGGCTGAAGAGGCCAGCAAATCTCTGCCCTTTTTGGCTTAAGTTATTTTGAGTTGAGTTTCTTGTGATGAAAACTCCTGCCCAGTTCAGATGTCCATCCAAGTCAAGATGTCACCAGGCATGGGTGTATGGTAGTGGAGCTGGGAGAGAGATCTGTGCTGCAGACTTGAATGTGGGAGTCATTAGTGTGTAATGAAGCTGTGTGGTGGATGAGCTAGCCCAGAGATAGAGTAGAGACACCAGGATTGAGATGCTCCTTCATGTACTTGACAACTCATCCTCCCCCACCTCTTTCTCCACTGTGCCATGGAATGGGAGGCTTTGATAATTGCTTAAATTTACGAACTGAGCAAGGAAGGCAGAACTTTTGTGAATGAATACCCTGGTGCATGTCTTTCATCGCTCCACTGTCTGAAGCCTCCCTCCACAGCCGCTTTCATTTTCTAGAGAGAAGCTGATGTTTGCTCTTAACCTGCCTGGGGACATCCTTGTGTTGTTCTTCAATCATTGACTTTTCCAGCCTCTCCAGACCAAAGATCCCAAGGCACACCAGCAGGTGGCGCTGTAGCTAGCACAGTGGCCCAAGGCCCCCTCCGCAGCCCTCGCAGTGGTAAGGGGAGTCCAGCCAATCTCCCACATTTGCCAAGCTCCCTGGGCCCTTTCCTCCTTTGTGTCTGCAGCTCACACTCTGAGGCCTTGATTAAGATGCTGTTGTGAGTGGTTGCTGAGATGATGAAACTGCCTAAGAGTCTGTGGCTTCTGCTCCTGGAAAGGGCAGAAAGCATATATGAGGGGAGAGGAAAAAGGAGGGAAGGAGGGAGACGGAGAGACACCTCCCTGGCTCACTTGATGCCCACCTGGCTCTTCAGCCACTAGGCCTCCTGCAGCGGAGATTGGACACGGCGCCCACAGGGCTGTTCCAGACATTTGCTCACATGGACAAAATCCCTTTAGGCTTGAGGATAACCCTGAGGGCTCCTGCCCCGGGGAAGGTTGGGATCCTCAGCCTGGCCTGGCTCCCTTCCTTTCCTCATGGACCCGTGTGTCTGAGATCCTGGCTTGTCTTCTGCTGGAAAGGCCTATTTAAGAGTCTGTGCTCCGTGGTCAAGACTAAGCTGTGTTTGAATCCTGGCCCCAACACCACCTTAGCTGGGGGGGCTTAGACAAATGGCTGAGCCTCTCTGACCTTCCCTTCTGCATGAGAATCAACCCTGAGATGCTGGCTACTTCAGAGGATGCTGTGAGTTTTGAACATGTTAAAGTATGTGTAACCCAGCCATTACCCTTGGATGACATCTGCTCTCTGTTCTGCATAATAGGACCTGACATAAAATGCAGCCCCTTGTTAAGCTGTACAGAATGCCCACTCGCCCAAGGCATGAGAACATACGGAACATTAGAACTCAGAAGGAGTTGGAGGAGGGGTCTACCTCAGAGCAAAGCAAAACCTTCGACTGGAAGAGAGGATTCTACTCCTCCTTCACCTGCCCTATCCTGTTCCCTCCCCATCTTTTTCTCTCTTTCTTCTCCCTCTTCTTTTCTCTCTCACTCATGTGCTCCTACCCTTTTCCAGGAGCAGAATCAACATGTTCCTAAGCAGTTTCATCCTATTTTGAAGTCTTGGCACTGGGCAACATCCTCTCCCACAGAGTCTCGCCATATCATAGTATTTTCCCAAGGAAAGGAAGTTCCCTCCCTAAGAGGAATTCCAAGGCTAGATGTTAAGATATTTTTCTGCCTTGTTGTGTAACAAGTTGGAGCATCTCCAAGAGTGCCTGATGCATAATAGATGCTGAATAAATGGCAGCCATGGTCTTACAGTGGTCAGTATTGCCCTTCTATCTCCTTAATTAGGGGGTCGACTCAGGGAGTGCAGTGAGCGATGGCTGGAGCCCACCTGGCCATGCCATTGCATCAGTCATGAAGAGACACACTCCAATGACCCGTGGTTCCAATGAAGTCTTCTCTCTGGGATCTCTGTCTGTGTGTTATTGGCTGGAAAGCTAGCATTCAATGGTTTTGATCACTTCTTCACAAGGGTGCCAGCAATGCAATGTCATGGGTGGTGGTGTGAGAAGAGCACTATTGAGGCAGGAATTGTAACCTCTCTGAGCCTTACTCATCTGCTGCACTGAATCAGGGGTCTGGACCAGATAGTTGCTAATCTCCAGGGTCTTCAAAGTCTATACATCTCACTTACTGCCGTCCAGGACGGAGGGTGGTAGGTGAATGGGCTACTCTCAGATGACTAGGGTGG
Organism: Cebus imitator; assembly: GCF_001604975.1. NCBI lineage: Eukaryota > Metazoa > Chordata > Mammalia > Primates > Cebidae > Cebus > Cebus imitator. The sequence goes on from NW_016107455.1 coordinate 4,155,948, forward strand.
TCTAATAATATTTAGCTCAGAACATATTTTCTTCCTTTTCTGTATCAGGAGAAACTGATCAAGATGAGGCCAGCATGACTCTGGCTTAGAGCCAGCAGAAAGCCTTCTCTCTGGGAAAAACTGCCTTGGGAATGGAGGCAAAAAGTCTCCTTTGCAATCTGTTTTTCAGAGAGCATAGTCAAAAGGAGTGTTCAGCTTGCTCAGCAAGGCTCTATCATTGACAAGATAGTGCTCAACCTGATGGATGTGTCCTCTGAGAGTGTGGGAGACAGGAGTGGGAGTACACTCTGGGCTGTTACCTTGTTGGGAGCCTCAGAAAGGCTTTTGTCAGCCCAACCAGCCCAGTGGTCCAGCCCAGTTGTATAAAGACTTCATTGGCCAGGCGCAGTGGCTCACACCTGTAATCCCAGCACTTTGGGAGGCCGAAGCGGGTGGATTACGAGGTCAAGAGATCAAGACCATCCTGGCCAACATGGTGAAACCCCGTCTCTACTAAAAATACAAAAATTAGCCAGGTGTGGTGGCATAAGCCTGTGGTCCCAGCTACTCGGGAGGCTGAGGAAGAAGAATTGCTTGAACCCAGGAGGCAGAGGTTGCAGTGAGCCGAGATTGCATCACTGCACTCCACCCTGGCGACAGAGCAAGTCTCTGCCTAAAAAAAAAAAAAAAAAAAAAGACTTCATTAATTTCTACGATGTGTCAGGCACAGGGCCAGACACTGGGGCTATAGAGATGAGTAAAACAGGATCCTTGCTCTCAAGGGGCCCCTGTTTGCCAGAGCCCTTCCTGCTGCCTTCTTGAGGCACATCTCCAGAGCCCTGGAGTCTTTTCTCTCCCTCCTCCTCCTGCCCACACAGCTGAGGGTGGTGGGAAGAACTGTGAGCTGTGTAGTCTTGGTCAAGTTACCTAAATACTCTGGGCCTCAGTTTCCTTATCTATAAAACAGAGATAATAATCTGCAACTCCTAGGACTTCCATAGACATGGGAGCACCTTGCACAGTGTTGACATGCATTTGTTGAGTCTGAATCTTTAGGTTAGGGAAGCACTTATGAAAGTCCTTTATTCAAGGTGGTAGTATGGTGGCAGGTTCTGTTTGCCGGTCCTAATTGCCACCCTCCTCTCAGAACATCCCCATATCTCTTCTTGCTCACTGGATCTCAGGGTTTGGCACATAGTGGGTGCTCAATGCTTGTTTGTTGAATGAATGAATGAATGAGAAAATGAGTGAATTTCCCTATCCTGCTTTCTCCCAGCCCCAGACCAGAGGAAAAGTAGGAGAAATTGACTCCTCTAAGTCAGAACTCAGGTTCTAACCACTGGAATTGACAATTCCCCTTTGGCTAGGGCTGTCCTAAATGCTCCTTCTGTGGGTGTCTGCCCTGTGCTGAACCAGGCTGAAACTAGGCAGGAGTGAAAGGTCCAGGCTGGTCTTCATGGGCTCTGCAATGACGTAGGCTTAGCACTGAATCACATCTGAGTCCTGGACTAGTCCATAGCTGCTTTTCCAGTGTGACCTTGAGCATGACTCTCAACCTGTCTGGGCCTCTGGGCCTCATCTGTAACAGGCACTGTGCTTCAAGAGGCCCCAGGTTCTAGAATCAGGTGGCCCTGCGAGGTCCCTCTGTTTCTAGACTTGTGCCTTGTGAGCTCCCCTCTTTTTCCCACCTCCCACTATAAGTGCAAATTTTTGTCTTGCCCATCCAGAAGGAGAGCAAATCAGAGCCTGCTTTTTGAGCCGTAATTTCCAGTTTGATGTCTGTATTGCATTCTGCTGCATGATTTAAGTGTGTTTGAATATGATTATTATTGTGCTCCTTTTAAACAATTTGAAAATCAAATCAAATACCAAAATCCACCAATCAGCAGGTAGCAGAGGCAGCAGAGGGGTCTCAAGGGAGACATGTCCTTGTAGGCAGCACAGAAATGGTGAGACACCCTCCTCCTGCCTCTGCCTGGCTTCAGTTAAGGGTTTGACCCAGAAGGTCAAAGCAGAAAGGATGAGATCGAGAACAAGCAAAAGTCACTGTTAGGAGATGGAGCAATAACACCTACCAGTTGGTGCCTGTGGATTAAAAGGGATTTAAAAATCTCATCTCTTTTAATCCCCACAATAACCCTGTGAGATTAGGTACTACTTGCACAAAAGACTGACTGCCAATTAACTGATGGTATAAACATAGCTGATATTTATTGAATCCTTACTGTGTGCCAGGCACTGTTCTAATCATTTTACTAGAACCAACTCATTTCATCCTTATAACAGCGTTATGGGATTGAAACTTTGATTGTCTCTGTTGTATACCTGGTGAGACTGGAGCCCAGAAAGCTTAAATGATTCTGGTCACATTGGACAGTAGGTGGCCCCCCTGGGATTGGAACCCAGCAGACCATACTTTTGCAACCATCTGATACTGCTTTGCCTAAAGAAAGAATATACCACATGCGCAGGGTGGGGTCCACAGGAAGCAGAGGTAATTATTGGGTGGGTGGATGGAAGCCATTGCAGAGATTTTTGAGACAGGGATATGAGTCCTGCAGACTCCAATTTGGGAAATATTGCATAGACTCATCGAACAGCTTAGTTCTCATAACAAGCTTGCCGATTAAATATTATCCCCACTTTACCGGTGAGCAAACATCAGTCACTTGCCACACTGCTAAGAAAGTGGCAGAGGCAGGATTCAAAAGCAGGTTGATCTGACCACAAGGTTGCTGATTGGGAGTCAGAGGACATCCTAATCTCGGCTCTGCTGTTAACTGGCTGTTGTCTCTAGGAGACTTAGCATTTTTATCTGCAGCATGTAGGTCTAGAATAGACAACCAGTTTTGTAGTACAGGTGGTGGGTGCCCCATAAGGCAAACCAGGTGACTGCTCCCCACCCCCGACTCCTGAGCATATGGCAGACATCACCAGTCAACCACAGACATGATCTTAGAACTTATCTGAACACTGCCATTTGATTGAAATTGGAACTGAGAGGGAATGTTCCATTTTGGGAGGCTTCATATGTAGAAACCATCAAACCACACATTGCTAAATATTCACAGAGAACAGACAAAACTTATTATGTATTATATAAAATACAGAATGTGCTCAGCATGACTTCCCCACAAGAACAGTAACCACAACCTGCCCGCTTGTGAAGGGTTGTCCCTGACGGGTGTTTGGACAATCAGACCATACAGGGAATCATCTGGGGATGCCCTGCTCCTACCCTGGAACCACACACAGCTGCTTGTTGTGCTGGCTGGAAGGGAAGTTGTAGTAGTAGCTGATATAGCACTTTGACGAGCAACAAAAATCAATTTAAAAAGTGAACTACCCATGGTTTGTGATGGATAAAATAATAAGCTCATATCCATTACAAAAATGTCTATGAGTGGGAGAGAATGTGATAAGAGCAGAAAATGTGAATTGGTTATGCAAAAAAGCAAGAGGATTTTTTTGTTTGAAAGACTATAACTTGGCTCATTCTAACATGACTTTTATCTTGGGCCTTATTGGCTCTAGCTATGCCTCTGGAGCCCAGTGAAACCCTTTAAGCTTTGCCATCATAAGAGCAGAGACAGTTTCTGCAGTTTTGCTTCCATCCATCCGTCCATCCATCTGTCCATCCATCCATCCATCCTTCCACATCCCCCAACTGTCCACCTTCTACATGTCCAATAATGATGTTTTTTGATAGTGAGTCTTGCTCTGTTGCCCAGGCTGGGGTGGCAGTGGCAAGATCTTGGCTCACTGCAACCTCTGCCTCCTGGGTTCAAGTGATTCTCCTGCCTCAGCCTCTCGAGTAGCTGAGATCACAGGCATCCAAAACCATGCTCAGCTAACTTTTGTATTTTAGTAGAGATAAGATTTCACCACATTGGTCAGGCTAGTCTAGAACTCCTGACCTCAAATGATCCATCTACCTCAGCCTCCCAAAGGCCGGGATTACAGGAATGAACCACTGTGCCTCGCCCCAATAAACATTTGTTGAGCACCTAATCTGTTCCAGAAACACTGCTAGGAATTGAGGCTATGAAGATGAATAATATGTGATTCCTACATCCAATGGGTTCAGTCTGAAAGAAAAGACATACAAATAACCAAGCAAGTGCTATAGTGGGGCCACAATGTTCAGGCATTGTGGGGGCACTGCGGAGGGCATGGTCTGACTGTGGGTGCCATTCAGAAAAGACTTTATGGAGGAGGTGGTCACCTTTGAGCTGAATTTAGAAAGACTGTGTGGCTTATTAGTTGGATCATGAGCGGGAAGATGTTCTGGGTAGAGGGAACTGCATGGGCAAAGACACAGAGATATAAAGAGGCCCAGCCTGGTGGGGGAGGCTCAGGCAACTCAACAAGGCTGGCATGTGGGTGAGTGTTGGGCTGGGGTGCAATGCCAGGTACCTGTGGAGCAGCCCCGATGCTGTACCAGCTGAGCCACTGAACGGTTCTCCATAATTGTTATTGTGAATCCTACACAGGCAGTGAATATGCTTCACTAGTAGGCATCGCCCCTGTGAAATCCATGCCCTCCCCTCCTCTCCCCAGCATAAGAGCCGCCTCGGCAAGAAGAGCGTTTTCCGTGTGCCTGTGCATGCTGACGCACCATTATAATCACATCTTCATCGGGAAACAATTTCTTGGGCGAATGCTGTCGGTGCCGCAGGAAGCATGTTCCCGGCAATTGCCTCTGTGTGTGATTTGTTGATGGAAACAGGGAGAGGAGAAGTGTTCCAGCGATGCGGGTGGGGAGGTGGCCTTGCCCACAGGAAGGAGCCTGGGCTTTGGAGTCACCCAGGTCTGGCTTGGCTGATGGGGGCTGGCCAGGCACTTTGCCTCTCAGAGCTCAGGTTTTCTCCAGCCCCTCCAGCCATGGGCTAGGCTATCAGCTTAAGTATGACTTCGTCTTTTCTGGAGCAGGGCCATGGGGAGGTCCACCATCTGACCTGCCAGTGCTGCTGGCGTCCTCAAGACATGGTACTGGTGGGGAAAGTCCTAACCCCTCTGTAAGCTGGAAAGGGGCAATTTTCATTCCAGACTACATCTCTGCTCTGCATTTTCTCCCCACACTGCCGCCTCCCCCTCCTCTTCCTCCTTTTCTTTTTCTGGTTGCACTTCCATTTTTCTAAGAAAATTCCTCAGTCCAACTTCCACCCTCAGCTGAAGAGTCTGAAAAGGTCAGCAGGAGTGACCTTTCTCTATGTGCATTGGACCATCTCAGAGCTGCCAGGTACAGCTGTGCAGAGCGTGCACTGTGCAACTGCAAGAGGTTCTACTCCTAAGGTGTGAATGATGCTTCCAGCGAGTGCACAGGCACAGTCCTTAGCTGTTTGTTTCCCTGTACTGTGGCCCCATCTGGGGCTTGACTGTGCTCCTGGGCTAGTCATCCATCTTCAATTTCCAGCATCCCACTCTTCCCCTTCACATAGGTTACACCTATTACATTTATGAGACATTCCTGGATGAGTGAGCAGGGCAGGGGTTTGGGGTGGGGTCAGGCGTGTGTTTGTGGGGGCACGAATTCGCTTCTGTTCACTGTCTCTTTTGGAATAGCATCCTTTTATTTCTTTGCTTTTTTCAATGGGTATATTTGAAATGGAAGTTGGGTCCAGGTTAGAATATTTGTTTAATGGGTTTTCTTAAAGTAGAGCACACCTCAATGCATTTGCTGCAATTTTGGCTTTTGCTCTATTTAAAACCCACTTTCACCACAACTGAGCGGGAAATGAAGGAGTGTCTCTTGTCCCAGGGTGGCTTTTGCCCAGGCTGGGAGTGTGAGTGAGTGGGTGCTGGGTATGTGTGTGTGGGGAGCTGAATACAGGGGAAGCCTGCCCAGCTCTGGCCTCTGCAGCCCACCTGCCCTCCCCTCCAGCCATGCTCCCCCTCCGCAGCCTTAACCCTCCATAGCCTCAGAACAGATTTGGAACTAGGCAGGAATGTTTTCAGCTGACCCAGCACCACACGTCAGGTCTTAGCCCTGAATAAGAAAGGAAGAGGGGATCTGTTGAGCCCCTGCATGGGCGGCAACGTGTCAGGGTCTCTGTGTGTGCAGCTTCAGTTAATATTCACAACAAGTCTCCCTTGAGCAGCAGCTGCAGCAGATTGACAGTTCCGCTCCCGACACTCCACCAGGGAGGTCGCTGGAGGCCCGGCAGAGGCGTCCGCATAAGCCCCAGCTGCCTTCTCCCTTTGGGCCTCTACTGCAGGGGCAGGGGGCCCACAGGGCAGAAGTAACCCCAAAGCCCAGGCTCAACAGCTGGATGAGTTTCCTCCCCGAGCTCGTGATGCCACATGATGCCACGTGATGCCACGTGATGCCACGTGATGGAAGCTCTGCTGCACCCCCCAGAGCCTGAGATGGCCTTGCAGGAAGCTCTGTGCGCACCAAGCAGTTGCCATAAAATTCATCCTGTATTGTCCCCTTCTTGGATCTTTTCAGTGGGGAAATAGTGGATGCTTATAGGCATAAAACATGTGTGGCTTTTATGGGATTCTGCCGGGGTGAAATGTGGGATTCAAACTTTATGCTCTTGACCCCCTTCCCTCTCAGAGGTGAGGGTGAATTCCCTGCACTCATCCCTAGAAATGCTGCAATCCTTGGCATACTGGGGCACATGCCTCAGGTGGGTCAGAGCTACTATACAGCTTCCCCCCTCCACCACTTTTTTTTCCTTTTTTTTTTTATGCGACAGGGTCTCTCTGTCATTCAGGCTAGAGTGCAGCAGCAGCACCATCATAGCTCACTGTACCCTTTGTCTCCTGGGCTCAAGCAACCCTCCCACCTCAGCCTCTGAAGTAGCTGAAACTACAGGCATATGCCACTCATCCCTGGCTAATTTTGTTATTTTTTGTAGAGACAGGGTCTCACTATGTTGCTCAGGCTGGTCTTGAACTCCTGGGATCAAGAAATTCTCCCACCTCAGCCTCCCAAAGTGCTGGGATTACAAGCATGAGCCACTGCGCCTGGGCTTACAGTCTTAAAAAAAATACCCCATTCTTTTCCATTAAATGATTTCAGTTGCATATGGATGAGCCAGTAGTCTGGTGCGGCTGCCAGCATTGGTTTTAAAGTCTCTGGGGTGCATCATGAAAACTCTGAATGGAAAATGGGCAGATGCTGCCCTTCATAGATGTCATCTTGAATGCTTTGACCATTAGGAAGGACTATGATGGAAAGACAAATACACCACCTGCCTCAGGAGTTTAAAGTCATTTGCACCTGTGATGGACTGAATTGTCCATCTCTCCTCCCCAAAATTTTATATATAGAAGCCCTAACCTCCAATGTGACAATATTTGGAGACAGATCCATTACGGAAGTAATTAAGGTTAAACCAGGTGATACGGTGGGGAGTCCCTGATGTCTGTTGAAGAGGAAGAGACAGCAGAGCTCTTTCTCTCTCCACATAAGCACCAAGGAAAGGCCATGTGAGGACACAGCAAGAAGGTGGCTGTTCGCAAGCCCAGAAGAGAGTCCTCACCAGAAAGCAATGCTGGCGCCCTGATCTCAGACTTGCAGCCTCCAGAAATTAGAGAAGGTAAGGGTCTGTTGTTTAAGCCAGTCAATCTCTGGCATTTTTGCTATGGCACCCTGAGCTGACTAAGACAGAATCTCTCATCTCTCTCATGGACAGGCATACTTCAGTCTGTGAACCAGTAAAGCCCCATGGCTTCTTGATCACTGCTCACTAGGGTCTCTTGTCTCTGAAGATCATATCTTAGGAAACTTGGGGATGGCCAGTGAGCTCACACTTGAGTGTATCTCTCAGGACTAACCTATGGCCAGGAAGAATTTTGATAGTCAAATCCAGGTAAGGGTCTCAATTTCTGGATGGGCCTTGCATGTCCTAATGCATGCATCCTATCAGTTATGGTTATTACTCTCTTTTTCCAGAAGAGGAAACGGAGTCAAGAGAGACCATGTCACCTGCTTCAGATTACACAGGTGGTGCAGTCTAGTCCTTGAAATCTGCTCCAGGTCTGGGGCCCTTAAAGACCTGCACCAGGTCTTAAAATCCTGAGTAGTTTCCCCAGTGCTGCCTGAATGGGAGTTCTCTCTGGGTCCTGTAGGCCCATCCCAGGGTCTGGAGTTCCAGGTTGGGTTTGGATCTTGGTCCCTTGTACAGGGGTCTGCCTGTCTGCCTGGGCTGTAGAGTGTGGCTGCAGAGAGTGCACTCCCTGTCAATTTCGCCTGAAAGAGAGGGTCTGGTCCCAGGTATTACTTTCTTCCAGGTTTCCCTGCCTTCCTGGCTGGGCCCCAAGAAGGACATGTACTCTCACTTTTCCAGCAGGGGCTCAACCAAGTGACATCAGTGTCCTTACAGGATGCCATGTGGGCTTCCAGAAAAGATCACCTGGGGATTATAGAGGCAGGAAGGGGCAGATGGTACACCTTGTAATTTTGTGAAAAGAGCATGGGCTTTGGAATTGGGCAGGTCTGTATTCTAATTCTCAGCTGTCCCTTCATCTATAGAAGGCAGACAGCAGTACCGCCCCACAGATTTGCTGTGCAGACTGAATGGAATGGCCTAGGAGAGTGTCAGCATGATGGAACACAGTAGGTTCTTTGCTAATACTTGGAAGTAGCATGGTGTGGCTAAAAGACTGGACTGTGTGCCTCAGGTAGACCTGGGTTTTGGGGGTGGGCTGTTTTGCTTATTGTGCCAGTTTCCCTGTTGATTAACAGGAAATAACAGCACATATCTCACTGTTTGAGAATTTCTGTGTTTCATCATTTTAAGAGGCATATTTTTCTACATCCTAAGATGTCTATAACCTCTTACCATCAGTGGCCTCTAATTGTGTTTAGTTTAACTGGTAGTGTGTTTCTTTCCTATTGTCGCATGAAATAATATTGACCCTTACAGTTGTTGTTGTTTCCTTAGATTTGATGAGATATAGCAAATGAACTTGTGATTGAGAATGGCCCAGTACAGTGCCTGGAACACAGCCAGTGCTCAGTCAATGGCAGCTGTTGTTATTATTGCCTGTGGACCATGGATAAGTTTCAAAGATATTGTTGCACCTCAGTTTCCTCATCTGTACAATGGGAATACTTAGCTTTACTTTATAGGGTTATAGAGAGAATTAAATGAGATTAACATACAGAATGAGGCATCTACCACAGCATTTGGCATAAAACAGGAGCTCCAAAACATCCTCTTCTTCCCCAGGATTGCACAAAGGGAAATCCCCCATGCCACTCACCATTTTGGAATTATAATTCCAAAATGGGACAGGGAAGGGAGGGAGAGGAATGAGACTCATGCCTGACCTCTTTTGCCCCACTGGGTAATTGCTCTCCTGCTCACTGTTTCCCCCTAGTGGTCTCGAGGATCAGGGCAAGCGTTTCCAGCCAGATGGGAATAGGAAGGAAAATGGTGTCAGGTAAGCCTGCTCAGCCTGTGGAAGACCTCAATGGAAGACCTGAAGCCCACCCTCAGGAACTTCAACTGAGACGATGTAACTTGCTGAGCCTTCTGCTGAGGTTTTCTTTATACCTGAATGTGGTTGCTGGGAGAATTTTCCAGATCATGAGAGGCCATTCCTCAGCTCCCACCTGCCTCTCAAAACACACCTCTATGCTGGAGACGTCATAAGTGAGGGCGAGCTTGTTTGGCAAAATGGATTGGCGACATCCCTTCTCTTGTATGCTCAAGAGACCACTGTCTGGACTGGGATCAACCAGCCCCAGTGTCAAATCCTGGCTGTGGATGACCATGGCCCATGCCATCCCCTCTACAGGCCTCCATGTCTTTATTGCATGTATAGGGTCTGCCATATGGTCTGTGCTCAAAAATGTTAGGTTACCTGCCCCACTTCCCTCTTCCCTAACTCAGGGGTGTTGGAAAGAGCATTGGAAGAAATCGTAAGCAATATTGACTTTAACTACAAAATGCTGAGATATTTTTCCTGCTGCTCTGATGAAATGGTCTTTGAAGCGAAACATCCCCTGAAAGTCTGTAACATCACAGGTGAGCAGACACAAACTGTTAGACCACGAGGAAGTCCTGGGTGACCACTTTTCAAATAGGAACAAGTAACTCTCATTCAAGCCCGGATCCTTGAAATTGTTCCATGGCCCTTGGCCTTCCTGCGTGGTGGTTGGGAGACTGGCATATGGAAACACCATGAGAGAGTGTGGGAGGATAGGGGTGCAGGGAGGGTTGGACTGACACCCTCTGTTCCTGGTGCTTTGCATAGATTAATATGAGGTAGGTACTGTTGTTATCCCTACTACACAGATGAAGAAACTGAGATGGAGACATGAAGAAACTTGCCCATGGTCTCACTGTTGGCTAGTAATGGAGTCAGAATTTAGATTTCAAAAGTCTCATGTTGAAGCCTTGCACCATTATCTGATGGTCCTCATACCAAGGTAGTCCTACTTGTCTAATACCAGGTGGTGGCCATTGCCCGTGAAGAGACCTTCTTATCAGAAACCAAGAGAGAGATTTCTGAATGTCTCAGGAAGCTCTGTTGAGGGTCGCTTTCCCTTTCAATGGAGGACAGGCATATCTTCACCATTTTACAGACTGAAGACAGACTCGCAGAGGCAAAGTGATTTTCTAGAGATGATTTAGCAGGTCAGAGGCATGGTTTAAATGAGAATCCAAGTCTTTTGATTCCTGGTCCTACTGCACACTGAACCAGCTATGTCCCCACCCTGTGCCCTGCCCAGCTCTCTTTCTGGGTTACTGTGGGAGGAAGAAGATGATCTCATACATTGAAAGCTAGACCCCTGAATTGACCATCACACCGTCCACAGCCCTGTGGATCCAAGTCTTGTCCTTTCCTGGAAGCCTTATAAAATATTAATAAACTGATTTACTTCCTGGTGTCTTCTTGAAACTCCTATAGGCAGGCACCTCACTTGGGAACTGGATTTAGTTTGGAGTCAGACGTTCTAAGCTTGAAATTCATCCTTGCCACCTGCTAGCTTGATGACCTTGGGCAAGTTAGTGAAGCTCTTTGAGTTTCAGTTACCTCCGTGTGAAATAGGAATATTATTATTCATCTTGGAGGGTTTTTATGAGATATAAGAACAGAATCTAGCACACTGCCTATATGACATATAGCAGGTGGTCAGTATAGCAGAGATCCTCATTGGCCAAAGAGGACAGAAAAATTTTGTCTGCCATAAGAAAATCCAGTCTGTAAAATTCACCCAACCCTGGGTCAGGGAAAACATTATTTCAATTATTCAAGGATCCATGCTTTTCACGAAAAGGTTTTTATCCAGGGCCCTTTAAGTGGCAGCTACATGTGCATGCTGCCATGCTTGTTTACGAATCATTAGCTACTTGACAGTGATGGTAGCAGGAAGAGAAAGGGAGCAGAGCCCACATTATGGAAAGCCAGTGCTAGGAGCCACTGTCTGCTAGAAGTCAAACGGGTCTGCAGAAAAAGATAGGTCTGAAAAGAGTAACCCAAGGAAAGATTTCATCTATAAATACCTATCTCACCCTCTTTCTCAGAAATCCATCCTCCAGTCATTCAAAGCAAGATATAAACAGAGTCAGGCACCCCCAAGTGCTTCCCCTTAAACTTTAAAAACTCAGTGACAGGTGATTGGAATGAGCCTTCACAATGTAAGATGCCAAGGTTGTAGTTGTTAATTCTCTGGCTGTAATTTATCCTCCTATCCCTTTGGATAGCTAAACAGCTTTGATCATGAGTTGCCCAATCGGCTTATAAGTCTTCTTGATGAATCACTCTCATTCTCCCAGTCCTTTCTCTGGGCTGCGGTAATTCTTGACAACTGCCTTAGAGCCTCTGTCTCCTGTGGATATGAGAGGGAAGAGCCATCTATTAGGAAGGGCATGTGGAGAACAGAAAGCTCCTGGCATTGAGGAGCCTGGCAGGTGGAGGGCAGAGCTCTCTCTTCAGGATGAATAGGGCAGAGGACAGGATGATGGACACAGTCTCTACCCAGTGACCTCCAGGGTATGAGGCTCCCTGCTTGTTTGAGGTCTTTGGATCAGTGGTGGCTAGGCAAATCCTGCCCACTGAGTTCTAGTGGGTATCCAGAGCATCTTCATTAAGAAAATGCCTTGTGCTAACTTGTGAGTTCACTGCACAGATAAACTAGGGCAGTACTCCAGAACTGGAGTTCTCACCTTCTTCCTGGGCTGACTGCATTTCCCAGCTCCCCTGGAATCTAGGAGGGGCACGTGACTAGTTCTCACCATTGAGATATGGAATAACAGAAGTGATGTGGGATCCCTTGATTGAGGCAGTTCAATAGATGTCCTCTCTCTTTCCCCAGCTGATAGCTAAAGAGAGATGAGGCTGAAAATCTTGAGGAGAGAGACATCAGTTGAGAGAAGGTTGAGTCCCTGAAAGGCTGCATGGAGAAGAGCCCCAATGCCAACGGCGCTGGATTGCTACACAAGTGAGAAATGCGTTCTTATTGCGTTAGTGTTAAACCACTCAGATTTAAGGGGTGATTGTTACAACAGCCTCCCCCCTCTAACACAGGCAATAATACTTTATTTAACAGAAATCAAATTATCCAACTCAAGAAAATCCCAGGCAGCAGTCTGTTCTGAGTTAGCAGGATGGCCTCTATTAACTAGGTAGCACATTGCAATTCACCTGATATCTGTTGTATGGAAATTTAGCTTATAACTTGAAGAAGACTAACTATATGGATTCTTAATTTTCAGACCTGACAAATTATTCCTGTTGGGGTTTGGAGGGAAGAACATAGTCTTTTTATAAAGGACCTTGACCTCTTTCCCTTGTCTCTTAGCCTCCACTGGAGGTGTGAGAAGGACCTACGGATTCCTTCTTCCCAAGTCAATACAAATGTCCCTTTTCCATAAGTTCAGGCTCATCATTTCTCTCCAGGACTATTGCAAGAGCTTCTTAACTGCCTCTTTCTCCCGTATACCCTCCTCCAATCTGACCCCCACCTGATCTTACTAAAACACAGACTCAACTGTGCCATCATCCTCCCTGGTAAAATCCAAAATCCTTTTCTTCTGAAGAACAGAAGACCCTCACTGATTGGCCTTTCTACCTCCAGTCTCATCTTTCTGCAAACCATTAGGCTCTTGCAGCCTCTCTGCCTTTACTCTTTTTTATTTTTTTGCCTTTATAAGAGGAAACTTTATTGTTAATTATTTACCTTAATAGTTTCAGAAAAAGGGACATATTAATTCAGCTCAACATGATTGGCATTTGGCAAAATCTAGTGAAACAAGCGTTTCCGATTGCTAAGGATTTAATTTGGATGCTTTTAATACTTAGCCATCTAACTCTTCAAATGTAATCCAGAATAAATGCATCATATCCTTCCCTTTTACCTTAATGCTGCACCGACTTCTGCTCTCCTGCATCCCTGCTGGGATTGTTCTTTCTGCTTGTCAGCTTGCAGCCATCTACCCAGCTTTCAAGGCTCAGTTTGTGCCCCTCTGCCAAGATGTCTTCCCTACCCATTCCCTCTGCTTTTGGATCTTGGTGTCTAGCTTGAGTATGTTCCCAGCACTTGAAACACCTCATTGTACTTCTTGCCTGACATGCCCACTTCCTGCCAGCCTTTAAGGTTTTAGGGGAGGTAGGTACGTGACTGATTACTGTTCCCTGGGGCTGGCCCAAATCGGGGGCTCAAATAACTCAACTTCTGGACTCTGTGGCTGCCAAGCTAGTTACCAAGGCAACTTTTCCTCCCTGGGCCTCAGTTCCCCCATAAATAAAATTGGGAGCTTGCTTAGCAAGTGATAGTCCTTGATGGCCTCTAAGGGCTTTTCCAGTTTCAGCATCTGGGGATTCTGTGATTTTACCACTAACATAGTGCAGTCATGTGAAGGAAATCAATACGGAGTTTTTCCTGTGTACAAGCCACAATTCTTCAGAAGACTGTCCTTGGGGGTGCATGTGGCTCTCAGCTTTGCCTGACACCAGAGAGAATTTATCATTACAGAAAAGCTTATGATGCAGGTTTAGCAAATGTGGCATCTCGGGTGTTCCAGCACTTCATTTATCAAGTAAACACGGCTTCGTTATTTAGACTTCAGTCACTTGACTCATAAACCATTGCTCAGATATAAAAACTGGGGTAAGATGTTCTCTTTTATTGACCCGAATGAGAAATGGGCATGATCAATTATGCCACGGCATGGGAAGAAAAGGCTTTTGCAGGCTTGCAACTTGTTACACGGTTGCTTTTATTTCAGGGCGTGATGTAGGGCGGGCGGGAGGAATTCTCAACACATCTCACTCCATGCCATTAGTAGGTTCAAGGAGCTCCATCACCACTGGCCACATGGCCTTGGTCAGTTCCCTCCCCTTCAGTCAGCCCATGTCAGCTCCTGGGTCACAGCGCTCCTATATGCATTCCCCAGGGGTGATGTTGGGGTGGTTTACCCGTTTCCCAGCACTCCAGGAATACAATGTGGGAGAGTCTGTTGTGTCTAATGGAGTTACATTCATAGGTTTCACAAGCTCAAAACAGTGAGAATTCGTGGTTGTTATGACTTGGGCAATCCCTCCTTGCCAAATGTCTGGCCCAGGGTTTGTCCGATTTGGCCCTGATGGCTGCATGTGCAGGGATTCCTTGGGTGTCCCCCACTCAGTGCTGGCTGCCCAACTCACCCTGACTCCACCCAACTCACCCTGACTCTAACCAGCTCACTCTGACTCCACCCAGCTCACCCTGACTCTACCCAGCTCACCCTGACTCCAACTCACCCTGACT
>NW_016107455.1:4171530-4207325 GCF_001604975.1 Cebus imitator
CTCACCCTGACTCCACCCAGCTCACCCTGACTCCACCCAACTCACCCTGACTCCACCCAGCTCACTCTGACTCCACCCAACTCACCCTGACTCCAACCAGCTCACCCTGACTCCACCCAACTCACCCTGACTCCAACTCACCTCTTAGCTCAGTTGCCAGCTTTTCCTTTCCTGCTCCAGGACTCCTAGTTCCTCAACCGTCACTTCTGATTACCAAGGGCCTCTGGGGTCAGCCAGCCTTCCCAGAACTTCCTGCTCCCTCATCTGCTTCACATTCCTATGTTATGGCTGAGTTTTCTGACGAGCCTCTCACATCCTGCCTCTTCCAGGAAGCTTTCCTGATTTGTCCTTCCACTTGTCCTTCCACCCCCATTCTTAACTCCTGTCACACTTCCCATCTGATTACTGGGTGCTGAGTGGACGCAACCCTGTGCCACCCTTACCTTTCTACCATTGGCATCTTTCTATCTGCCCCAGAGGCCACAGTCTTTTGGAACAGAGCCTGCCTGGTGGTTCTTTATGACTCCCCACTTCACCTGCTGCAGGACACCCTGAAGGCTCTCACTAAGTGTTTGTTGCATGACCACATAACAGAAGTTGAGGAAGAAATGATCCCTCAGATTAAAGTTCAAATCCGTAAACTGGTTGGCTGGGCCCTGCTTGATCCAGTCCCACCTGCCTCCCAGCTGCTTCTCTTTCCACTTCCTGATCCAGGCTTTCTGCTCTGCAATAGGAATTGCTCACAGATGGCTCTTGCCTCTGTGCCCTTTTTCTTCTTTTCTATTTCTCTCTGTGCCTTTTCTTGGGCTGTTCATGATGTCTGGAATGTCTTTCCTCTCACTTTTCACCCAGCAAATGCTTACCAATCCATGAACAGCAGTTTGGCAGCAACTCCTCCAAGCAACCTTCCCTGACCCACTAGGTGCTCCTCCTCTCCCAGCACTCACCACGAGGCATTATTAAAAGCAGCTTGTGTGTTGGTCGGCCTCCTCCATCAGAGGCCAAGTGTTCTTGTGAGCTCCTGAGGGTGGGGCCATGTGGTAAGCATCTATGAGTTCTCAGGCTGTGCAGATGCTTGGTAAATATTTGTTGAATTATGGAGGGAGGGATGCATGCATGGGTGGAGGAATAGATGGAGGGCCCTGGGGAGTCCTGCTGGGGCTGGAAAGAAGACACAGGAAGATGGAAAATGCAGACATAAAGTTAAGATCCAGAAGCAGAGATGAGCAGCCAGGACTAGACTGGGTATCTGGGATCCAGTGAGGTGGTGGGCTTTCCAGGTGAGGGTCAAGGAGGACCATGGTTCCAAGGGCGAGCCCCAGGAAGGAGAGGGGCAGAGCAAGGGAGGTGTCATAGGATCAGTAAGGGGGGTGAAGATACTGGAGGTGCTTCTCTGGTCCAGTTCCAATTCCGCCCCACCTCTGGCTCTTAAAGGACCCATATGTGCCTATATCCTCACAGTCTTCCTCTACATTTCCACTCCCAACAAACTGCTCCTCACTATGTATGCAAGCAAACAATGAAATGGAGACCCCACTTGGGTTCTTAGTGATAGTGAATTAGGCTCCAGCTGAGTGTCCTTGGCAAACAGGTGTGTGTGTGTGTGTGTGTGTGTGTGTGTGTGTGCGCGTGCACATGTGTTTGGTGGAGGAGAGTGAACTATTGTTGCATTTCTCAAATATTAATGTGCAGGAGTCATGGCAGGACCCTATTAAAGTGCAGGTTCTAATTCATGAGGTTTGGGGTGGGGCTTGAGACTGCATTTCTGACAAGCTGGTATTGCTGATGTGCTGATCCACAAATAACACTGAAAACAGATGCCTCTCCATAGAGTTTGATAAACGGACTCTGAAGATAAACGTGGTCTGGACTGAAGGCCACAGAGTCATGGGATCATGGAATTTCAGGAATGTTTGGGTTGGAAAGGACCACATTTCATCAAATCTAAGACGCTAATCTTTGTAAGAGGCACTCCTATTCTGCATACCACTAAGAAAAAAATACCCTGACAATTAATGGTAAGAGATCATCCATTGTAAGACACATCTCAGTTTCAGAGATGTTAAAATATGTGACTTAGAATGGATGGAATTTGATGTAATCCCCCACCCCCCACTTCTCTGGGTCTGTTTGGCTGACAAGAGGCTGAATCAGCACCGGCTGCAGTTTCATTTCCCGAGAGGCCTGAGAAAGGGCTTGGAGAACATCACCAGGCCAGGGTGAAGGAGGGGGTTTCTCTATTACCACCAGACTCCTGCGCGTTCCCCCAGGTTCCCAGCTCAGTCCTGCACTCCAGGGTGAACCCCATGGAGAAGATTCCTTTCCATCCCTTGGAAGCACTTTTCTTTCTCCTTTTTCTTTTGCAGAGGCAGGGTCTTGCTCCGCCAGTCAGGCTGGAGTGCAGTGGCATGATCATAGCTCACTGTAATCTCAAACTCCTGGGCTTAAGCGATCCTTCCTTTGACAGTATATTTCTACTAAGAAACCTCAAGTCCAGGGCTTGACGTCTGATTTTTATGTTCAGGACATCCTTTCTTTTTTATTCAGGAAATTCGTAAGTTAAATTGAATCCCAGATGGCACCGTTTGAGACTTTCTGCCCTTGGCTTCTCTTCACAGGAATCATAAGAAAAGCAACGATGCCGTGTTTTCTGTCTTGTCTCCTCCATGATAAACGGTGGAATTAATTGAATATCTGAGCCGGATCACCCAGGGAGGTGGTTCTCAACTGCACTCTGCATCAGAATCACCTGGGAATACTTTTATAAACCACAGATGCCCTGGACTCACCCCTAAGATTAGAATTCAGTTGTTCTGGTATGGGGTCCAAGTATTAGTATCTTTCAAAAACTCCCTAGAGGATTCTCATCCTGGAGTTGAGACCTATTCATCTAGTCCAACCTATTTGACAGGTGGGAAAAATGAGATCCAGAAAGGCCAAGTGATTTGCCGCTGGTCATGCAGCTGGCTGCGGAGGTGGGGCTAGGCTTCAGTTCTCTGGGTTATCTCTGGATTCCTCATTCAAAAATCCAACCAGCCCACTCCACTGAGCATTTGCTGCAGCCACAGGTGGGCATACCAACACACCCAAAGACACGCAGCTGAGTGTGTATGTCTGAGATTCACTCCGTATTGGAAAATCTAGGCAGAAATCAACAGTAGAACTTAGAAATGGATTGAAGTGAAAGTGCCCAAATTAAAAACGAACATGCTTGAGGCTGTTTGCCTGATCATCATCCCTGACAGTGTGGGGTGGGGGGAAGATAGCCCCTTCCCAGACACCGCCTCCCTGGCCCAATAGGATTCATTCTTCTTTAGGGAATGGGCACATGTTGAGTCATGTTGGGTCTCTCTGTGAACCCTCTCCAAGCTCCTTATGCCCTGATGTCAGAGAGCCTGACAAGCCCACTGTCATATGCTGAGTGTTCAGGGCCAGTGGACTAGGATGCTCTACAAAGTTTACTGACCAATGAATGAATGGCTCACCGGGAATCGACACAGTTCCATCTGGGATTGCTCTTGGGAAGAAATTAATGGGCAGAGTAGGCTATTAAATTATGTAGCAATGTAATACCCCATTAAACTTGTGTCTTTAAGCAGGTGAGCTGCTGTCATCAGAAGGCACTGAGCACATTTTCAGCTCTTCTCTAGCCGCCCAGGGTTTCCTTCTGAAGCCAGAGAGAGCCTCACATATGCTGTTACTTGCATCAGCTCCCAAAGCTACTGATCATCTGTTGAGAGGCCCAGGTCACATTGCACTTTGGTCTCTCTAGATTTTGAACTTGCTTATTTATTTACTTCTACAACATCAACAGGCCCAGTGTGAATGGTATATGTATGTGTGTGTGTGTGATGTGTGAGTGTGTGTGTTTAAGGAGGTGGGAAGGGAGTGGAAGCTATGGCAAAGAGGAGCTAAATTAGGGCCGTCCGCTGTAAAATTAGGGCTCTGGGCACTGAATGCAAGAGGATCTGCATTACAGGGAGGATTGTTAAAACATAGATTCCTGGGCCTCACCTTGAAAGAGTCCCATGCCGTTGATGTGGGGTGAGGTCCTGGAATGCATTGAACCTGCTTCTTGGCTGCACTCTAACACACGCTAGAGTTGGAGTACAACCAGCTTAGGAAAACTTCATTCTATACTTCATACTTCAAATATTAGTGTGGTAAGGGGCAGTGTGAAATAACCCCCTCCAGACCTCCATACCTGAACTATAAATCAAGGGGAAGGACTTGACGATCCTTAGGTCTCTTTTAGCTCTACGTGCTTGTCATTTCTCTAACTGTCCAGGGAGGTGGACATGAGCATGATGGCTGGAAGTCAATGGAAGAGCTTTAAGATGCTGGATAACATCTTAGCAGGGCTGGCTTTGTTGTAATGACTGACTGCCAAACTCCAGAGTCTTCCCAGGTTTTGTTGGGCAGAGGAACTGCCCTTTCTGGAACAGCCCTCCAGAGAATGGAGGAAAGAGCATTTCCAAGCAGAACCCCAGTGGTTGTTGGTTGAACTGCATGGAATGGTTCTGGTTGTGGCCTTGCCTCCAGGGCTGACCTCCAGGGTAGGACGTTCTGGAGAGGAGGTATGGCTGAGGTCCTCAGTGGTTAAGTCAGCCCAGTCATATAGTCATAGGCCAACCCAGCTCCAGAGGCCATCAGAGTCAGCACACTCCTATTGGCATTAGAGGTGGGGCATTTGGAAGGGCACAGAGGACTGGAGCTGAACCTGCACAGATTCAGAATGAAGTTGGGTGTGCCTTACTTTACAAATTCGAGTTTCCTCATAAAAGTTAAGTATACATCTTTTTAATACATTGATGTAAGTCTATTTTCAAGGAACTACATATTAAAAAAACATTTAGAAAAGCTATGTATGCCGGATGCCCTCTGTACAGCCATGAAAGTCCTTGTACCATAGAATGGTAATTAACAAGGAAACTAATTTTGACCAGGAGATTGAAAAAAAAAAAAGTGATTGAACTTTTACAAAGCATTTTCATATACGCAAGCTTATTTATCCTGATAATAACCCCTGGGAGATAGGTAAGGCAGGCTGGTAAACTGAGGCAGAGCTCTTTGATGACAGACCTGAAATGGGAACTTGGGCCTCCTTTGTCAGTGCTCAGAGGGGAGGCAGACTGGAAAAGGATGGGAGATTTGTTTGGGAAAATTTCCATGGATGGTTATTTTTAGCAAGCAAACTGTTAGAGTGATTGAAAATACCTTTACTTCATTAATCTACAGCAATTTTTTTACCACTATTGTTTCTCCCTCCTGAGAAGTGAAAAAAAAAAAAAAAAAAAGAAACACCAAAACCCAAAAAACACCAAAACCCAAAAAACAACAAAAAACACCAAACCTCTTTTCGCTTCTTATCGCTTCACTTTGACAGAGTTCAGCTTGTAATACAATTCTACGTCTGGCAGGTCCTGGTTTTTCTTGTCTGCGGCTGTCAGCCATCCAGTAACTATCTATCTTCCTTTCAGCCTCTACTCTCTCTTGCCTTTTTTACATGAAAATCTTTGAGAAAATACATTTGGCACTATTTTTTCTTCAAGAACCTTGCAAATGCTCATTGCCTCTGACACAGTCATCTCACCCTTCCAGAAACTAGCCTAACGAAAGAATTAAAATTAGCCTAATAACCTCAAAGCTCTATGCACAAAGATGTTCAGCAGAATATTATTTATAATAGCAAAAACAGATAAAGTGATTCAACTGTTCAGCAATAGAGGGATGATAAGCAAATTTCATGTCTGTTTGATAGAAACATTATGCCATCGTTAAAATAATGGACACAGAGAGTATGTTAGATCAAGGAAATGACATTTTCAACATGATGTTGAGCGGGGACGAGCGCCTGCTTATCCTGTATGCTTATGGCTCTAAAAAAACCAAACCCCAAAAACCAAACCCACAAAACTACATGCAGAAAAAGAGAACTGAAAAAACAATTTTGAAGTGTTAAACTCAGGATGTCTTTTGGTGGTTCACATTTTATTCTTTCTCCTTTTCTGTGTTTTCCAAGTTTATAGTCATGCACATGTGGAGCTTCTGAAATGGAAATATGATATGTTCTTTGCACAATACTATGAGAAATGATTAAGAACATGGAGTTAGAGAGAGGCTTGGGCTTGAAGTAGAGCCCGGTCACTTAGAAGGCTTGTGGCTTGGGGCAGGTCATTAAGTCCTCTCATTGTCAGTTTCCTCAGCTGGAAAATGGGGATGCATCACATTTAATAGGCAGGTTTTTATTTCTGAGGGGGTGTTTAATTTACTCAAGTTAATGGCCCATAATAGGGGCTCCGTATTTATTGAAAATGATTGAACATATATATATATTTTTTTTTCCCATTTATTTATTTTATTACATTTTAGGTTTTGGGGTACATGTGAAGAACATGCAAAATTGTTGCATAGGAACACACGTGGCAGTGTGATTTGCTGCCTTCCTCCCCATCACCTACATCTGGCATTTCTCCCCTTGCTATCTCTCCCCAGCTTCCCACCCCCCACCGTCCCTCCCCTATGTCCCCCCAACTGACCCCAGTGTGTAGTGCTCCCCTCCCTGTGTCCATGTGTTCTCATTGTTCAACACCCGCCTATGAGTGAGAACATGCGGTGTTTGATCTTCTGCTCTTCTGTCAGTTTGCTGAGAATGATGGTTTCCAGGTTCATCCATGTCCCTACAAAGGACCCAAACTCATCGTTTTTGATGGCTGCATAATATTTCATGGTGTATATGTGCCACATTTTCCCTATCCAGTCTATCGTCGATGGGCATTTGGGTTGGTTCCAGGTCTTTGCTATTGTAAACAGTGCTGCAATGAACATTCGTGTGCACGTGTCCTTATAGTAGAACATATATATTTTTTGAGACAGAGTCTTGCTCTGTCACCTAGGCTGGAGTGCAGTGGTGCAGTCATAGCTCACTGCAGCCTCGAACTCCTGGGTGCAAGTGATCCTCCCACCTCAGCGTCCTGAGTGGTTGGAACTACAGGTACATGTCACCAACCCCAGCTATTTTTTTGAGAAATGGGGTCTGACTCTGATGTCCAGGCTATCACCAAACTCCCGAGCTCAAGCAATCCTCCCACCTCAGCCTCTCAGATAGCTGGGACTACAGGCACACACTGCCACATCTGGCTCATTTTTATTTTCTAATTTATTGTAGAGTTGGGGTCTTGCTATGACGCTGAGGCTGGCCTCAAGCCATTCTCCTGCCTTGGCCTCCCAAATAATTGAATTCTTATTACTCAAATAACATCTAGAGTTAGATAGGGAAGACAACTTTCATTCTCAACCTTCACTCACTCATCCGTGTGTATTTATTAAGAAGCAGAGGTAAGGAAATGTGTCATTAACATTAGCCTCAAGAGACAGAACAAACTGAGGAGAGAAAATAGGAAACTGGAGAAAAACCAGGCATATAACTGACAGAATAAAAGTGGAGTAAAATGGAAAACAATCTGTATGTCCGATTTTTAAAGTTTTTTTTTTTTTTTTTCCATTTATCCCTCATAGCAGCTCTTTGAAATTGGTGAAATTTCCATTCCACTTTGACGGATGAAGCCTGAAAAGTCAAGGCCCTCATATGAGATCACACAGTGATAAAGAAAGGCAGGGCTGGGCTTTTGTCTCAGGCCAGCAGGATGTGAAGACCACACATCAAGCTGCCTCCCAACCTACAACAGAGAGGCTCTCTTTAACCATGTGCTTCCCACCATGGCGGGACACCTGGGCCATATTTCCTATCAGGATTTCCTCTGCAGCACTGTGAACCCATCTCCTGTGAGTCCTTTCCCTGTGGGAGTGGATGTCTTTTTATTTGGGGGAAGGCAATGGCTTCATTGATGAGAGGCAGTAAAGAACTTCCAGAACTGGGGACTTGGTAGTGAACCCTGAGGGCTGGAGAGAACAACTTGGGACATGTCTGGGTGAAGACTTTTAAAAACTGTAGGACCCGGGAGAAGAATGGCTGTCTCTGATGATGTATGCGAACTCTGGCATGCACGGTGCCTGGGTTCTTACCCTGCTGGCAGATGGTGAGGTTCTGGATCCCATGACCCATCTAATACTTATTCAGCAGATGTTTAGTAGGGCTTTGGGGACCACCCAAGTTGGTGCTGGGTTAGGCCGGAGGGTAAAGGATGTCCTTCTGGGCCATTTAAAAAGACAAGACACATACACATTGAAGATTTTTGGCCAAAAACTCAGCGTCATGGAACCAGGATCAGGAAAGGGAAACTTGTCAGCATCCTCCCTTTCCATCAGACCCGATGCCTTCACTTTACAGATGAACAAATTAAAAACCTAAAGAGGAAAAGTGACTTTACCAAGGCCACACAACCATGTTAATCAGCTGTTGGTTCAGGATAAAGTAAATCAGGACAGGCTTTTGGAGGTGAGCCACTTGCTACACCTGGAAACCATGGCTTAGAGCTGTGAAGCACAATAATTCATTCAACAAACATTTTCTAGGTGCTTCCTGGGGCCAGGTCCTCTGTTGGACTCTGAGGATATAAAGGTGAGGGAAATGAAAGATGCCCTCAAGTTGCCCCAGTGTGGTCAGGGGACAGGGATACAAAGAGATGGGGGATTACAGGGCAGTAAGTGCTCTCTTGGCCGCAGGCAGGAGCCTGAGGAGTCTGGGAGGTACACCTGGGGTTGTAAAATGATGGAGGATTACCAAGCAGGCCTGAAGGAAGGGCATTGCTGGCAGTGGGAACATCACAGGCAAAAGACCGGATTCTTGGGGAGCATGGCTCTCTGGGTCACTGACAAGACACTTACAATGGCTGAAATAGAGTTTTTGCAGATAAATAATGGGGCCAACTCATGGGATGGCCAAGCCTAAGCAAGGGCTGGAAGATGGGGATTCTGCTTTCAAGGAAGGATTAGAATCCTGGAGTCAAGAGACATCTGTGGATGAATAACTCATGTACCAAGGGCCACAGACAAAGTTGATTCAGAGGAAAAGATCTCTGTGAGCCTCTGAGAAGGCTTACTGGAGGGAGTGGCATGGAAGGAAGTGTTGGGTTTGTATAGGAATAGCTAGAGGAGATGGGAACATGGAAGAAACTGTTGGGTTTGTATATGAGGAGCTAGAGAAGATGGAATTCTGAGAAAGAGAAAAGGGCAGGCAAGGTTCAGACAGGAACCTGCGGGGCACACTGAGTAGCTCTATTTGACAGAGCATCACATCAAATATGAAACTGGATCACAGGAGGCCTTGAACTTTGCCTTCAAGAAACCACACTTTAGAGTTCAGTTCAGCCACTTCAGTAGGGAGCCACCAAGGTGTCTAAGTGATGATGCAGCGGATTTAGGGATGCCTGTAAAGTCTGAATTTCTAAAATGTCTCAATTGCCTGAAATATACTTGAATGCCCATCAGGGTAGGGAGAAGCAGAAACTTTATAAAGTTAAAAAAGAAGAGAAGTGAATCCTCATGGTTAATGAGAGGATGGAGGTGGGCTAAGATGAGGCTAATTGTTCCTTCAAAGCCAATTTACCTTGGCTGTTGGGAATGACTTCTTTAATGCATCATCAAGCAATCTTTTCTGAGTAGTCCAGAACCCCTGCAGAGCAGCCTGGGCTCAAAGCAAGGGGAGGATTAACTAAGTGTATTTGCTGCATGGGGCCCTGGAGAGAGAGGGCTCCGTGCAAGACCTTGTCTCTGACTGCAGGAGCTAGTACTGAGAGGAGGTCAAACAAAGACCCTTGCCACTCAGACAACCCAGGGAATGCAAGGGCAGGAGCAAACTGGGTAAGTAAGATACCTCTGTGGGTTTCTGGGTGACTGGACTTGCGGGGTGGGAGGGTGGAATTATTAGAGGGATGCAGGCCTATGTTGACCAATAATTTCAGTTTCAGAATTGAAAGTCTCACTTCCCCATAGACCCTCAGTCATGGGCAAGCCAGGATGGTTGGTCACTGTAGAGGCAATACCCAGAGGCAATAGAAAATAAGTGATTATGAATTTAAGCAGTTGCGACTCAGCATCAATCCCTAAATTGGTAACTATATTGGCATACAGTTATTTATAATTTTCTTATTTTGCCCTTATATCATGTGGAGTCTGTGCTGTGTTGCCTCTCTCACTTTTAATGATAACTTGTTCTTTTTCTTTTTCTGATTGTTCTGGTTAGAGGTTTATCAATTTTATTAATTTCAAAAAAATCTTTTGGCCTCCTTGTTTTTCTCTATTGTTTTTCTATTTCATTGATTTCTGCTGTAATTATCATCATTTTCCTTGTGGTGCTTAGTGTTGGTTCAATTTGCTCTTTTTTTTTAGTTTTTTAATGTGGAAGCTGAGGTCATTGATTTAAGACTTTTCTTCTTTTCCTAATATAGGTGTTTAATTCTATAAATTTACATCTTGGTATTGTGCTAGTGGCATCTCATAAATTTTTATATGATAGGTTTTCATTTAACCATTTCAAAATTCTTTTTAATTTCACTTTTGATTTCTTCTTTCACCCATGGATTATTTAGAAGTGTGTTATTTTGCTTCTGAATATTTGAAGATTTTCTAGCTTTCTGTTATTGATCTAATTTAATTTTGTTATGATCACAGGACATACTTTCTATTAATCCTTCTAAATGTTTTGAGGCTTTATGGCCCAGAATATGGTCTACCTTGGTAACCGTTCTGTGTGTACTTGTAAAGAATATGTGTTTTGCTACTATTCTATGGAGTGCTGTATAAATGCTCATTGGGTCAACTTGGTTGAGAGTGTTGTTCAAATCTTCTATATCCTTGCTGGTTTTCTGTCTGCTTGTCCTATCAATTATTGAGAGAGGGGGTTTGAAGTCTCCAACCATAATTGTGGATTTGTTGATTTTTTGTTGCAGTTCTACCAGTTTTTGCTTCTGTATTTGAAACTCTGCAATTAGGTAGATAAATGTTTAGGTTTGCTATGTCTTCTTGGTCACTTCACCTTTTAATCATTATGAAATGACCTTCTTTATCCCTGGTGATATTATTTGTTCTGAAGCATACTTTGTCCGATATTAGTATAGCCATTTCAACTTTTTTTGGATCAGCGTAAGTATGGCATATATGTTTCCATCCTTTTTAAAAAATACTATTTGTATCTTCAATTTAAAATACATTTTTCTGGGTAACCAGCACATAGTTGGAACTTTCTTTTATTATCCAGTTTGGCAATTCCTTAAATTGCTGTGCTTAAACCGTTTGCATTAAACGTGATTATTGATGTGTTAGATTTAAGCCTATTATATTGTTATATGTATTCTACTAGTCCCATTTTTTCTCTTTCCTCCCTTCCATCATTTTCTGCGTTCTACAGGAGTAAATGAAGACAAAATATTTTTGGACTAAAATTGGATGTTTTTGTGATTTCATTTATACCTTCTGTTGGATTATAAGCCAAAACATTACAGTTTGCTCTTATAGTGTTTTTTGTAGAGTTTATAGTATAAGTCTTTAACTTATCATAGTCTACCATCAAGTATAGTACTTTATGTAGAATAGAAGAATTTGCCAATGATATTCTTCCATTTTTCCCATCTAGGCCTTTATGCTATTGCTGTCATTTATTTTACTTATACATATGTTATAAAGTTTTTAATATGTTGTTATTATTTAAGCATTCAAATATCTTTTAAGTAAATGTAAGTAACAAGAAAAATATATTTACCATTGTACTTATAGGTTGGTGCAAAAGTAACCACAGTTTTTACCATTATATTTAATGGCAAAAACCATAATTAATACAATTTCTGGTGCTCCTCATTCCTTTTGTGTGAACTCATATTTCCATCTGATGTCATTTTCCCTTTCCTTGAAGAAGAATATCTTGGAGTAGAGATCAGCTGGTGATGGATATCCACTGGCTCTCCAGCTTCTGTATGTCTGAAAAAGCCTTATTTTACTTAATTTTTGGAGATATTTTCACTAGGTATACATTTCTAGATTGACAGCTTTTTTTTCTTCCAGTACTTGACAGATGGTGCTCCACCGTCTTCTCCCTTCCTTTGTTTCTTGTGAGAAATCTACTGTCTTCCTTATCTTTATTCCTCTGTAGGTAATGAGCTAGTTTTCTCTGGCTGCTTTTAACATTTTCTTTTATCACTGGTTTTGAGCCAGTGGTATGGTTTTGCCGTAGTTTTCTTCATTCTTCTTGTGTTCAGGGTTCTTTGAGCTTTTTTGATATGTGGATATATAGTTTTCATCAAATTTGGAAAGGATTTGGCCATCCTTTTATAAAATATTTGTTTCTGCCCTCCCACCAGCCCCACACTTCTTGAAAGACTCTAAAAACCGATATGTTAGGCCACTGAAAGTTGTCTCATTGTTACCTGATAGTCTTCATTTAAAAAATCTTCTTTTTCTATTTCATTTCTATTTCCTCAAGTTAACTAATCTTTTCCTCTGCAATGTTTAATTTGCTGTTAATCTGATCCAGTGTATTTTTTAAATCAAAGACATTGTAGTTTTTAATCTCTAGAAGTTCAACTTGGATTTTTATTAAAAGTATTCCATGTCTATCATTTGAACTTATGGGATTTAGCTATACATGTTTTAATGTCCTTGTTGGCAATTTCTAATGTGTGTTAGTTCTGGGTTATTTTAATTGATCACTTTTCTCATCATAGGTCATATTTTCCTGCCTCTTTTCGTGTCTGGTAATATTTGATTGGATGCCAGACATTATGAATTCTAACATATTGGGTACTGAATTTTTTATATCCCTATAAATATTCTTGAACTTTGTTCTGGAACACATTTAAGTTACTTGGAAATAGTTTGACCCATTTGGGTTTTGCTTGAAGATTTGTTAGGCAAAACAAAGCAGCTTTTAGTTTAGGGCTAATTATTTCCTTTTACTGATGCAAGGCCCTTGTGGATGCTTTACGCAGTGTTCCATGACTTATGAGGGTTTGCGGTTTCACTAGTAGGAATAGGCACTATTCCCAGCTCTGTGTGAGTGCTGCCGGGGACGGTTTCCTCTCATCTTCTTAAAGCATTCTTTCCATGGTTTGGGGTCATTTTCTCACATGACTACAGGAATATGCTGATTTCTCAAGGAGGATTCTTCAGCTCTCTGGAGTCCTGTCTCTGTGAAGTCCTCTCCTCTCTGTTTCTCTGTCCTGTGAAGTCTAGTTGGCTCGGTCTTTCTGGACTCATAGCCCTGTGTCCTTGACTCAGGAAGTCACTGGGCTCAACCTGGGTTCCCCTCCCTGTGCAGGGCTGGAAAGTCTCTCAAGGGCATAAGCCAGG
The DNA here is from genome assembly GCF_001604975.1 of Cebus imitator. NCBI lineage: Eukaryota > Metazoa > Chordata > Mammalia > Primates > Cebidae > Cebus > Cebus imitator. The sequence goes on from NW_016107455.1 coordinate 4,184,773, forward strand.
GCAATCATAGTGCTCATCTTTGCTTGTTTCTCATCTCTCTCAGGTCACCATCCCTTGTTGCCTAAAATTCAGTGTCTTGAAAATTGTTTTTCATATATTTTGTTTTTGGTGTTACTTTTGAGGGTAAATCCACAAGCTGTACCTACGTCTTGGCTGGAAACAGAAGTCAGAGGCTCCACTGCCATCGCTGGTCCAGGCCATCTCAACAACAGGCTAACTTTAATACTAATAACAATAATACTAAATGCCATTCCCAAGTAAAGAGTAGATCTGTGTCAGGTAGCCCATCTCTATGATGTGTCACTGCCTCTCCATCCAGAAAAGGGTGACAGGACTACTTCACAACTGAAGTACTTTCATAGCTATTGCCAAATCTGATTCTCTCCATAGCCAGGTGTGGTATGTAGGCAGGCATTAGGCCATCTGACAGGGAAAGAGTTTGTTTTAATGTCCTCCATCTCAATGTGAAATATCAAAGAGTTATAGTGATCTACTCATGGCTACCTAAACAGCGAATGGGAATCAGAACTATGGCCAGGGCTTTCTGTTCTTGCCTCTAGGGCTGGATTTGCTGCCTCCTCTCTCTTGCAGCAAACAGGGGCCTTAGCTTTCACTCCTGATCAGTAATGAGACATTCATTTCCCCACTGGGAAGAAGGAGGATGAATCATCCTGTCCCCCTGCTAGAAAACACATGGGGAAGTGATGCAACAATAAACGCCATCCCAGGCGAGCCTCTGTGCTGCCTGGATTCACAGCATGCAGGGCACAATGCTGCATTTTTCTGGCAGTTGCCATGGTGTGCGGACAAAATGTGAGCGTGTTTCCTCGCAAAACTTCAACAGTGACTCACCCTCATTTCTACTGGGATCAATTGAAGAAGCTGGGAGTGGGAAGGGAGGGAATAGCCAGGAGCAAAATCAGGACACAGATAACAGCAATGTTTGCTACCTATCAGGAATTGGGTTGCTAACACAAAGAGGTTTCTTACAAGCTTGGAAGGTAAAACAACAGCCATTACATTAGAAGAGAAGTTAGCATTAGAAAAAGATGGGTAGCTCTGAAATGAATGCTCTTTAATCAGGGGTGTCATTTCCTCTTGGTTACCACATGGAGTGGTCAGAAGGCTCTGGTCCCTTTGGTGGGCTGCAAGCTCAGAAGCAGCACTGGGTATTAGAAAGAACACAGGCTTTGGAAGCGGTAAGGTCTGGGTCTGAGTTGTATCTCTCCCGTACCTAGCCTTAGTTTCCCCATCTGTAAGATGGGCACAGGGAAGCCTGTCTTGCGAGGTGGCCATGATGAGGCAGCCTGGGTAAAGGAGCTGGTGCACAGTGCTCACTCATTGCCACCGTCACTCTGGGGATCCTGAGAGACTAAGAACAGGGAACGGTGGGGTTGATGATGGTAGCTCTGCTCAGTGGACTGTGATGGAATGCGAAGCCTCATTTACAGAGACCTCCACATGGCAGGAGAAGATGTTTGTGGGGAACAATGTTGAGGAAGAAATGGAGAAAACAATACCAAAGTCCCATGGAAAAACTGGGCTGGAGATGCTCATCGGAAGCTGCCCCACCCAGGACCCTACTGAGAGGGCCCAGCTGCTATGGGCTTGGGTAAGGAGAGGTTTGAGGACGTGGAAGCGGAAACTTGTGTAAGCAGGGTTAGAAGGCCCTGCCAACAGAGGGACAGAGGAGGGAGTGGGGAGAGGGAACAAAGGAGAGGTGCTTGCACACAGAGCGTAGAAGAGAGAATGACAGAGAGATCAGCTCCTTGGCTCTCAGTCTCAGTACCTGCAGGTGTGTGTGTTTGCTTTCCAGTGAGCCCTTCCCAGCCTTCAGGAACCATTGCCCTTGGCTGGCATTAGCCCCCAAGGCTCTCTGCTCCTCGTATCCCCGGGAGCCCTAACTGAGGCAGAAACAGAGTGTACAGAGAGAAAATTGCAAGGAAAGATAGGAAAATCATAACCATTACTTTCAATAGATGGAGTGCTATGGGTTATGGTTTTCCATTTTCCTGTTCTCTCCCTGCCATTTAGCCACATATTAAAATCTTCAAGGAAAAACAAAACGAAGGCATGGCCCACAGGCTCCAGAGCTGCTATTGCCCGCCCTCCCTTCTGTGTGGGCCCCACCCCTTGTCATGCTCTCTCCCTGCACCTTTTTTGGAGGTGCCCCATGCCTTTGCTGGTTGCAGGTCTGCGTGGTCCTCCTCCCTTTCCCTAGGCCTGGTAATTTCCACTTCTATTTGCTGGCCTGACCTTTCTTCCCCAGCACCTGGGGTTCCTTGCAGCATCTACCCAGGAGGAGGTGTTTGGGTTCCATGTTTAGGTTCCTCTATCTCTGAGTTCTCAGAGTCTGCCTTGTTCTCCTGGGCAGAATAAAAGCAGAACACCCGAGGGCAACTGCAAGCAGAATTGCTCAACGGTTAGAGCCCAGGTGTTGGTGTCAAGCCGATTCCAGTTCCAGGCTGTAGCATTTTCTAGTTGTGTGTCCTTGAGCAGGTTTCTTAGCCTCTCAGTGCTCCAGTTTTATTTTCTGTAAGATGGTTTCCAGTCATTTCCACCTAATTAGATTTGGGAGGCACACCTGAGAGACTGGGCATGCTGCATTTAGAAAGGTTCTGGACTTTACAGAAAAGAATTTCAAGGAATCATACTAGTTATGATGGTGAGCATGGTGCCTCCACTCAATGAACTGTGATGCAGTGGGAAGACTGATGTTACAGAGGCTTCCTTATGACAGGTCTGATACCCATTATGATTCCTTGAAAGTCTTCCACAGAGTGAGGTCACTTCCACTGCCATGTCCCCTCTGAGCCTCTGAGAGGTGATATTATGATTTGGCTGTGTCCCCACCCAAATTTCATCTTGAATTGTAGCTCCCGTAATTCCCGCGTGTTGTGGGAGGGACCCGGTGGGAGGTAATTGAATCATGGGAGTGGTTTCCTCCATACCGTTCTCATGGTAGCGAATAAGTCTCACGAGATCTGATGGTTTTATAAGGGGTGTTCCTTTCTGCTTGGTTTCCATTCGGTTTCGCCTGTTGGCATGTCAGATGTGCCTTTCGCCTTCCATCATGATTGTGAGGCCTCCCCGGCCACGTGGAACTGTGAGTCCATTAGACCTCTTTTTCTTTATAAATTACCCAGTATCAGGTATGTCTTTATCAGCAGTGTGAAAACGGACTAATACAGGTGGGAAGTCCTGCTTGTCCTCTTCCTAACTGAGGTTCTGAACATGGCTAAGCCCAGATTCCTCTCCCCACCCTGCCGTCAGTAATCACTAGAAATGTGTTCAGGAAAGGGGTGAGACAGTCTTCATGATCACCCCTGCAGGCCACAGAAGCAGCTGCCTCAGTGATGAGGCTGTTTTTGTGCTTGACATTAGGGCAGCCCTGGCTGGTCTTCTCCTTCTGCTGGCTCCCATCAGGGATTTTTTGGGGGAGATCTGGGGGCTCACTTCAATTCCACAAACACCATCTGAGTCCCTACACTGTCGTGAGCACTGGGGCAGGTGCTGGGCATGGATGGGAGTAAGTCTCAGTCCCAGAGACAGACACAGAACAAGCAAAGGCGTGGAAGTGAAGGACCCATTGTCTTTATAGTGGAGAAGGAAGATGTGAAACTTCCTAAAATCGAGAGCGGGACATCCCAGGGGTGCAGTCCAGAAACTGAAGACATTGAGTAGGGAAGAGGAGAATGTGATTTTAGGAGCTAAGGAACAGTTAAAAAACAGCTGTCAATCTAATGCAACTAATCAATCCAATTCAAATTTATTGAATCTCATCTAATCCATGGAGCTAATTAAATCCAACCTACATGGATGGAGGAATAGCATGGTGACTGGCACTGCTAGAACCTATGCCCTGCCCTCTTCAATGGGGAACTGTGGTCTCTAACCCCAGGTAATTAAAAAAAAGTCTAACTTCAAAAACAGACAAAAATCTTTCAAACTTTGCTTATGGTACAATTCCTTGAAAGCCTTTTCTATAAAGTCCAGAACCTTTCTAAATGCGGCATACACAGTATCTCTGGTATGTCTCCCAAATCTAATTAGGTGGAAATGACTGGAAACCATCTTTTGTTGCTTTTCCAAAAAGGGAAGCTTCTGAGCCATAGGCCTCTCGCTATGTCCCTGCAAGTGCTGGGAGCAGAAGTAGGGTCAGGTGGAGGAAGGAAGGAAGGAAGGTATTACAGGGGCAGTCCAGGGAGGAGGCTCTCCCTGGCTACATGGAGCAGGCCCGACCCCTCCTCCTTTATGTGAGACTGTCTGTCTATTAGAAGTTGGGTCCAAATCACAAAACATTGTTGTAAATAGCTGCATTATGCACATCCTTAAAAATTGTACGATTAATATATATGAATACATAAATTCATACTTATAAATATGCCAGGAATTCAGTAAAAGTGAAGAATCTTCCTTCACACTTACTGTGTTCTCTTCCTCTGAGCAGCTCTCAGTATGGTAGGCACCATGCTAGACTTTTTCTGTCGCTGATAAGCACACATGTGCACTTATAAATATGTAGTTTAGGGTGTACATATTTTTCATACAAACAGAACCACGTTGTATGTATTATTCTGCAACTTGCCTTTTTCAACTACCAATATGTCTTAGAAATTTTCCCCAAGGGATCTCCAAATCTTCCTTACCCCGTTTAATTGTTGCAGGGGGTGAGGGGGAATGCATAGGCATTTTTCCTCCTCAATTTAATCATCCTTCTATTGACGAACATTCAAGTTGTGTCTACATTTCTGCTCATACAAACAGTGCTGCAGGAAAGATCTCTATCTGTGTTGCTTGATGTACACGAATGTGTATTTCTTTAAGACAGATTCTGAGAAGTAAAACTGCCAGGTTGAAGGGAATGCACGCTTTTTTATTTTATGGATGTGTGCTACATCCCCACCCATCTCCCCAGTCCGGAGGCTCTACCAGTTTATATTCTCCTCTGCCCCAGCTGCCCTCTCTAAGAGATGGGTGGCTTCTTTGCTGAGATGCAGCTCCCCTTCTGCTTGTCCCCTCTGTGGTCCCCTTGGCTTTCCTACAGACCTTGGCCCAAGGCCATCTTCCTGTCCTTTGTCACCCAAATGCATCAAAGGCCCCATTTTAAAGGACTCTGAGTGCTATCTCGAAACACAAAGCGCATAAATCAGGGAGGGATGGACTCGCATTTCAGAGTGATTTCTTCTTCCACAAGAAGATCTGCTTCAGGGTTTGGAGCAATCAATGAACCAATATTGATTATGCCTGCCATTTATTCATTCCTTGGTTTACAGTGTTAGGCATGTGTGAGCTGCTGCAGAACGCTTGCCTTCAAAGGGTATTCTCTCATTGGGTGGAGCAAGACATGCAAATACCTTGTGTTATTAGCTAAATTTATATTAATAGACAGTTGACTGCTATTAAAACATTTTAATTACTCAAAGGGGGGGGAGAGAGAGAGAGAGAGAGAGAGAGAGAAAGAGAGTGAAAGATCTCAGCAGGTGAGGGACCAGCGGTGTTCTGGGGATACAGCAGTCTAACAGATAAGCACTATGATTTAGTAGCCCACAGAGAATGATTACTGGGGCTGTCCAGCCCATTTGTCACAACATAAACAAATGCATGGACTTCTCCAGCTGTGAAGGCTGGGCAATAGTTGTTTTCAAGCGTGAAGGAGAAGGAGAGAACAGGAAAGAGATGTCTTTTTCAGGCTCCTCCTTCCCTTACCCTTGCCAAGGGAGTGTGGCAATCAGTAAGACTGTCCATATTCAGTCATTCATTATAGTTGATATTTCTAAAAGACGTGTTGGTGATTCTTTAAACTTCAAAGTTGCCAAGAAAAAGATACAACAGCTCTTAGCCTATGCATGGAAGTGTCCTCTATAGGCCATTTTCCCTGCTTTAAAGAAAAAGTCAGAAACCAAGACCACACTGTGTGGAGTTCAGGCAGTGAGCTGCCCGTGAATCAAAAGATAACGTGGCACTGGGCAGCAGGACCCAACCAAGGCATGGTCTGATTTATTAACTTGTCTCCTGAGTAAGATAAAGTAGGTGAGTCAATAGACATTAGGGTTCCTTTCCTCTTGCTGGGTCCAAGGAGGAAATAAGCCACTGAGAGATAAGCAGCCGGCTTTTGATGGCAGATCCAGTGCAGAGCCGGTGCGGGAGCAGCTGGTTCTCCCTGGCGATGCTAGTGAGGGTGGGCACCACTAAGGGTCTGCTCCTTGGATCTAGGCTGGGGCTGCCATGTCAGCACAATTTCTAGCTCATCCTTTCTTCCATGGGTCTCAATAAAAAGACTTACTTTTTAGTTCCTAGTGTTAAAAGAATATTTAAGTTATACCAAATCTGAAGGTTAAGCAGAACTTAAATGGACTGTAAGCCCTCAGAAATCATTGCACAACATGTCATCCATCCATCCATCCGTCTAAGAATTGTAAGACCTAATCTTTTCCCTTAAGAAGTTTACAGTATACTGGGGGCATATTACCAGACAAATAATAGCTCTTCTCTTCTTCTAGTAGAAATGGTGTCTTGCTATGTTGCCCAGGCTGGTCTCCAACTCCTCATCCTCCCTCTTCAGCTTCCCAGAGTGCTGGGATTACAAGCATGAGCCACCATACCCAGCCAACTATAGCTCCTACTCCATGATTGATTGGTTGATTGATTGGCTGCCTCTCCTGCTGGCCTGTAAGCTCTGAGAAGAACCAGGTTAGTCTTGTCCACTGGTAACCTAACACCTAACACAGTGCCTGGCACACAGTAGGTGATCAATAAATGCCAATATGAGATGATCAGGGAGTAGGGCAGGAAGGAGGCTCAAGGCCTATCTAGGGCAGCGTGTAGATGAGAGGGGGCTTTGTGCTGGAGGGCAGTGAGATATAACCATTGGGAAAGGTGATGGCAGGAACCAGGAGGTAGAATTTGGGCTTTATTCCATGGGTTGGGAAAGACATTAATGGGTCTCAAGCAGGCTGTGACATGATAAAACCTTCTCTCTCACATTTATTTTTTCATTCATTTCATTCAATACAATTTATTGAACATCTTCTATATGTAAGGCACCACATAAAATGCTGAAATATAAAGAACAGAAGTATGATAGAATCACATCCCCAAAGAGTTCCCAGTCTGGCGGGGGAGACAGATAAGTAAACAGATGGTTATAATGTATACATTTTATGCTAGAGATTTCCACGTAATACTCTGGTATGGCCTACGTTTGCACTGAATCTTGGAGGAAGGACACATACAAGTGAGGTGATGAAAGGGTGGGAAGGGTGTCGCTGGCAGAGGAAGCGAGGGGACAGCGTGTGAGGCTGGGAGGAGGGCTCTGTTTAATATCGCCAGGGCATTGTGTGGGAGGCTGGGGAGTAGAGCGAGAGGCCACTGCAAAGGGAGGTAGGAGCCAGCCTGGGGAGATCTGAGAAGAGACTCTTGGACTTCATCCTGTGGTTCATGAGGGAGGGAGATGAGCAGCGCTGTAGTTTAGCACAGTCATGTTGATGCAGAGAATGGGTTGGGGAGGGGACAGAGTGAGCCCTGGGGAGGCCAGTGAGGCAGCTGTTGTTCTTATCTGGGTAAAAAAACATAAGGAGCTGAACTAAAGTAGTGTCTGGGGTGGGGGACAGTAACAGCTAGCATCAATTGGGCACTCACTGTATGCCAGCTGTTCTATGGGTATTACATGTATGAACCCACTTAGTTGTCCAGTCACCCTCTGATGTAGGAATCATCATTATCCCCATTTTGCAGATGAAGAGAATGAGGTACAAGGTTCCATAGCTAGCAAATGGGGATTTGCACTCCAGCCATTTACAGAATTTTGAATCTAGAGGAGCATCAATTACAGGGTGCAGGTGTGGGGACAGGGAGAGGATGAATTTAGTTCTGACCTTTGATTTGGGAAGTCCATGGGACTCCAAGAGAGGAGTTCTGCAGCCCGTGGAATGTTGGGTCTGGAGCTCAAGAAAGAGGTCCCAGGGGTGGTGGCAGTCTGGGAATTATGGGAAAGGATACTATAGCCTGGAAGAGGACAATACAGCCACCTGGAGAGCCACTTGGTAAGGGATGGCAGGGGAGAAGTGCTTATGAAGGGGGCCAAGGCAGAGTGGGCAGGGAGGTGAGAGGAAGCCGGGCAGGAGTGAAGAGGCGTGTCTCAGGGAGGGCGTGGTCCACAGTCCATATGCTGTTGAGGAGCCAGGTGGGATAAAGACTGAGGCGTGTCCCTGTCAACAAAGGCTGGGTTTAGCCAAGGAGATCCCTTGGGCACCTTTGACACAGAAAAGTTTCAGTGGAGTGCTGGAGGTGGGCTGGCAGGAGAAAGGGAAATGAAGAAGCAGGGATAAGCAAGTACTGCAGGCCCCCCTTATCCATGGGGATACGTTCCAAGACCCCAGTGGATGCCTGAAACTGCAGATAGTACCCAACCCTTTATGTATCATGTTTGTTTCCTATACATACATACATATCTCTGATAAAGTTTAATTTATAAATTAGGCACAGCAAGAGATAAACAAAAATAACAACAAAATAGAACAATTATAACGATATGCCGGGCATCATGACTCATGCTCCTCGGGGCCATGATCAAGTAAAATAAGGGTGACTTGAACATAAGCACTGCCACAGCTTGATGGTAAATCTGATCACTGAGATGACGACTAAGTGACCAGCAGGAGGGCAGTGTATGTATGCAGTGCAGATATGCTGGACAGAGGGCTGATTCACGTCCTGGGTGGGATGAAGTGGGATCCTGCGAGATTCCATCATACTACTCAGAATGGTGCACAACGGAAAACGTATTATTTCTGGAATTTTCCATGTCATATTTTCAGGCTGCAGTTGACTGCAGGTAACTGACATTGGGGACTGACTAGATAGAGTTCTTCTTGGTTACTCTTTCTTAGGAAGGCAAGGAGAGGAAAAGTCTATAAGGTAATGGGGAGGTAAGATAAAGAATAATTTTATTCCCTCCTAAGACTGGAGTATATTTTTCTGGGACTCAGTTTTGGGTTCCCCAAACAGAGCCAAGCACAATACCTAGCTCATCCTAGCCAATCAGCAATTCTTTTAAGAATCCTTCTAATCCCTCTCCCATCCTCTGCCATCAACTCCACCTTGAGAAAATCAAGCTCATATTGTGCAGCAAAAAATGGAGAAAACTTGACTCTTGGCAAAATCGTCTGGGGATCTGAAGATATTTCTACTTTAGAGGCTAAGTGGCAACAAGTGATTAAGCAGCTAAGCTAGTGGATGCTTAATTGATTCTTATTCTTGGGCTGTTCGTGGGAAACAGTGTACCCTGTTGATGGCGAAGGCAATGTCTACACAGCGAGCCATCTCACCTCCTGGCACCTCTCCAGTGCTTTGATGGGTTAGAAATGGATGCTTCCATATTTATGTGCCTCCAGCTTTGGCCATTTGGAAGTCACTAAAGGCATGTGTAATAAATTCTCTCTTCTGCCTTGAAAAAAAAAAAAAAAACAAAAAACCAACCGGGCAAGCTTCCATTTCTAATGGGGCCTGTGAAACATGGATATTAAGGACCATGGATCTGGCTGTCAGATTGACAAATGAGTCTTCCCTTTTGAAAGGCACTTAGGAAGTTATATTTGGAAGCTTGAGAGGAGTTGTCGAAAGCAGGCAGTGGGCATCCCACCATGCTGCTGGGTCTTTTTATTTAGGGGTGCGGTGAGGGATACTGTTTCTTCCTGTGAGCCATGGTGGGATTCCCTCCAAGTGGTGGAAATGTGGCCAACTTACACCAAAGGCAGAGGCTTAGGCTTCTGCAAGAGCCAACTTGTCCTGCCAAAGACGTAACTAGGGCTGGCAAGACCTAAATATTCTTATTTGCCTTTATTATAGTCTAAACAGGCTACAGAGGCAGTGGTTAGATGCAAGGTGTTGTGTGACGTTAGGCATCTTCAGGGCACGTTAGATACAGCTTAAGTGAGCAACCAATATGAAGTCTAGGTTGTGGAATGAAACCCTTCTTGTTCCTGATGGTTTCCAGCTGGTAGTAAAAGAGGATCTTGGTGAGAGCGGGCTGCCTGTGGGGTGTGATGTCCAACTCTGGCCCCTCAAGGTGTTTCTGAGGCTGTCAAATATAAACTCAGGGCCATGATTTCCAAGAAATTTCCTGAACAATGAGGTTCATGGGCCAACTGATTGCCCAGAATCTCCAGATTCATTCCCAAGACCCCCAAGAAGTACAACCAAGGTGGCTGAATAAATATTTGATGAATACATGGATCAACATTTAGAAAACAAGAATCACCACCAGGCTCTTTGAAGAGAGGGTGGGAGATGATCAAAGCCTTCTGATGTCAAATCATGACTTGGAAGGCCAGGCATGGTGGCTCACACCTATAATCTCAGCATTTTGGGAGGCAGAGGTGGGTGGATCACTTGAGGCCAGGAGTTCAAGACCAGTCTGGCCAAAGTGGCGAAACCATGTCTCTACTGAAAATACAAAAATTAGCTGGGTGTGGTGGCACAAGCCTGTAATTCCAGCTACTCCAGAGGCTGAGGCATGAGATTCGCTTGAACTCTCGAGCCAAGATCACACCACTGCACTCCAGCCTAGGTGACAGAGCGAGACTGTCTCCAAAAATCAATCAATCATGATTTGGAATCCCACCAGCATTAGCAGTCACTTTAGATTAGAAGCAAAGAGTCTGATTGGTGATGTCAATGTTGAAGACAGCTCGGTGCTGTCCCCATACTGCATGAATCTCCCAGCTTTGCACTTTCACATGTATTTACTCACTCCTTTAATTTCCCCTGAATTCCAGAATTCTGTGCTGACTCTCTCATCTATGCATCCACTCTTATCTACACAGATGGCTTCCAGATCTGTACTCCTAGCCCTGACCCCTTTCATGAGCTTTTGCTTTGATTAGGGTGTCTAAGCCAGAAACGATACAAATATAACATCCATCACAGCCTGGCTTCTCAGCCTTAGGGAGGAGAGCCGTCAGCGCAACTCTTCAATGGGACATTTGGCAGAGTTTGGTCATCCATTTGTTCTTCCAATAACTCGTATTTATGGAGCTTATCTAAAAGCCCGGCACTGGGGCCACAGAATCCAAAAGACACAATCCTTTCCCTCAGAGAGCTCCCAGTCTTTAAGAGACAAGGGTTAAGAGAGGTGAAAGAAGGCAGCTCTGGAGAGGTAGGCATCGGGAGCAGTGATCCACACGAAGTAAGCCCACACAGGGAATATTGTCTCCTTAGGAGTGTGATGAAAAATGCCAAGTCCCCCACTTCATTCTGTGAGTGCTCCAAGACAGGAGCCAGGTCTTGCTTATCTTAATTTTCCCAGCACATTCGGTGCTCAGTGAATATTTGCTGAGGGAATAAATGAATATACGAAATGTCGTATGGAACAGTTAACTATTCCTTGGAAGGTGGCAGGATAAGACAGCGAAGGTCTTTTTAAAGGCCATGACCTTTGGATGGTATCTGGAAGGAACAGAGGGAACACATGTGCAGAGGCAGCCATCAAAGAGTACGGGGTGTTTGGTGGACGTTTCTGCATCATTGGGATGTAGGGTCCATGCTTGTCAACCACAGGCAGATGAGGAGGCTGAAGAGGCGAACAGGGGCCAGGCTGGGCAGGGACTCCAGAGCCATTCTAAGGGGTTTAGGTTTTTGTAAGTTACAGAAAGCCCTGGAATGTAAGGGTGTTAAGTTGGGTAGTGCTGTGATCACTGTGGTTGTGGGTTGAGGAAGGGGTACTACCAAGGAGGGTGGCCAGAGCTTCTCTTCTAGAGTTTTAGGCGACTCCACCCCAGCTCCCGCTTCTCACTAACAGGAGCCCAGGTTCTGCCTCCCAGAGCTGGGGAGGGCATTTATCTCACATCCTTGTCCTAATTTACCTTATAACATCTCATGCCAGCTGGCAGAGCAGGCAGTGGGTGCAGAACTGCTTTCAGCCAAACTTTCCAGTGATCCCTGTGTCCTTGAGTGAGCAGGGGCAGGGACTCTCAGGCGGTGAATGCTAGAGGCTATTTGAGGTCATCTCATGGAATCCTCTCATTTTACAGATGAAAAAACTGAGTCCCAGAGAAGGCAGCAATCTATCGAAAGTCCCATGACACAGCAGGACTAGAATCCAGGGCTCTGGGCTCCTAGGCTGATTTGTTCTCCACAGTACCAAGTAGCCTTATTTCTTTGGGCTTATGGTAGGAAAAGACCAGCCTGCCAGCCAGTCCCTCCCTGAATTAGCTCCCTGTGTGCTCTCTCCAGAGAGTCTTCCTGAGTTACAACCATGCGGTGTGGCAGAGCAGAAAGAGCATGGGTGTGGGAACCTGGTAGATTTGGGCTTGAAGCCCAACTTTGCTGCTCCCCTAGCTGTGCAACCTTGAACAAGTTACTTAACCATGCCGTTTTGTCATCTGTAAAGTGGAGATAGCCATACCTCCCTTGCAGGGTTGTTGTGGGAGATTAAATGGGATACGGCACCTCAAGTGTCTACGGTATAATGCCTGGCAGGTAGCATGTGCTCTTTTGGTAGGAACTGTTGTTATTCTTCTACCGCTCCCCAGGTTCTATTTCTGCTTGCAGCATATTATCCTGCTGCCTGTCTCTGGTGGTGGTGGTCCTGGGATTGTGCAGGGGCTTCCACAGTATACCGAGCTAGCCAGGGCACTTCTCAAGGTTGTCTAGGAAGGCAGCCAAGGCATACCTTGGCTTATTTGTGTTTAGGGCAAATGTGGGTTAAGAAAGCAATCTTTGGACTGGGTTGTAGCCCAAGAGTATATTCTTTAGGACAATAAAATAAATTTAAAAAGTTTGGAAAAGTGGTCTGTGTGTAATTGTGCATAGGTGGGATAATTTTCACCATGCAAAAAGACTTTCCCATTTATACAAAGATTCAAGGTAGGATTCCTTTAAGTCACTAGTTCCTCTTAGGGCTCTTACTCTGGAGTCAATTTTACTAGCATGATTCACACCAACCTTCCAGGAAAGGGCTTTCTGCTTCCTAATGTCTTATCACCCCTTTTCTTCCTGGAGCGTCTCCTTAAACTTTGAGTCAAAGCAGTGGAATCTTGGATTGATAGCAACATAGCTGTCATATTTTATTGATATACCGTATACTGTAAAATGCACCATGATTGTATGTATCACCAAGAAAGAGAAACAAACACTGCTTGCACTGCTTATCTGCTTATTGTAATTTTAAGATTTAATTGATTGTAAAACAAATCTTTATTTCAGAAATGTTAAAATGTTAACAAAAATAGGCCTTTTTTTTTTTTTTGAGACAGAGTTTTGCTTTTGTTGCCCAGGCTGGAGTGCAATGGCACGATCTTGGCTCACTGCAATGTCTGCCTCCTGGGTTCAAGTGATTCTTCTGCCTCAGCCTCCTGAGTAGCTGGGATTACAGGCGTGAGCCACCACACCCAGCTAATTTTGTATTTTTAGTAGAGACAGGGTTTCTCCATATTGGTCAGGCTGGTCTCGAACTCCCGACCTCAGGTGATCTGCCTGCCTCAGTCTCCCAAAGTGTTTGGGTTACAGGCGTGAGCCACCATGCCTGGCCAAAAATATGCCTCTTAACAATCAATGAAATGAAGTGTTTGAGGACTTCTGGATCAACTGGATAGGTTTGCATACTTGTGGAATGAAAGATACAGCTGGGACTAAATCCCCCCCAAAATACTTGCCTTAACATGATTTTTTCTTTTGTTAAAGAAACCGCCAATCTACAGGCTCTGTGAGAGCAGAGACTGGGTCTCTTTTGTTTACCACTCTTTCTCCACCCCTTCACTCATAGTAGGTATTCAGCAAATATTTGCTGTAAGAATAAATAGAACAAAGCCACAATATGAAAGAGATGGAAAGCCCAGAAAAGAAAATAAATCATTCATAATTCCCCCACTGTGGGTATTTTGGCTGATTTCCTTCAAGTCTTATTTCCTATGAATATGCTCTTTTATATACATGTAAATATAATGTATTATTAGATTTAGCTCTGGGATGTGTTTTTGTATTTCTCTATTAATATAAATGCAATGATGAAATGAGATGATGCGGAAATGCTTTGAAGACTGTAAAATGTTTAACAAATATCTTATTAGTTATAATAATCATGAAAATATAGACATGAATGGGGCTGATTTTCTGAGAATACACTTCAAAGCTAACAGCAAATTTGAAGCTGGGAATATGTTCTGTTTCCTCATCCTACTCACCATGGGGAGTCCTTCTGTTTCATATTGGAAAGGAAAAGAGAGACTTAAGGCTTCCTAGAAGTCATAGCTTCAACTTCCCACCCAGCCCAGAAATTTCTTCCATCTCACTAATGGAAGATCTGCTAGGGCAGGGGGAGGAAAAAGCACGTCTCTCAGGCTGATGGAAAATAGCAGCCTATAGAGAGCTTCCTCCTCTCCACCCTTCACTAGCAGTGGAGAGAATTTCACATTGGGTTTCAAGGAATGCTTATTCTGCATGCTAATAACAATGTAGATAGCAGACAGATGTCAACACAAGTAAGTAATTCAGGATATTGGAGGTAGGTACATTCAACAAACCTCAAAGTCAGATTTGCCTTGGACAACTAGTTAAAATTTTACTTTTAGATAGTCACAGAATTTATATACATATTGATTAGTCTAACCTGTGCCTGGTTCTTTGAACTGATGTGGGTTTACTCATACAACAGAAGGGAGTGTTGACAGATTTTCTCTCCTTGACCAAACTCTAGCAGGCTCTTCTGAGCCCTCTTCTCTTCTAAGCCTCACCCTTCGTTGGCCTGTGAAGACTTGAACAAACACTGACATAGTTTCTAACAGCTCAGGGCCACATCCCTAGAACTCCTCTATCCTCTCCTAAAGTGCCTGTCTGAGAAAACCCGAGGCTGCCAAGAGAATTTACTGCTTGCTCCAGCCAACACCTGAAGATGAGGCCCCTGTATCCCAGTCTCTGTGGGAGGGTAGGAGTCTAACTTCAATAAGCACCAGTTAGCAAACCAGATGCATTTCACAAGGACCAGCCCCCAAGCCCCTTTCTGTTTTTCATGATTTCTCACTTCTCTGACTCTGCTGTTCAAGCCCTTGCTGTTCCCTCTGCCCACTCCCCCATTCTCCCTTTAAAACACCCAGGCCCTCTCTATGAATTGGAGTTGAGTTGAGCTCATACTGCACCCTCTTCCCTTTTGCAAAAGGATATCATTGATTAAATCTGCCCTCACCATATCAACCCATGCCCAGCTTTGTTTACTTTTGGCGGGTTCTCAAGAGCTCACCTAGGCTAGTAGCTCAGGCTGTCAGCTCACCTAGGCTGCCTGCCCGTCTGCATGCCTCTGCTGGGTAATCCTTGTTCTCACTCTTCTTGACTCTCACAGCTTTAGCCTTGAACTTTGCCCTGCCATCCTCGTGCCCTCCTTCTTTGTCCTCAAGGATATATTTTCCTGGCCATTTGGTTTCTACCTTGCATACCCTTGGATACCCCTTTTTGCTCTTGCACCACCTGTCTCAGTCTCTGGAAGCCCGCAGAGGCCAGGCTAAGCTTCTGGCACCTCCTGCCCCTGCATCAAAGCTGTAGTCGCATTCCCTATATGCCGCAGTGAAGTTTGACCTTGGCCTTCACTAACTGCACAGGCATCGTGTACAGGACAGAGTTTGTGAGGGCTACACCATCAACACTTTCCCAGAGAGTGAAAAATAATATAGTTCATGTATAGATTAATTTTTTTTTTCTTTGAGACAGAGTCTGTCTCTGTCTCCTAGGCTGGAGGGCAGTGGTGCAATCTCAGCCCACTCTGGCCCTCTTTACCTCCCAGGCTCAAGTGATCCTCCCACCCCTACCACCAAAGTAGCTGGGATCAAAGCATGCACCACCATGCCCAGCTGATTTTTTTTTTTTTTTTTTTTGGTAGAGATAAGGTCTCATGATGTTGCCCAGGCTGGTCTTGAACTTCTGGGCTCAAGGAGTCCTCCTGCCTTGGCCTCCCAAAGTGCTGGGATTACAGGCATGAACCGCCGTGCCTGGCCCTACAACCAGTTTTTAATGCAGAATATCATTTTATAAAATGGCTAAACAGCTGTGATCAGTACCAGGTGAAAGATGACATTTGAGCCAAATTTTAAAAGCAACCTGAGCTCATCAGTTACACTCATGCATCTTTCCTTGTTCCTCCCTCACGGTTCTCCCTGGGTCTCCCTTTCCCACACCCCAGAGTGGGTGCCTGCACTACTCACAGACTTAACTCTGCCTAAGGTCTTCCCCAGAAACTTGTCTTAGGTGATCTGGTTTAGGATTCCCCCCCAGTCACAGTGTCTACAGCTTTTATTCTAGGAAAACCAGGCAACAAGTATCCAGGAGATAAGAGAAAGAAACAGTCCGTGTCTCTCCACAGTCCTGCTTTGAGACTGCCTCCCTACTGAGAGTTTGCAAAGGTCTCCCTTTTGAGATGTAAGACTCGCTTCAGACGTGAGGCTGTGCCTGTCCTCCCTCCACCCACAGACAGAATTGATGCAGCATTCCCAGCTGGGCGGGTGAGGTCCCCTCCCCAGTGCTATATCAAAGAGAGCAGACAGGGGCCCACGTAACAAGGGCTCACTCCACTTAAACCCTGTGATGGGAGAGGGACGCCCCACCCCTTTTCTTCTTCTAGGCTGCTTTGAATTGTATTAACACAGTTATAAAACACATCAAACCCTGTTTAGCAGTTTCCCTTAGCATCCTCTGGCCAAAAAAAAATATATATATATATATATATATATTTTTTTTTTAAATTAACTTGTACAAAAAGTCAACTATGACAGAATGGTCTGGAAAAGAAAAAACCCAACCAGTTTGGTGAAAAGAAAAATGAGCTGGGTTTCCTTCACACCCAATTTTAGAAACCAACAGGTGGTACAGGAGAACTGGTGAAGAAGGCGAGTGAACACCTTCCTCTAGTTTCACGGTAAAGACCTTGACTGAGTGGGAATTCCATCTCTCTTCCTTGTGCCTCTGCAGGGGGTTGGGGGAGGCTGAGGACCATCAATTCTGGGAGCCCAGGGAACTTACCCTCTGCTCCTGTGTGGCCACAAAGGTCTGGAACCCTGGAGCCACCCCAAAGCCCAGCTCTTGGATGAAAGGTGGCTCAGACTGACTGTGGATCTGAACTTTCACTCCTGCTTCAAATGTCGTTTCCTCTGAAAGAACAAAGACGGACAGAGCCATGGGTCAGTAACAACAGATGCTCAGGGAGTCCTGGGATTGAAAAGCTCAAAGGGATGCTGAAAATGTCCTGCGATAATCAGAATAATGGCCCCCGAAGGTGTGCATGTCCCCATCTTCAAAAACTGTGACTAGGTTCCTTACATGGCAAAAGGGACATTGCAGGTGTGATTCAGTTAAAACTCTTGAGATAGAGAGACAATCCTAAATTACGCAGGTAAAACCCAGTGTAATTGCAGAGATTCCTATGAAAAGGAGGCAGGAGGATCAAGGTCAGAGAGAGAATGGAAAAATGCTATGCTGCTGGCTTTGAACAGAGGAAGGAGCCATGGGTCCAGGGATGCAGGTAGCTTCTAGAAGCAGGAAAAGGCAGGGGAATGATTTTTCCCCTAGAGCCACCAAGAGGAACACAGCCCTGCCAACAACCTTGATTTTATTGAGCCTAGTGAAATCCATTTTGGACTCTGACCTCCACAGTTTTAAGATAATGAATCTGTTGTTTTCAGCCACTAAATTTGTGGTAATCTGTTGCAGCAGCAATGGGAAACTAATTCAGGTCACTTTGCCAGGCTAACTCCTTGCCTTAGTTGCCAAATCGGTAGAATGGGATTATGAGTCAAACTTTTTTATTTTATTGACTAACTTTTCTTCTGGGTCATGAGCTGAAGGTGAGGATATCAGGAGGAGGAAAACATGATGATGCAGCAGTGAAAATAAAAATGCATGGCTGGCTGGGCGCGGTGGCTCATGCCTGTAATCCCAGCACTTTGGGAGGTCCAGGTGGGTGGCTCACCTGAGGTCAGGAGTTCGCGACCAGCCTGGCCAACATGGTGAAACCCTGTCTCTACTAAAAATACAAAAATTAGTCAGACGTGGTGGCAGGCGCCTGTAATCCCAGCTACT
Source organism: Cebus imitator (assembly GCF_001604975.1). Lineage (NCBI taxonomy): Eukaryota > Metazoa > Chordata > Mammalia > Primates > Cebidae > Cebus > Cebus imitator. Next base: position 4,202,833 of record NW_016107455.1, read on the forward strand.
TGGGAGGTTGAGGCAGGAGAACTGCTTGCACCAGGGAGGTGGAGGTTGCAATGAGCCGAGATTGCGCCATTGCATTCCAGCCTGGGGGAAAAGAGCAAGACTTACTCTCAAAAAAAAAAAAAAAAAAAAAAAAAATGCAGGGCTTTCTTGTATGCCAAGGTGTTTGCCCCTTGGGGCTGTAATGGCCAACTAGAAGGGAAGCTTTCCCCCTTTTTTCCTTTGGCAGGAGAAATGGCTGTTGGCAGTGGGAGGTCGGGGGCAGTGCAGAGCCTGGCTGATCCTAAATGTTCAGTGCTCACAACTGGTGGAGAATGAACTTATGGGACTGTATAAACCTTTACCAGATCCCCCTCTCCGTCTTACCTTCTCCAAACAGTCTGCTGAATGAGCTTTACAAAATGCAAACTGCATAACTCCCTCCCATGTTTCCAAGGACCCCAGGCTCCTTATCCAGCCCTTCCCCAGCCTTGTTCAGAGCAGCCTCTGCCTCGTGGCAATCCATACAGGGCTGCCTAGATTGGGCATCTCCCATTCCCACTCTGCACAAATGCACATGCATCTCCTTCTGTCTGGAATGTCTTTCTACCTTGTTCACCTGACCATCTTCCCACTTGTCAATGAAGATTCAGCTCCCCAACCCCATCCAAAGCAACTCTTTCTCTTGCTCTGTTGTATCTTCCACATCTGTCTACTGCAGCCCCTGCCATAGCGTGTGGTGATGAGCCTTTAACTGTTTCTTCCAGGGAGCTGGAACATCCTGAGGCCAAGTTCTGGGCTGTCTCCCTGGACCTCAAAGGTCCTGCACAGGGCCAGGCATACAGCAGGCACTCAGGGGATGCCTAAAGAATGAGTAAGGGGGAGATTTATGGGTCAAACCTCAATCACTGATGAATGGGCAAGGCCAACCTAGAGTCCAAATCAAGAAATGTCCTCAAAGAAAAAAATGGGGAGAGAATGGATACATGCAGGAATGGGAGAGAATAACGATAGGGGTTGGGAGTCAGGGATGAAGAGAGGGAGGTCATGTCCACACTCAGGCTGTGGCTTGGGGAGGGTTTGGGGACACACTAAAGCTGGCACAGAACAGAGTGGCTGAGAAGGAAGGGCTGGTGCCAGCCACCAGAAGGGCACAACCCATGGAAAATGTGGGGGCTATTGACTGAGGCAGGCATAGGGGTCTGGAGCAGGGTGAGACTTCCAAGGCCAGGGGCTATGTGGAAAGGAAGGCCTAGTAGGCAGACAGGGACCCAGGGAAGGGTAGGCAGGGCTCTCATCATCTAGACAAGGAGTCCAGTGGCTGACATGGGGTTTTAGGAAAAGAGACCCTCAGCCAGGAATCCTTTTGGATAGGTTCACAGAGTGGGAGAGAATCCAGGCAATCCACAAACACATCCCCCTTCCCTCCAGTAGAGTCAATTGTTCTGTGGTTTCTGTACAGCATCACCCCGTCCAGACTCCTATCCATATGCTCCTGGATGCCTGTGGGTTTGTGTCCATCTCTCCCATTGATGAATTCCTCAAGAGAGGAGATCATATTTTATTCAGTCCAGGGTCCCATCCCAGCACTTTGGGAGGACAATCTGGGTGAATCACCTGAGGTCAGGAGTTCGAGACCAGCCTGGCCAATATGGTGAATCCCTGTCTCTACTAAAAATACAAAAATTAGTGAACTGAGATCGCGCCATTGCACTCCAGCCTGGGTGACAGAGTGAGACTCTGAAAAAGAAAAAAAAAAGAAAGAGAGAAACTATCTCTGAAATATGGGAACATTGTTGTTATTTATTTCCCTAAAGCATTTCCTGAGATGCTGCGTTGGAGTTCATAGAAACAGAAAGGAAGAACTGACCCGCTTAAGGACAAGACACAGAGTTGGATGCTTCACAGCAGTCCATGTGTGTCCCCTCGCTCACTGGACAGTTATGCATCAAAGGTGAGCACATGCCACTGGCCTTGGACGCTTGCCTGGCTGGCTTGGAGTTTTAACTAAATTATGTATATTTTCTGCATCACACTTAGCATGTGCATGAAGCTCATCTTCCCAGAATGAAGGAAGTCAGGCTGCTTCTGGCTGCTAAATGGATACCTGCTTCCAAGCGTTTTCCTGATTTATGGCATCATTGCTCCAGAGTCCTTGGACACCTGTGGAGGCCCCTATCCAGCACAGTGAAGCCAAGAGCACAGTGAAACCTCTGTCCTCCTGGAGCTTGTGTTCTGGTGGGGGAGGTGAACAACAAATAGGTACACGTGTAATGTCAGGCCAGCGCTGGCAAGTGCCAGGAGAAGTGACACAGAAGAGGTGCATGGCAGGTGTGGCTCTCTTGGCTGGGAGTCAGGAAAGGCCTGTTCAAGGTGATAGTCTTTGTGTAGTAATCAGAATGAAGCGAGCAATGAGCCATGGGATGACCCAGGAGAAAGTATTCCAGGTGGAGGGAAAAGCAAGTGCCAAGGCTCTGAAACAGGTGTGCACTGGGCCCACTTTGAGAACAACAAGGAGACTAGAGTGGCAGGGACATAGTCAGAGGCCAGCTAACCATTTCATTAACTCCTCACAGTTACCCTTAGAGGCAGGTGCCCCCATTTTACAGACAGGGAAACAGGCTCAGAGAGGTCAGCTGGCTCTAGCCACACAAAGCAGATCCAGAATCCAACCCTTGTCAGCTGGACTCCAAGGCCTGTGCTTTTTGCCCCCTGCCACGTGGCCTTGCCCACATATTGTGTCCCTTTCTAGCACCACTGACCACATCCTCACTGGTTTGGGTCTTTTGGGACTTTGCAGGCTGGGACCCTGAGCTGCTGAGCTTTGCATCCCCTCTGGGTCATGGCGAACGACAATCTTGGCAGATGTATGGTAAGCTTCAGGGTTTTCAGACTTGATCCTGCTGGCTCCTCTGAGCTGTGCTGAGGCAGGTGTCAATATCTCCATTTCATTACATTCTATTTTACTTTTTTACATTATGCTCATTTTACAGATGAAGAAACCAAAGCTCATAGAAAGTAAAGGACACACACGGGGCCAGTGACTCATGGCTGCACAGAATTTTGGAGCTAGGAGACCCATTGACAATTTAACTAACTTTACCTTTTCAGGTGAGAAGGTAAAAGTTTTCACCTTTCAAGTGAGAAAATGGAAGCTTACAGAGAAGACAGTGGCCAAGGGCCATGTGGCAAGTGGCAGGTGGACAGTGGCTGAGATCCAGGTCTCTAGATTCCTCACCTTCCTCTGCCTTTTGTTAGTGGGCTAGAAGACACGTTGGTCCCAGATGACAAGCTGATGAATTTCCAAGCTGGACAGGGACGGATGGGGAGGAATAAGAGTTTACTTTGCAATGGGCTTAGCAGTCTTATTCATTCATCTCAGAGTTTAGAAGCTCAGTGAGTGTGGGACAGTGATGGTAACAGGGAAGGACCAGAGTCCCAGCCCCAGCCTTGAGAGCCTGGTGGAAAGGGCCAGTGGATGCTGTTTGAAGTCAACTTGTGGTGTCATTTTAGACCCTGCTCCCCTGTGCACACCAGAGAAGTTCAGGGAAGCCCAAGGCCAGAGAAGAGAGGCAGAGAAGTGCATCAAGAATAACATGGGCTCTGAAATCACAGAGACCTGGGTTTGACTCTTAGCCCCACCATTTAATTGCCCTGTGACCTCGGGTAAGTTATATTGCCTCTCTGAGCTATAGCTTCTTTTTTGTCCAAATGAAGTAGGGACTGATCTCTCAGGTTACTTTTGGCTCTAAAATTCTATGAGCTGAGGGCTATATGCTAGTGTCTTCACCTCACTGCATCTCATTTTAATCTCCTGAAAAACAGATTTTAAAAAAGTAGATGGGGGTGTTCAGAGCTCACATCGAGTCAGAAGAGGCTGATTTTTCTAAAGACAGCACAAAGAATCCACAAATTGCTGCCTATCTAAAATTGGGCAGTGTGCATCTTGTCCTTCCTCTCCAACTCTTCCCTGACAGATAGGCACAGTAAGGCAGCATCCCTAGTTAAGAAGATCCGAAATCAGCACAAAGATGGGAAAGCTCACGCTTGATTGCTCACAGGTGATATTTTGAAGCTAGGCAAGCTTCTGGAGGAAGAAAAAAATCAACATTGTGTCCCCACGCGGGATGGGCTGCAATTATGTCTGTTCTGGGTGGCAGCGTGATGCAGTAGTGTTCTCACCAATGGCTGGTGATCCAGGAGATGTTAGCAAGTGTCCACAAGCGTTTGGCGAAGGCTGCACACTTCAGCCCCTGCTGCAGAGCATGGAGCATACTAATATGTTAAAGACCCTAGACGTCCTGCAGCAAAAACATGTTACACTTTGTTGATCAGAGTGTTACCCAAAGCAATCTTTTACTTTCTTTTTTCATTTTTAAGGAACACTAGCTCTGCATGGAAAGAACCAAGGAGGGTTAAATCAGATGTGGATTCAAATCCTATTCTAATACTTCTTAGCCATGAGGTTGTGGGAAAGTCACTCAATGTCTCTGCTTACTGCATTTTTTTTTTTTTTT
>NW_016107455.1:4207495-4288620 GCF_001604975.1 Cebus imitator
TTTTAGTAGAGAGAGGGTTTCTCCATGTTGGCTGGGCTGGTCTCAAACTCTTGACCTCAGATGATCCACACGCCTCGGCCTCCCAAAGTGCTGGGATTACAGGCGTGAGCCACTGCGCTTAGCCACTTACTGCATTTTAAAATGAGTTAATCTGTTAAATGACTAGAACTGCCCTGTCTACATCATAGGAGTGTATGAATATCGGAGGACGGAATACACTGTATAAGGAAAATAATGCACTGTATAAGGAAAGCACCTTGTACACTGTGGGGTGATGTGGCCATGTCCGGGAACGAGATGGTTAATGTTAGTTCTTAGTTATGCAACTGAGAAATGTGGCTACACTTTCATTTCTGCTAAACAGAGTATTTGCAAAACATATATTTGTGAAAGCATTGTGTGTGGAGTTGGGGCTAGTCTCATTACCAAAAGATTTATCTCAAGGATTCTTTAAATAATGAGTTTTCCTAGTGCATTCAGGCTCAGAGATTACAAATTACTTGATAAGAAGGCTGAAGATTCTGGGTGGGTAACTGATGTTCAGGAGTTTATCACCCTTGAAAAGCCATCAGAAAATGTCTCAAATTGTAGGGAAAGTTGGTGGGTGATTAAGATTCTACTTGTAAAAATTCTGTTTACACACACTGATGCTGGAAGTTAGGTACAGCCAGATTGCTGAATGGATTATGTATATAGATCGTGATGTGATTATAGAATTCAAAATCATCCAAAGCATTACTGGATTCATGGCAACCTTTTGTTATACGATATTCTTTCAATGAAATAAAAAAGCACCAGAGCTTTCATGTGGGGTAATTTCTGAGAAATATTTTGATGTTAAGAAGACATCCTCATTCTTCCAAATGGTGGGAACAGTGGTCTGGATCAGAGCTTCTTATACTTGGGTGTGCACATGAATCTCCCTGAGGATGTTGTTGCAACGTAGACTTGGGAGTGGGGGTGGGGGCAGAGATTCTGCATGTCTAAGAAGCTCCCAGGTGATGCTGATGCTGCTGGTCAGGGGATTACACTTTAACAGGACTCCCAAGAGAACATCCACACTTTTGCAGAACGCACAGGCCCCTGGTGATCTGGCCTCCACCTATCTCTCTAGCCCCAGGTCTCATCCTTAGATGCAGATGCTCTTGCACACTCTAGGCTGTTCTTGGTCTCTGCTCCTCCTTCCTCTCCCTCTGCTTGGGACCTCAGCTCTCCCAGCTCTCCAGGTCCTCAAATTTTCCTCTAACTCCCACACACTGCCCAGCAACCTGGCAAACAGGCCTGAGACTAAAACCAAAGGTCAACTTCTCTCCAAAGCCTCCCTTTAGATACTCTTGTCTTCCCTTCTGGAACCGAGTATTCCCTCCTAGGTTCTCAATCTATCCTCTCTCCATCACAGCATTTGGTGACAATTGTTGACATGTTCCCCAACCAGACTGCTCCTTAGACACTTTATACGAAAGCTGTTGGGTGAATGAATTTCTGTCTACCATCTAAGAAGAGCCCTTCAGATATTCCCTAGATTATAAACTCTTCAAAAATCTGGACTGGTCCCTTCATCTGTAGCACTGAGGTGCCTGGCACACAGTAGGTGTGCAGTTGAGATTCACTAAATTGGGGACATGAGATCTGAGGGTGGGGCTGTCTCATCTGCTTCCTAGCTGTTCTCCTTGGACCCTTGTGCTGGCTGGGAGCTTTAACTAGATCACGTGGATTTTCTGCATCACACTTAACATGTACATTATGCACATCTTCCCAGAATGAAAACTGGCTGTTTCCGGCTGCTGAACAGATACCTGCCTCCAGTGGTGTTTCTGATTTATGGCATCATTTCTGCAGAGTCCTCGGACACCTGCGGATACCCTGTATCCAGCACAGGCCTACTCTGAGAGTAAGCCTAGCATCTCAGCCAGCTGCTGCAGGTCCCTGTGGCCTGGACACTCAGGATTCAGGCCAGAGCCTGCTCCTCTCATCCTGGGGAAGTCCTTAGGACCTGGCACCATGACAAGAGGTTTTCCCGGGAGCAGAGATGTCGAAGAAACCATAGCAACCATCACCACCCACGTTTGTTCTGCCCCATTTGTAAAGGGGGATGAGAAACGTGCTACCCGTGGTAGCTGCTCAGGCCTTCCAGCTATGCTAAAAATTTATGATGATTTTAAATTTAATTATTATTTTTATCAAAGAAATATATGTACATAATTTAAAAAGCAAGTGGTGTTGTAAGGCTTCTAATGAAAACCAGCAGTTTCCTGCTCCACCTCTTCCTACCCCTGAGTCCTGCTTCTCAGAAGCAACAACTCCCAGCTGTTTTAGCTGTTTCTTCTGGTGTTTACTTTCATATTTCCATGCATGTCAACTGCTGGAGAGTTACTTCTTGGTTTTAAAAAAATTGTAGCTACTGTCTACTGAATTCCTAGCAAGTAGGAATCATCTGCAATCATATTATGTTATCTGCGTGATTCCTACCTAATCACAGAAGATGGGAGGATGCAGGCTTCTCAGATGATGTGTTCCATGACGCTTCCTTTCCTTTTGCCCTCCAAATATAATGATATGATATTTTGGTTAAATTGGTACCCAGCTTTTACACAACCATGACTCTGTAAATATTGTACACAGCCTAGCCTTGCAGTATACGATGTTATTTTTATCTCTTTCTTGTGAAACAAATATTCCGTTTTGTTTTACCTTGCCTTTTCCTTGTTGGTTTGTTTGGCTTGCTAGTACCCATCACTAGAAACCCCAGACTCTATGGTAGAGTGCCACAGAGTAAAATGCCTCAGGACAGCCAGCCAAACCCACAAGGGCCATCCCTTGTGGAGCCAACCTCTTCCTGCTCCAGTTTGGATGGGTTGCTCTCTAGGTCTCCCACTCCACTGTCACCCCGATTCTTCTCTTCATCCTCATCAGGAAATTCTCTTAGCCCAGATCTTTGTTTCTGGAATTTTATGCAATTTTGGACTGACTTTCTCATTCCCCAATAACTTCCTGAAAACGTCTACCTGGGAGACACATTTCTTGGGAAACCAAATTCTACCCTCACACTTCATTTATAGTTTCCTGGGTATAGAAAATTACTGCTGGCTGTTTAGAAAAGAAAGCTTCCCCTCCAGAAATTGGAAAGCATTTTGCCATTGTCACTCACTTTGGTTGCTTCTGTTGAGGAGTCCTAGGCCGTTAAAAGGTATGTGAATTTTTTTCAGATCCCAGGTATGTGAATTCCAGATCCCAGGTATGTGAATTTTTTTTTCTACCCAGAAACTTTAAAGATTTTTTTTCTTTATTTCTGTTAGCCCGAATTTCACCAGGATGTGTCTTGGTCTTTTTTTTTTTTTCTGCTATTGCAGACAGGACTCCTGAACTCTTTCCATCTGGGCAATCACATACTTCAGTTGAGCATTTTTGTTATATTAGTCCTTTGATAATATCCTCTTCTCCATTCTCTTGGTTTTATTACTCTAGAACTCCTAGTAACAGGATGCTCTAGAATAGCTTCCTGGATGGACCCTCTGATTTTCATATTTTTCTTTCACTTTCTACCTGTTTGTCTTATTATTTTACCTTTTTGGGAGATGTCCTCAGTTCCAATCCTTCTATGGATTAAAAAAGTTTGCAATCATATTTTAAATTTAATTTCTTCCTCTCTGAATGTTTCTTTTTAATAACATCCTGAGCTTGTGGTTATGGATGCAGGATCATCTCTTATCTCTCTTGAGAATTTTAATTAACATGTTTTGATGTTTTCTCCTGCTTCCTTCATTTATTTTTTATTTATCAAACGCTTCTATAGTGTCTAATATTATCTAGACACTTTTCTAAGCACTTCATAAATGTTAATGCACTTCAATCCTCCCAATAACCCTATAAATGTGGATAATATTATTTTCATTTTAGAAGTAACACAGGTCACACAGCTGGTAAGTGTCACAGCTGGGATTTGAACCCAGACAGCCTGGCCCTATATCTTGTGCTGTTAGCCATTGTCTCTATTTCCTCAATGTTTCTTTGTGGTTTGATTTGGGTTCCTTGCCTTCTAGTGGCTTCCCTCAAATACCTGGCTCTTTGGCAGTTCATTCAGGAGTAAAAGGCCCCTAAAGGCTGTATTGCCTTTCCTTGTGTTGAGGGGCACACATCAAGGGACTTCATTCTAGGGTGACCTAACTCAATCTTTTAAGGATTCCTCACTGTTGTTGTCTGTGGGTCTTTTCTCTTGAGCTTGCCAGTTTCTCCAGGAAAGGGATCCCCTCAAATTTCTGCTCAGGTATGGGTAGGGTAAGTTAGTCTGGCTGAAGGTCTAACTACTCAGTAAATAGACTTTCCCTCACCTCCTCGTTTTTCTGTATAGCACCTCACCTATGCCCTCAGCTGTACCTGATCTCCCCAGGCCCAGAGCCTGTGGCTGCTTCTGGCCATGGAAGGATGCCTGGGGGGCCTAACAGTTCTTTTACAGACTTTCAGCTCCTCCTCCTCCTAGTTTTACCCCCACCTCTCAAATCTGTCTTCAGCAGTATCTTATGCATCCAATTCTCAATCCTTTCTAGGGGTTCTCAGACGACATCTATTGGCTTTTGCTGGCTTCCCCAGTGCAGGCCCTCAGTTCTCAGGCTCGTCTAATCTGCCAAGTCAGTTGCCACTCATTCATCTGCTTTACATCTTCCAAAAATTAGCTGGCATCCGCTTAGTGTTGTCTTTTCTCCCATCCTCTTTGTCCTATGGGTTTATGCTTACATATATTAAAAAATACCTTTGATTGCCATTTAGGTGGGGTCTAGGAAGGGGGCCTCATATAAACACATATGTTCAACCTACCATGTTTAATCAGAAGTCTAAATGTTGGCTTCCCTGCAGCTCTGGCACACTGCGGAAATGAGCTTCTTTCACCATCCCAAGAAAAGGGAAAAGGGTGCTTAGGGTTGGTCTCTGGGATGGACACAGCTATGGAGCCAACCAGCACTTTTTTTTTTCCCAATGACATCTGCCCTCCCATGCAGTGGTTTTCAAATGGGGCATCCTCAGGGGTGTCTCAGGGTTGATCACGGGGAGCAAAGGAAAAAGCAAACAGAGTTTTCCATCTCCAGTGGAACCAGAGCCAGGCTGCTTTTGTCTGTTTTCTACGTGGACTCTGCTAAAGCTTTCATTCAGTATAATGGCTCTGCTTTTGAAGAGGAAAAGAGGAAAAAATAGACAAGGAGGATGGCAGCAGACATCATTATATGCCATTCTCTCTCCAGAGATGCTGCCTAAACCTCTTTCCCTGTGCTATCTTCATGGCAGTGTTTTAATGACCACATTGTGAACACTAAGGGAATTTAGTGGAGGGAACATCCCTTTTGGGTTTGGACATGGGTTTTAAACTTGGTTCAACTGCTTAACTAGGTATGTGCCATTGGGAAGCTTACAACCTCCCTGGGCTCTGTGTCCTCATCCTGCAACGAAGATGATAACACCTTGGTAGCAGAGGATTGGGATGGTTCATGGCAGAGAGTGGCTACTCATTAATGTGGGCTTCTCCCTCACCCTGGCCCTGACAGTGTTCACAATTTCAGCACCGTTTTTTCCTCTCAACAAATAGATACTGCCCTGATACTTATCTGTGAGCCAGACAGTCCCAAGTCTCTGACTTCCTGGGACTTGTGTTTAGTGGAAGGGGCAGACAGTAAAAAACAAATAGGGAAATGAAAGAGATATGGTTTGTCTTTGTCCCCACCAAATCTCATCTTGAACTGTAGCTCCCATAATCCTCATGTGTCATGGAAGGTAATTGAATCATGGGGGTGGGTTTTCCTGTGCTGTTCTTGTGATAGTGAATAAGTCTCATGAGATCTGTTGGTTTTATAAAGGGCAGTTTCCCTGAACATGCTGTCTTGCCTGCACCATGTAAGATGTGCCTTTGCCCCTCCTTTGCCTTCTGCCATGATTGCGGATTGTGAGGCCTCCCCAGCCATGTGGAACTGTGAGTCCATTAATCTTCTTTTTCCTTACAAATTACCCAGTCTTGGGTATTTCTTCATAGCAGTATGAAAATGGATTAATACAGTAAATTGGTACTGGTAAAGTGGGGTACTGCTATAAAGATACTTGAAAATATAGAAGCCACTTTGGAACTGGGTAAGAGGCAGAAGTTGGACAAGTTTGGAGGGCTCAAAAGAAGACAGGAAAATGTGGGAAACTGTGGAACTTCCTAGAGACTTGAAGGGCTCAGAAGACAGGAAGATGTGGGAAAGTTTGGAAATTCCTAGAGACTTGTTGAATGGCTTTGACCAAAATGCTGATAGTGATATGGACAATGAAGTCCAGGCTGAGGAGGTCTCAGACGCAGATGAGGAACTCGTTGAAAAACTGGAGTAAAGCTCATTCTTGCTGTGCTTTAGCAAAGAGGCCGGAGGCATTTTGTCCCGCCCTAGAGATCTATGGAACTTCGAACTTGAGAGAGATGGTTTAGGGTATCTGGTGGGAGAGATTTCTAAGCAGCGAAGCTTCCAAGGATAAGGGATGAAGAGTAGGGGTAAGGGTGGCAATTTTGAACAGGGCAATCTGGGGAGACCTCATTGAGAAGGCAACATCTGAGTGAAGAATTGATGCAGGGAGGGAGTGAGGCATGTGGATATGTCAGCGAGGAGAATTCTCATAGAGGCTAATAGCAAATGCAGATGCCTCAAAGTGAGGGTGTTCCTGGAATGTTCAAGAAGCAGCAGAGAAGCCTGTGCGACTAGAGCCAGGTTGACAAGGCGAGGAGAGGGCAGTAGGAGGCGAGGAGGCTGGAGGGATGATGGTGTCCAAATCTTTACCCCAGAACAGCATAGCTTTAAAAAAATAATACCTTTGCTCAAAAGCATATTTGATGTATTATCATGTTAACACTAATAGACACTAGGATTTGGAGAAATCAAAGCAGATTATATTTGATAAAAAAGTGTATTTCATTGGAGTGTATGAAGGATAGAAGGAGATGAGAAAGGCAGTGTCGTATTTGTGGTCTTACTGACACTGGAAACTACCCTTTTAGAATTTGTTAGAAAACTCCCTGTACACGGATTCCAGTCTCCTCAGATGTAACCCACCCTCAACTCTCACCCTCACCCCCACCTCATGCAGTGTGGCCATCCACAGAGCTGTCTGCCTAGCAGTTCTCTTGGGAGCACCTTCCCCAACCACCATCCGCTCAACTTCCTTAGGTCTATTACAGGGTCCTCAGGTGAACTAATACCCCTGCCTACTGCTGATTGGTCCAGGGGCAGGTAACTGACTGGAGCTGAGCCAATGATTCCCTTCCTGTGTGTGTGTGTGTGTGTGTGTGTGTGGTTTTTTTTTTTCCTAAACAGGACATCAGTAAGAGTCAAAACAATCTCTTGCTGGGGGCAGGATCTGTAAAATATAAAACTCAGGATCTGTTGGGAGCCATGTGTGAAAAAATATGTGTGTGGGAAAAATAAGTCTGTTTCTAGTGAGAGAATGAAAGGGATTCAGAGAGAGGAGGAGTGAGAGATCTGAAGGTTTAGGAGCCTCGGGTTCCCCTCCTTCCCGATGCTGCACCCCTGGCCCTCCTGCTGGCTGGTTGTTGAAGCTTGCCTTGGATTCTGAGAATAATACAATTTCCTTTATGCCTAAGCTTGTTTGATTCAGGTTTCTCGTGTGCAACCTAGATAACCCACTGCCTATTCCTTTTATCTTTGAAGTTACTTAGAGCTATCTACACAGAATTTCATTTTTAACAACCTCCCCTTCTGCCTTCAATTTAATTTCCATTAGAAAACCCTGGCCATGAAATCTGTTCTTCTACAGTCTAGGACAGCTTTTTCAAAAGTATATTTTGTGAGCTCTTCCATGAAGAAGGAGATTTCCATGGTCAAAGGCCTTTGGGAAATAAATGCTGCATGCACTATTCCTGTCTTAGAGATTCATGATGTATTATATTAAAGAATTCCTGCAATGAATAAATGTGTTTAATGTTTTCAAACCAGAATTCCCTAGAGTCCTTTTGGGCCCTGGGTCCTTTTTGTTCATATAACATGTTATATCCAAAACTCTTGAGGTTCCATAGTGCTCATTTTGGGACATACTCTCTAGGACCACATGCAACTAACCCCCTTACTTTAAAATGGCATATTACCAGGGTGCTCCCCATGAAGATGCATAACCAAGGTGAGCACCCTGGTGTGGGGCATTGTCAGCCTGGAGGAAGGGACATTTTTGATAATTTTCATAGAGCCACTGTCTACTCACTAAGCATGAACCCATAGAGCTGGGTCTACTCAAAGAGGGTGCCTTTTGTGAACTTACTCCCTGGCACCCTCTGTGTCTATGGTGGTCAATACCATCACCACCTCCCCAAAAGGTCCTTCCTGTTAGTGAGAATTATCCCCAGAAGAGTGGTTCCCTCACTGCTTCCTAACACTGCTGAGAGGTGAAGCCATCCACAAGGCAAGGCAAAAGTGTTCCAGAGGCTCTTCTTTGAGCAGAATGGGTGCTCCAGATGTTGAGATGCTGCAAAGCCCTGTCTCAGGTGTGGGATATTTGGAATAGCCTCTGCTCCTGGAGTTCTTTTTGACTGTCTTCCCACCTGCTGGTGGGCACGATCACCCTCTCACTGCTTACAGTTTGCAGAGAACTCTCATTTGAGCCCTTCAGCCATCCTGTAAAGCCAATGGGCTTTATTTGTCTCTATTTTACAGATGAGGAAACAGGCTCATTCACTTGGCCTTAGTCACACAGTTAGGAAAGGAAGTCCTGGGCTGTGGTCTTGGGTCTGCATGACCTTGTCATGCCATCTTCTCTGTCTTCCTATACTGCCTCCATCATCAAAGTGCCTGGGCACATCAAACTGCCACAGGCACATTTCAATTCCTTTCCTCTCCATCATCACCCAAATACCTCCTGGACTCCTAGGCCTGGCCTCCTTCCTCTGGGGTTGAGAGGTGGGAATGTTAAGGAAGTGAGATGGCATCTGTGGGGCCATATGGTTCGGCAGGTCAGGAAGGCTGCCTCCTAATGACTGTGTCCATTATCCTCGGGATCAATGACCAAGCAGCCATGTGTCTGCGCCTCCTCAGGTAGCTTCACAGATAAGCATCTCTCACCTACCAGAGCCCACCTCTTGTCCTTTAACAGATTTCTTGACTTCTCTCCCACCCACATGGGACTCACCGCCCACTGGGCCAGGAAATAAGCAGCTTTGAGGTGACCAGCATCTCCAAGAGGTACGAAGAAAGGTACGATGGAGGGAGCTCTGATGCATGAATACAAGGGCCCGCCTAGGGGGTCTGGGGGAAGTGACCAAACCTCAGCCTCCTTTTCTGGAAAATGAGGACAAGGAGTTCTGCCTGACACACAAGGTCATGGTGAGGGGCAAGCCAGGAATATGGAATATTATGACCCCAGGAATATAGGAGGTGGCTGCAAAAGCCAAAATCCACGAAGTCAACAGTTATCAGAAGCTGTTTTCCAATATACTGACTGCTCTCCAATATGGTGGCCACTAGCCCTCTGTGGCTCTCTAACTTAAATGAATAAAAATGAAATGATATTAAAAATTCAATTCCTCTGCAAAGGCGTAAAAATGATACAATGCACTTTGGGGATGTGGAGAAAAGGGTGGGTGTGGGATGAGGGATAAAAGATGACACATTGGGTACAGCGTTCACTGCTTGGGTGAAGGGTGCCACAAAATCTCGGCAATCACCACTAAAGAGCTTGCCCGTGTAAGCAAACACCACCTGTTCCTCAAAAACCCATTGAAATAAGGAAATTCAACTCCTCACTCTCCTAGCCACCTTACAAATACTCAATTGCCACAAGGGGCTAGTGGCTAATGTATTGGACGGGGCAGACAGACATTTTCATTAGCCCAGAAAGGTCTATAGGATGGCACCGATCGGATTTTTCTCTAACCTGTTTCTTCTGCCCCATCCATCGCCCTGCCCCTGCTTCAAACCCATTCTTCACACAGCCTTCTTCCCCAGCTTCCCAGCCTCAAAGGAAATTGTCTCACTGAGTGTACTGGTCCATCTCCCAGGGATAACTCAAACTCTCAGCAGGAATGAGGCTGGAGTTCTCTTGCAGAACCTGTGTGCACATGTGGTGTCCCCAGTGAGATTATATGATCCTGAAAGTATGGTCTTTGTCTCCTATCTCCTGCACTGCTGATGATGACCTGCTCAGTGTTAGCATGTGACAAGTCCTTAATCAAGATTATGAATTTTTTTCCTGAATTGGTATAGCTCATCGTCCAGTCAGGTTGACTGAGGGTCCAAAAGCTTGGGTCAGAACAGTCTTGGTTCAGCTATGAACTCACTGCACAATTTCAAAGACATCACTGCTTCAAGCCAGGCCTCAGGGGAAGAGAAGGTTGGCCTGGAATAGATGATCTCAGAGGTTCTTTCCTTCTCACTGTCTGTGGCTTTGGGAGGCAGAATACAGACTTCTTGGGTAGCCTTGTAGCCTGTAGCCAGTGCTCAGACCAAGAGCATATCCCACAGAGAACTGCACTTTTTGAGGATGCCTGTGACGGGGGCCTGGCACCGAAAGTGTGTGTGTGCGTGTGCATGTGTGCATGCGTGCGTGTGTATGTGTGCATGCGTGCGTGTGTGTACATGTGCTTTTGCTCCTGAATCAAGATAACAGGCTGGGAAACCTACTATTACCATGAAAGGACATAACTAACTTCTGTTTAGGCTTTGAGTGTGGGGTCTCCATGACTCATTTCATTTCCTTACTTCTCTCTTCTTCCACACATGGTTAGATGATCAAATATGTTCTGGTGTTTGCAAGAAAGGCCTCCCTTTGGGGACTAAGACTATGCCCTGGACCCAGGGTTGTCTATAGGCCTCCACAGTCTCAGGCCTGGGCTGGCCTCAGGATGCCCTGGAAATGTAGGCCCTGTCCACCAGCCCTCAGAGATGCCAGAAATCAGCAAGGGCACAAACCTTCATCCCTCTTCATCTGGAGGGGCATTGAATACACAGGCTCAACAAAGCATCTCCTCAGCGAGTGGCTAATGGGGCTTGGGGTGAGCTGCCAGATGGCACTGGGGCAGTGACATGTGTGTGGCCAGTTTATCTTTCAGTTGGAGGAGGAGAGGACTGGCTGTGATGGGAGTTAAATGGCTACACTCTTCCCTGCATCAGGGTGTTCCTGAGAGAGGGGCAGGGGGAGAGAGCCTGGAGTCTACAGTCAGTCATGCTGGGTTGGAAGCCCTCGCTGCCTCAGCAGCCTGGTAAGCCTGGGTATGGTGAGTGCCAGACTCTGGAGTCCAAAGTCAATGGGCTCAAAGCACAGGGGTGGTAAGAGGTGGGGGCTGGGCTGCTTGGCCTCCACCCCTTCCTCAGCCCCAGGCTGAGGGCTCAGGACCTCCCTCCTGCTGGAGTTTTCTCTCCCCTCCTGCTCCCCTTCAGGCTGCTCCTCACGCTCCCCTCTTGAGCCACCTCTGGAATCCTTCCTGTTATGCCCTGAACACAGTGTTAATCTTACTTTGTGTCTCCGTTCAATCCACGGTTCCCACTCTTGGACACCTCTTTACCTTCTCTTCCTGGTGAAATTCTAGAGGCTGCTGACACTCCTTGGCTTGTGGCTGCATCACTCTGGTCTTTGCCTCTGTCATCACACTGCCTTCTCCTCTGTCTGACCTTCCTGAGCCCCTCTTATAAAGACTTTTGTAATTACATTAGGCCCATCTGGATGACCCAAGACCATCTCAAGACCCTGCTCAGATGCCCTTGGTGCTTTCCCTGACCCTGTATCCTGTGATTGTGTCTACTCCTCTGGGCTGTGATCAAGGACTTGATCTTTTTCACCATAATATCCTTACTTGAGTGCAAAGCCTGAGGTAGCATACATGGTTAAGGAATAGTTTGCTGAAGAAATCAATGCATAAATGAATGCATGAAATAAGCTTTAGGGTCTATACACATGGGTGCCCCAGGGGCTCATACGGGCACGGTGCCAAGTCCCTGAGCCCATGTCCTTTGGTATTCCAACACTTCGCAGCCCCTCCAGCTTCCCCCAGTGGGCAGCAGGCTGCTTTCCCTTCAGATCTCCTAACTGAATCGGGATATTCAGCATGACTGAGAGGAAGAGGCTGTTCCATCCTTCCCTCCTCTCCTGAAATCAATCCGCTCACCTGCCCAACCACACCTGCTACTTCAAACCTTCCCCCATGCCTTCCCGCCCCCTACCTACCTTCCCTCTCCAATATTCCCATCGCCTATCCCTCTCCCACAGGGTGAAATATGAGAAAACCAGGGCATCCCAGCCTAAGCCAGGGACATTTTTATGATTTACCAGCATGTCACCAGCCCCTTGCTGGAGAGCAGTCCCTCACCGGCTGGGCCAAGACAGCCCACCAGCCTTTCAGAGTCAGGCCTGCAACCTTCCACCATCACCCAGTGCCCGTCCCTGTGCCCAGCTCACCTGTCTCTCCCCAGATGGGCAGGTACTCATCCTGCTGAATGTCCAGCATGATCTCCAGCCCGTTGCCTGTCCCCCCCTTGACTGTGGTGAGCAGAGGTTTGCCATCCTCTCCTGAGTTAAACATGTAACACTTCCCATATTTTGTAAACACCTGAAGGAGAGAAGAGAGAGAGAGAGAAGCACATGGGTAACTTCAGATGGGGGTCCAGAGATTGGCGAGACCCCAGAAATCTGACAGCAGGTCAGAGTCCCCACAGCCCGTCACCATTACCCCTCTTGGGGACCAGTGATTTTTTTTTTTTACCCTGGCCATGCACCTGACTTTTACCAAGTGAAATTCTGGCATCAAAGAGCAAATCTGGATAACCTTTGGGGCTTGTTGTAGTAGGATTTTGTCTCTTCTTCCTCTGAGCACTACACCTGGGAAGTCCTATTCACTTCCAGGCATTAAATATCATCGGTAAACTCCTGACCCTTCAATCCACACCTCCAATGCTGAGCTCCCTTCTGGCCTCCAGACACACTGGTCTCACTCATTGTTTTATAAGCATACCTTCGAGGTATGCTTCCAGCAAACCCTGGGCACTCAGCTTGTCCAGAAGGAACCGAACTTCCTCCTTAGCTTCCTCATCCCACTGGACAATTCTCTCACACTTCTGTCCCAGGGAACAGCACCGCCATCTGCCAAGGGGCTCAAGCCAGGCACTCAGAGTTTCTGCCCACTCTTCTTATTCCTTACCCTGAGGACCAATCAGCCAGCAGAGCCTATCAGTAATCTCTCTATATCTGTCTGGAATTTAGCCTTTTGTCTTCTTTACTGCTGGAATTTAGGACCCAAGCATTTTTGCCTGAATCACTCTGGTTTCCTGGCTGGACTTCAGGATTCCAGATGACCTTCTCCAGCCCATCCTCTAAGGTGACTGTGGGTCACTTTCAAATGCAAACCCTATCATATTAATCCTGTGCTGAAAATCCATCAGGGCCCCCAATGCTCTTTAGGCTAGACTTCAGACCTGCATGCCCAGTCTTCTGCCATGCCCTCCACCTATTCCTTCTCCTTCCACTCTGCTGCTTCCTGCCCAAGTCCAGCAGCATCCACTGGAAGGTAGACTCCAGGGGCTCAGGGACTACGTCTGCTTGCTCATGATGTATCTATGGCTAGCAGCTAGCATAGTGCCTGGTACATGGGGTGCTCAAGAAACATAGGTTGAATGAATGAATGAGTGAGTGGGTGAGTGGGTAGAGCCAGACCAAACAACTTGCAACAGCCCCGGGTCATATGCTGCTGTTTCACACCAGTTGTGGCTTTCCACTTGCTGCTTCTGCCATCAGTAACTCCTCTTACTTCCCTCTCTGCCTGGACAACCTCTAGCTGGACTCTAAGACCAGATCAATGCATTTCCTTCTCCAGTAAGCCTTCCTGAGACCCTGGACCAAGTTGGATTACTCGCTTCCCTTGCTCCTTCATCACAGCACCCATTGCATGGCACTCACTGAGTAGTTGGTCTTGCATCTCTCTTGAATTTGACTCTGCCTCTCATTTCTGAATCCAGGCACTTAGTACATTGCTGGCACACAATAGAGGCTCAGTCAACTTTTGCTTGATGAAAGTATGATTACAAAGAGGCAGTGTGATGGTGTAGAAAAGCCCAGGGAAAGGAATGCAGAGATCTTCGTCCAAGTTTTGACACGGCCACTTCTTAGTAGTGTGACTTTAAGTGAACCACATAAACCTTCCCAGCCTCAATGCCTCCATCTATAAAATGGGGGTTCCAGTCTTTGGCTTTTCCACCTCTCAAGCTTATTGAGAGGATCAAATGAGGTAATGCATGCAAAAGTGCTTTAAAACCTTAAAAGCTTTCTACAAATGCTGCGGGTTATGATGATTATATAACTGCTTTGGAACCTCGAGCTGAAGCCAAATTACATCTGGCAAAATTGGCTGGAAGAGAGCCAGGCTGACTGTATTGGATTCCTGCAGCCATAGAGATTTGGGTCTGGGCCCCTTTCCTGAGCACGCGCCACTGCACCGTCCCATCCTATAGCATGGAGGCCACAGGGAGGCTCTTTGGTTTCCCAGCTTTCAGTGCACAGGCAAGAAAATAGCAGAGGTGACTGTGGGATGCTGCCTTTCTTCTTATGGAAATCTTGATGGCTAGACAGAAGAAAGGAAGGGAGGCCTCTACCATGTGCCAGGAATTGTGCTAGATGCTTATCTATGTTATCTCATTTAACTCTTACAACTGTGACCATTGGCAGTTATTGCTTCACCTATGGTGCGGAGGAGGACACCAAGGCCCAGAGAGGCTAAGTGACTTGCCTAAGGTCCCACAGCTAGTAGCAGAAAAACTAAGATTCAAATTTACATTTGTCTGATTCTAACACATGTGCTCTTTCTGCTGTGCTGTCCTTGGAGGGACATGAGGGTTTTTGTCACTGGGACATTTCCTAGCCACATACTGCTCCTTTCTGCCTTGCTTTTTCCATCAATCTATCAATATTCATATGCATATGCTCCTACTATGCGCAAGAATTATGAGGATTGCAAAAAAGTACAAGCTCTACTGCTCGCCTTCAAGACCTATAGGAAGGGTTAACGAAACATCAGATTCTATGTTTTTCTCCACTGTACAAAACAGCTCTGAGTCCCTGGTCAGCTGCACTATTTCAGGACAGCCAAGCCCTACTCTTTCAGCTTCATGGCAGAGAAGAACAGCTGGAATTAATGCAAAGTCCAAAGAAAACATGATTTTTCAAAGAACGAGGTTTTATTATCACTACTACATATAACAATTGAACTTGGCAAATGAACTTATCCCTTGGAGACGTGTTCTTGGGGATCACTGTAATGAACAGATAAGAGCATTTCATAGTTAGCACATTCATTGTAAGGGGTTGCACACATCTGGAATGACTTCTGGGGTGCTCAAATAGAGCTTTTCTTTGTAGACATTCTAAATATCCTCTCTGTCTCTTCAAAATTGCTTCTAATATTAATTTGCCTATCTGTATGAAGGCATTTGCAAGCAAAAGTAAATTTCAGCTTAGCATCAGATTATTGAAAATTCCAACTCCTTCACCTTTTGGTCCTTGAACTTCAGAATACTGGGCTGGGGTGAGAGAGTGGTGTGGGCTCCTGAAATCAGCTGTGAGCTTGGCCCTGTCCAAGCACGCCTGGTGCCACTGGTGAAGGTGTTGACCCTCCCCAAGCATCTGAAGATGATGACAAATTGTAAGAACTGAACAGTGTCTTAGAGATCATATTGCTAATCCACCTTACTTTACATATTAGGAAACAGAGACCTAGGAGAGAAGAAATGACTTGCTAAAGGTTATACAGCAAGAAAGTGTCCAAATGGGACTCTTTCTTTCCTTTATACCAGTCTCTCTCAGTTTTTCCACTTACAAAAAGAGATGGAGGGTCTAGGGGGTTGCTAAGTTCCCCCCATCTCTGAACTTCAACTGATCATTGACAGAGTGCCTGCTCTGAGCAGATACAGTGGGAATGGAAGCCTCATGAATTGAAGGCTTTCCCTGTAAAAGAGGGAGCAGACAAGTCCTTGTGGGAGTGAGTAGAGACTTGTTCCCCATCCTTGACTGCCTCCTTGCCAGGGCTCGTACCCATCCTAGCCCAGGTAGCAGCTCCTACAGCTGACCTTGGTGTCAATGTGATTTTTCCTGCTCCTTCTCCTGGGGGCAGTATGCTGGGGCATGCTCGCAAATGTGCCAGGTGTGAGCTGACGTAGGTTAGAGCTTGATCAGGGATGGCGGTCACCAGAGTAGCAGGGGTGGGGAGCCAGAGGGTGACTGCAGCCAAATCAGAGAGGTGGCCAAGTAACAATATCTGATGGCTAAATTTTTTATCAAGTCGAGACCACCAGGAGGAGGCCTAAAATCCTTGTGTGACTTCCTGTTGCATTTAGGATAAAGCCCCCAGTCCCCACTGGGGCCCTGTACGGTTGAGTCCCTGGCACAGTCTCTCCCTGCTCTCATGGGCTTGAAACATGCTGGCCTTTTCAGTTCCCAGGAAGTGCAGCAAGCTCTTCCCTGCCAGGCATTTCCACATGCCTAGAGCATTCTCTGCCTAGAATCTTCTGGCATGCTTTGCCTGGCCAACAACTCCTCCTGATGAGGCCTCAGCTTGAAAGCCACTTTCTCAGAGAGATGCCTGGCTCCCCTAGGCTCCCAGCCTTCATTCAGATCGGGACTTATTGTCTTACAGCCTCATACCTCTTACATTTTTCCATTGTAGCGTCTATCAAAGTGTGTAACTGGATGGTTATTTACGTGACTATTTGTTGGATGTGTTTCCTACCAGACTGTCAGCTTCGAGAGGGCAGGGACTGTGTCTGTTTGTTGAATGACTGAGTGAATGAATGAATGAATGAATGAGAGTTAAGGTGCTGCCGCCACGCATCTCCTTGTGCAGCTCTGGGAAGTGCCCTTCCGTGTTGGCTGGCCTCACCTGGTTCTGGCTGGAGCTCATGCTGACATTTTGCCCAGCTCCCCCTCCCTCCTGTTCTCTACTGGAGCCTTCTCACTTCCCACCTAATTGGACCTAAGCAATTTTTCTTGTGTGTCCCTGAAGGCATTAGAGGAAATAATCCTTTTAGGAACTAAGATGGCTGGGGACAGTTTACCTTCCTAGGTGCTGGCGAAGAGGCTCAGGGAAAGCAAAACGTCTGTTCCCTGGCTGCATGCCTTTGCTGGCCTCCCAGCCTGGGCCGCTGAGACTGCCGCTCCTGCCTGGCTTTTTTCAGAGGATTATTTTCCTCTCTGCTTAACATCAAAGGCCAGAGAACTATTTACACACAACACAATTTTCTACAAACTTGGAACAAGATGCAGCTCTTTCCGCATTTTGGGGCATCATGACGTTTAAGGACACAGGCTTCAAATTTATGCCTGATCGTCCCCAGCCAGAAAATATAATTTATTTAAGTCCAGACTGTCAGGTTGAGCTCGCTGCTCTTTCAGACCTGCTATTTTGCCAGGCATTTCTCTGCTTTCCCGGTAAGTGCTGACAGGCTCATTGTGGATGGCAGGGCTGGATTTGCCGGCTGCTGAGCGTCTAGAATTGCACTTAGTTGGATTGGTCTGTAAGAATTAATTATGAATTAAGAAAGATGCATGTTTCAAGTCTGGATCTTCAGGAATGGAGTGGGGGGCTCCTGAGATAAAAATAAGCCCTACAACTATAATTTTCATTGCTAATGCTTGCATGGTGTGTTATGTTTAGAGACTGGAGTATAGTGGCACGATCACGGTTTATTGCAATCTCAAACTCCTGGGCTCAAGCAATCCTCCCACCTCAGCCTCTTGAGTAGTTAGGATTACAGGTACACATCACCATGCTTGGGGAATTTTTAACATTTTCTTTGTGGAGATGAGGGTTTCACTATGTTTCCCAGGCTGGTCTCAAACTCCAGGGCTCAAGCAATCATCCCGCCTTGGCTTCCTCAAACAGTGGGATTACAGGCATGAGCCACAGTGCTGGCCTCTCACTCTTCTTCTTCTTTTTTTTTTTGAGATGGAGTCTCACCCTGTCACCCAGGTTGAAGTGCAATGGCGTGATCTCAGCTCACTGCAACCTCTGCCTCCTGGGGTCAAGCGATTCTCTTGCCTCAGCCTCCTGAGTAGTAGTTGGGACTATGGGCATGTACCACCATGCCCGCCTAATTTTTGTATTTTTATTAGAGATGGGGTTTTACCATGTTGGCCTGGCTGGTCTTGAATTCCTGACCTCAGGGATCCATCTGCCTCAGCCTCCCAAAGTGCTAGGATTGGGAGCCACTGTGCCCGGCTGCCTCATTCTTGATTATGGTCCCAACCACCCTGATGCAGAGGCATTTTATATTCACATCCACGGTTGGAGAATCTGAGGCTGCTTCAGATCACAAGCCAAGGGGTAGCAGAGCTGAGACTCATGAGTGAGATCTTCCCATCAGAGAAGTTAAAAGGAAGGGACAGTAGGCTAAAGGCAGCTCATGGATAGCTAGTCAATCTATGGCCATTCTCAATTCCAGCGTTCTCTTTTGCAAATTGGGCAAGATAATCATGCCATGTGGTGGATTTGTTTGGAAGGTTACATAATAGACATCTCGACTTGCATACTAGAGGGAAGTACTATGTGTCTACTTTTCAGCAGAAGAGAGATGAGTTATTTATGAAGACGGGGTCAGGGATGTATTGAAGAATGGGGGTTTGGGAGTTCCTGTGCTCTCTGCTTATGTCCACATAATACCAAGCTCATCTTAAAGCAGTTGGGGGGGAAGAAAACAGCCACATGCCCCTGACTGTCTATTCCCTAATGATGTTAAGCCTGCCTCTGGAAGCCCAGGGCAGCCAATGAGATTACTGGGGCCAAGGAGCTCTGTAGAGAGGGAGATGCTTCCATGCGTACAACCCACTTTGAAAATCTACATATGAGTTCCAGCAACTGAATTGTAACTAGTTATTGGTATAGTGACAACACCAATCTGAAGTTGGCACATTCTAAATAAAAGAAATGTAGAGGTGTAGAATAAGGAGAGAGTCTCACTGGTTTTCCAGTAACTCCTAAAGTAGCTCTGAAATCACAGGCTGGCTTTGCTGCCCTCCCTGGAGTGCCTTCAGTGCTAGTCACTTTATATCTGCTGTCGTTAATTTTTGCAACAGCCCTGTGAAGATGATATTATCACCCCCATTTTACAGACAAGAAAACGGAGGCCCAGAGAGGCTAAGCCAGGTCACAGAGCTGGAGAAGCCAGGGTGAAATCACTCTTGGCCTAATTCCAAAGTCTATACTCTTTGCCCCCATCCCTCGTAGCCACGGCTCATACCCTTGCCCCTCTCCCAGCCTGCTTTGTTCCTGGCAGACTAGGGAGGCTGGTGCTTTGCTGACATTAGGGCTCTCCCACCAGGTAGTGGGAAAGGCACATCTCAGAGTCACAGGAATCCAAGTAAAGTGCCAGACACCAAGAGTCTTCCCCTCTAAACTTCTCATTTTGCACTTGGGGAGTCTAAAGTTCAGAGAGGTGCAGTGACTTGTCACACAGCTAGCCTGGGGGCAGAGTAGAGATCTGACTTGGGTGTCATGTGTTGAACCTCTGCTCTTCCTCGAAGCCTTCTGTATGCACATTCCAGGGCTTGGAGATAATGGCTAGGATCCTTTTCCTGGAGCATTGCATCTAGGCATAAGAGTAAGATTGGCAGCTGCTGCCAAACCTCGATGCCAGCATCTGGGCTTGGTGTGATCTGTTGGGGCATTCCGCCTTACAGAGATCAGGAAATGCAAAGTGGAGCCCTTGGTGGGAGGGGTTAGGAATAGCTAATACCCGTGAAGACATGGTTTTCTGGTCCAATTAATAGTGCAAACAACATTTCTACACCATGTACCTACTTAAGAAAGTAAATTATGTATGAGTCCCCTTAAGGACTGTAGAAACATGCAGTTACCAGCACACAGCTGGTCCTGCAAGCATTAGGCCTTCTAACCTATTCATTAATCCTGACCTCTAGGGCTTCTCCTGGGTGATGGGTTTCTCATCTCTTCTTGCTTATTATACTTGAAGGAAATGAAATTGCACTGCTCCAAAATGCCTTTAAAACTTAGCTTTTTTTCTTTTCCCCGAGTCAATTCCGCTTTCTTCTGAGTTACTGAAATTTCTTATTAGACTGTTTTCAAAATAATGTGCTTGTTAAAGCCAGCCATTTATTTATTTTTTGTTTTGTTTTTCTCTTTCAAACTCCTCAAATACATTTCACACAATTGGGAAGTGAGAAAGTCTGTCAAGTGGGTTACTGGGCTTCTAGTAAACAAAATGAACCTGCCTTTTGTTTTCTGAAGTTGCAATTAAGGTGCTTGTCAATTAAATGCGGCCAGAGGGACTTATTAGCAAGGAGGCTGCTGTAGATGGTTAGCTCTTTGAAGGTAAAGACTGGATCTTATTAAAAAATCTCCTTGTTCATTCACGTGTTCCTGAAACGGGAATTTCTTTTGACCGCCAATTATGTTCTGGGAAGTGCTGTATGACTGTGCTTTTTCTCACAATGAGTTTAAAAAAGTGATTTCAACAAATACTCATGTGAGCATCTCCATGTGGCAGGTACTGTTCCTGAGAATAAAGGAGATGAGGCAAATGTGACCACGATGCAGCCCCTCTTCCCTTCTCAATCAGGAGGCCGCCATGTCTTTCAGGACATCATTAATATCATTCTCCTTAGAGAGGCTACTTTTTCTGGGGAGAAAGAGAAGGATAAGCAATCATGGAGCATGAACGGGCACCATGCTGATTGCTTTGAACACTCTCTGTTAAGGCTCACAAAGCCCTTGGAAGTAGGTGTTGTTCTTCCCAGCTTACCGATGTGAGAGCTGAGGCTCTGAGAGGCTGCGTACCTAGCCCAAGTTCCTACAGCTAAAGAGTAGTTTGTCTGATTTTTCCCTTCTCATGTAGGTGTTGTTGGAATAAGGCTTAGCATTATTTGGATGTATAATATGGTAATGTGACTCTCCCTTCTCCATACCCTGGGGCCCATCTGCTGCGATGTGACATTTCCTGTGCTGCTTTCACTAAGAGGCAGAGGACTTCTTGTCTCCTGCCTCCAAGCCTGAAGCACAGCCGGGGCCTTTTCTGCTGGGCAACTGTCCAGAGAGCTTCAGACCGAGCAGGAAGAGATGTGTGAATGCCATGCAGGAAAAAGAGCATCAAGCGCCTGCAAATCTGTCTGTTGGTTGGGAAAACAACAGGAAGGGGAACAACGGACAAATCTGAGTGTTCTGCTTCAATTTTGTGGGCACATGTGTTCTCCTGGCAGATGACTCACAGAGGCAGAGGGGAAGCCTGAAGGTACTCCAGTCGTTCACCTGGAAAGGCATTCAAAATGCTGGGCCTCTGCTGGTGTGTCCTTCCTGGCCACTCATCTGAGAATCCCAAATTGGGTCCGACTTGAGATGATGAAGTGGAAGGTGAGGAACCAGAGGCCTTGTGTGTTGGACCGCAGCTTGGCTGGTTGAGGGAAGAAGGTTGACAAGCATTTCTAGGTTTGATGGAAATTTCAAATGGGACACAATGACAGAGTTTGCTTGCTCTCTCTTCTGAGGTCTCTGCTGTCAGTTTCCTGTAGACGGTAGGGGTTGTGACATTTTCATCTCTGTGTTTCCAGGGCCTGGCCTGGTACCTGGTGTACAGAAGGTACTTAATGGGAGGTTTGCATGAAAGACAAAAGCTAATATGGAATTGGGGACCAGGCAGCCCTGGTTTTGAATCCTGGCTCTGCCACTGATTTGGGGAAGTCATTTCGTGTTTTTGGATCTGGAATGCACATCTCAGCAATGCTGGTAAGAACACCTTCCAATGGAGCTGTTGTAAAAATCAAAAGGGGTATAATGGGGCTTAGAGTTCTCTGTGGAAAAACAAAAAGGCTCAGCCCAGGCAGGAAGTATTCCTGCTTATGGCTTGGATCCTGCATAAGCCCTGCAGGAGCTAGGGAGGAAAAGAGTTGCTATTTGGCTGTGGATGTTGAATCTGAGATGTTCCATCTGGCAACATGCCTGTGGCTCTCTCTTTCATTCATTTAGTGACATTTATAGAGCACCTCTTGTATTCTAGGCACCACATCAGGTCTTGGGGATACGGACATGAGTCTATCTTTTAGGAACCATGCAGTGGGGAGGGTGGCCCTAAAGACAGGTACTGGGTGGTGCCAGGCAGTGTGGGAGTGCACAGAAGGAAGCCGCCTGGTGGGCAGCGATGGCGGGATGGTGGTTGAGGGGGCATGGAGACATGTTGTGAAATTTTCCCTAGGGACAGCAGTGGTGACAGCAGTGGTATTTAGCAGGTTGAGACAGATCCCCTAAACTGGCTCCTCGTCTTAGCAGGGCCACGCTAATGCTTTCAGAAAGGCCATTGGTGCCAGTCCCTGCTTCTGGCTGCCTGCTGAGCCCCACCTATCTGCTCCTCATCCCAGCTCTCTTCACACTGGAACCTCACACCTTCAGGTAGAAAACTATGGGCTCTACTAAGAGGCGGGCAGAATTGTGGAAGAACACGCACCAGATTATCCTGGCTGCATACCTGCTACCTTCCAGGCACTGTGCACAATGAATAACGGAGGTTATCTTTCACCGAATGGATAAGTATTAAGACAGAGACTCAGTGACTGAGAGGAGTTAGCATTTGATTCACTCCAAGAGAACCTGTCAGCCTCAGAGATCTCCCCAAGGCTGGCTCTCTGATCTGCCCACTGCCAACACGTCACCAGACCACACCTAGGAAACTACAGCCAAGACAAGTAGATTAAATAAGAGAAAGCACATTTATAGTGAGCCAAGGCTGACTGTGACAAGCACCCAGTGGGCTGCCACCAGATGTAGGGAGCAGAACCCAGGAGGAGCCCGCTGCTTTTAGGAGGGCAAGAACCCAGGAAAGAGCGAGGGAGAATGTGTGGCCACAAACCATCCACAGTCTGCTCCCACTCCCGTCTCTGCTGTCTCTACTGCCTACTTCCAACCCTCCTGACATGCTTCCTGCAGCCCCCACCTATTCCAGTTCCCAGGCACAGCAGACTGGAGTCAGGGGTGCTCACAGTACAGCAGCCCAGACACACTGGGATGTGGCCCCAAGGCTGCCCACATTCGGTGGAGCACATCCTAGTCTATGTTCTGATTACCCATGACTTGATGGATTCGAAGTGCCTAGCAGAGGGTACTCACTTAATAAAACTAGCTAATAATATTATCATTAATAGGGACTCTGCACATGAACTCTGATATCTGAGCTCCTATGGGATGTGATTTCTGGGCTCATGGTTCTTGTTAGAAGTTTCTTTTTAATACTGGATTTTTTTGGTTTTATTTTTAATTGACAAATTTATGAGGTATAAAGTGATGTTTCGATACATGTATGCAAATTGTGCAATGATCAAATTAGGCTAATTAACACTTTCATCACCTCACATACTTATGACTTTGTGGTTTAAATATCCTAAATGGAGAACATTTGAAATCCCCTTTTTTGGCAAATTTGAAATATACACTGTTATTAACTATAGTCACCATGCTGTGCAACAGAACACCAGGGCTTGTTCCTCCTGTTTAACTAAACCTTTGCACTCTTGGATCAACGTCTCCCCACTCCCTGTCCATCCTCCTGCTCTGCCACAGCCTCTGGTAACCAACAGATATATAAAACTAAAAGCCACAAATGAAAGCTACAGGGAGAAATCACCTCACACCTGTTACAACGGCCATTACCAAAGAGATGGGATATAACAAGTATCGATGAGGATGTAGAGAAAAGGGAACACTTGTACGCTGCTGGGGGCATGTACATTTGTACACCCATTTCAGAAAACAGTATGGCACTTCCTCAAAAAACTAAAAATAGAATTCCCATATGATCCAGTAATCCCACTTTTGGGTTTATATCTAAAGGAATTAAAATCAATATGTTGAAGAGATGCCTGCACTCCCATGTTCCCTGAAGCACTATGTACAATAGCCAAGGCACAGGAACAACCTGAATGCCCATCAATGGTTACATGATTCTTAAAAGGTGGTATAGACACATAACGAAATACTATTCAGCCTTTAAAAAGAAGACGGTTCTGTATTTGCAACAACATAGATAAATCTAGATAAATAAGACATTATGCTATGTGAAATAAGCAAGGCACAGAAAGAGAAATACCACATGATCTCACTTAAATATGTGGAATCTAAAAAAATTGAACTCAGGGAGAGTAGAATGGTGGTTAACATTAAGGGCTTTTTTTTTTTTAAAAAAAAAAAACAGTTGTTTGCCTAATCTTGTGATTACAACCCTATACCTGCTTCTAACTGCTGCATGCTGAATTTATGGGAATGCCTGCCTGCTTGGTTTTCCTGTGGCTGTGCCCAGATCCCTTCTGGAATGTTTCTTGGGTATTCTTGCAAAAGTCTGAATCACTCTGACTGACTATTTCTGCTCAGCTGAACTTCACTTTAGCCCCAACTTCCCAGCACCTGTCCCAAAGGCTTGGGTAGCTTATTCCTACCACTGTGAGTGTGCTTTATGCCTGGATGACCAACCCTGAGATCAGATACATGTCACTCCTTGCACCTGCCTCATTACACACCTGCTGGGAACATCCCTTCTTTTGTGCAGGTGTAGAATGGGAGAGGGAAGAAGAGGGGATCAGAAGTGTGTTGTGTTGTGTTCCTGGTTAATTTTGTGTTATTCTACAGGGCTGCATTGAAAGTGATGCATCAGTGGAAACCAAATGATAGTTTATGATGTTTACAGAAGAAAAGCAGATGTTTCCACTAATGGCAGGGCAGAAAACAATCCCAAGGCAGACTGATTCCAAAAGCTGATCAAGAAAAGGTCAAATAGGTAAGTACCCATACGACACTAAAATCCTCATACCACATTCTTACTGAGTTCACGTTTTCTTATTAAAGTCATATTTCAGCTTTTCCAGGGACTGCTCCGAGAATGTCATTGTCTGCTAGTTCTTCCCCACAGCTGGTCTTGGAGATTGAGTAGCATGTAATTTTAGTAGCAAAGCTTACATTATGAATGTTCAAAGCCATCGCGGATGCACAAATGAAAAGTTTTCTGTAGTTTAATCAGATTGCTTTCCTGACATGTGAAATTAGGGCCTGGGTGGGAGAAATACAGCATGCATGATGCCATTCTCCTTTCTAGATCTGTAACAGACATGGTTGATTGGTCGCAATGCTCTTTCCCTCTGGGACTCACCGTTGTTTTCAGGCCAATAATTTTGACTGCTACTATGGGTCCACTGGAGTTGGCAAGTGAGATAAACCTTATTTGCCATTTTTGCACCAGAAGAATAGAGTAAGTTCTATTGGTGATGCCAGTGTCTCTGTAGTAAGAAGCAATGCCTGGAAGTGGGGAAAGGTTTGAGCAGGTGCCACAGGGCAGTGGTCCCCAACCTTTTTGGGACCAGGGGCTGGCTCTCCAATGAGTGGCATAAAGCACACTCACAGCGTGAGGAGTAAGTCCACCCAAGCCCCCGGGACAGGAGCTGGGAAAGTGGGAAGGGGGAAAAGTGAAGTGCAACTGAGCAGAAATGGCCAGAGTGAGGCAGACTTTTGCAAGAACACCCAAGAAATGTTCCAGAAGGGATCTGGGCACAGCCACAGGAAAACGAAAACCACAGGAAACCAGGGACTGGTTTCAGGGAAGACAATTTTTCCATGGACTGGGGAGGTGGGGGGGGAGTGGAGGGGTGATAGTTTTGGGATGATTCAAGCACATGACATTTATTTCTATTATTATTACATTTTAATATATAAAGAAGCAATTCTATAACTCATGATAATGTAGAATCAGTGGGAGCCCTGAGTTTGTTTTCCTGCAACTAGACAGTCCCATCTGGGGGTGACGGGAGACAGTGACAGGTCATCAGGTATTAGATTCTCATAAGGAGCACGTAGCCTAGATCCCTCACATGCACAGTTCACAATACAGTTCGCGATCCTACGAGAATCTAATGCTGCTGCTGATCTAAGAGGAGGCTGCGTCAGGCAGTAGTGCAAGCAATGGGGAGTGGCTGTAATTACAGATGAAGCTTGGCTGGCTTGCCCACAGCTCACATCCTGCTGTGTGGCCAAGTTCCTAACAGACTGGGCTGGTACTGGTCTGTGGCTTGGGGGTTGGGGACCCCTACCACAGGGCAATATGAGGGTCACAACTTGGGGGCTTGGGTAGAAGAGACTCATGAGTGACAGAGGCAGAGGTAGTACCTTGCATATTTGACAAATATTGCTTAGACTTGGCCCTTGTATCACAGAAGAGAGAGCATAGGCTTTGGAATCAAAGCATGATTCTGCCACTTACTAGCTTTTTAAGTTGGGCTAATACTTATTCAGTATCCTCATGACTTACTGTCTCATCCTGGGGGACTAGAATCCCAGGGGAGTGTAGTTTTCATTGTGCCATAGTTCCTTGAATTACAAACTAAATATCAAAGGACCTAAGATGATTAGAGGCTTTCAGAATGAAAGACAAAACATTTTTAGTTCATTCAACATCTAATGAGCAACTATTACATGTCAAATACCATGCTAGGTCCTGGGAATACAAAGATAAATAAGACATGGACATCACCCTCAAGTAGTTCATGAGCTGTAAGAAATGAAGATAAAACAGCTTAAGATCATCAGGGAGATAAAGCAGCTGTAATATCATCATGGATTCATGCACATTAACTTACAGAATGCAACTCTCCAGCATAATTACATAAAGCAAGGTCCACCTGTTCCAGCCTATTGTTCTTGTTGAGCTGTGGGCCTTCGAGGCAGGGCCTGTTTTCTGCTACTGCTTTCATATCGGTTCCCCTGTTCTCTTCACACCCCCATCTCCCCTCCAGATCTCTGGATCAGGACCAGGACTAGGATGGGGCAAAGGAAGACGTAGGGCATGAAATTTAAGGAAGCCATGACTTCGGACGATGCACTCGTTAACCTGAGAGTGGATGCCTCCTTAAATTTTGCATCTTATCCAGCTCCTGCTCAGGACAAAGTCAGATGAAGACAGGAGTAGAGGCAGATGTGATGAAAGTGAGTGACGACTTGCTCTCACAACAAACTGGCAAAATAGATACGATTGTCCCATTTACAGATGAGGAGACTAGGGTTCAGAAAAGGTGAGTTACCTGCAGAGGCATCATGGAGTCGTGAAGTGCAAGGAGGAGTAGAGAAAGAGCATAGGCTTTTTTTTTTTTAAACTGGGACAGGTCCAAGTATGAAACTTAGTTCTACAGGGCCTTAGACATGTGACCTTGGGTCAGTTACTTATTTTCTCTGACCTGTTTCCTCATCTGAAGAATGTGGATAATAATACTTCTCAGTGTTACACGGAAATGACGTCCAGGCTCCTCCACTTCTGTCTCTGTGACTCTACTGAGTCATGTGTCAAGTGGTCAGGCCACACCTGCCTCACAGAGTTACCATGGAGACCACAAGTTCTGAGGGCTTGTTTGAAGGATCAAATGTCAGTTCTGGCCAGGCGCGGTGGCTCATGCCTGTAATCCCAGAACTTTGGGAGGCTGAGGTGGGCAGATCATTTGAGGTCAGGAGTTCAAGACCAGCCTGGACAAAATGGTGAGACCCCGTCTCCACTAAAAATACAAAAAAATTAGCCAGGCATGGTGGTGTGCACCACCAGTCCCAGCTACTTAGGAGGCTGAGGCAGGAAAATCGCTTGAACCCAGGAGGCAGAGGTTGCGGTGAGCCAAGATCGCACCACTGCATTTCCAGCCTGGGTGACAGAGCAAGACTCTGTCTAAATCACTAAACTAAACAACTAAACTAAACTAAACTAAGTAAATGTGAGTTCTATGCTAAAGTGGTAGCTCCAGCGCTGTTCATTCTGTTCTTCTGGGATGCCAGGGAGGTAAGTTTGCCTAGTGAGTCCTTTTGGAGGTCCTTGGTAACTGCTGCAAATCTTTTCCAGAAGGATAATTGAGACTTATACAACATGTCAGGCGAACCTCTTAGCAACCCTGCTATTACTCTTGTTGCTAGAGAAGCAGTGGCAGACTCCACGAGAGGCTAAGCAACTCTTCCAACGTTGGGCAGCAAGTCAGAAGCAGACGTGGGACCCTGGTCTGTCTGATTAAGAAGCCCTGGGAGCTCTGCCTCCCATGGTGCAGGATAGCGGACAGCAAGAAAAAATATGCAGTAATATTTCTCAGCAATGGAATAATACCTAAGATCTGCACTTGAGCATGCTCCAGTGTGCCTGAAAATACATTAGACTAACTGCAAACCAGCATATGAAACCTCTGGAGGGTCAATTACGTCCTAGGCATGGCAGAGGGATGCCTTCAGGGTGGTCTGGTGGTGCTGCCGATTAACTATATGAGTCTTTGCTCTACCCTCAAAATTCGTCTGAAGTTTCACAACTCTGTTCCTCAAAGAAAGAATTGAAGGAGACAGGTTTGTGGCTTACTGCAGGTTTAAGTCTTGTTGGTTCTGTTTCGAAAATATCACTCTCGTTAGTTTCCTCCTCTCAGTCCCGCCTACCTTCAGCCATGTAGCTGGGCGAGCTGCTCATCTCTTGCCTGGTTAACCGTCACAGCCTCCTACAGGGTCTGCCACCCCACTCCCTTCCTCCGCCATTCATCTTCCACACAGCAGTCAGGGAGATGTGTTTCTAAAGCAAACAACCCTGCTTAAACCTTTGCAAGGCTGCAAACTTCTTCTGGGCTGGCACTTGAGAATCCTCAAGACCTGGGCCCCACTCAGTTCCTCCTAGCATCTTCTCTCCTGCACTCCATGAGTCAGCTCTGCCTAGCCCTGCCTTTCTCCAAAGACACCATGCTACTTCATAACCCTGTGCTTTCAGATATGCTGACACCTGTGCTCAGAACATGTCCCTGCCTTCACTGAGTTCACTTTTACTCATACTTTATACTCTAGCTAGGGAACGCTTCCTCCGGAAAGCCTTCCCTGACTACCTACCCCCTGCTCTGAATGGCTGAGATGCCCTCCTGGGGCTCTGGCAGCACCCCGTGCTCCCCTCCATCCAGTCACATTGGGCAGTCTGCTCACTCCTATGGTACCACATACTTTTCCTTCTAGCCCCGATTGCTGTATATTTGTGTGCTCATCTGATTGATACCCATCTCTCTATACCAGACTGTAAGCTCTAGGCCGTCTTGCTCTTGCTCACTTCCTGGGCTCACTGGGAAGCTGACTGGGGATGGACACTTGCATGGAGGTTTCCTGGGCAGTGTCCTTGGGCTCCACACCCACTGATCACACCCATGCAGGAGGGAAGTTGGCAGGAGAAGTTGAACTTCTATTTAGTTGTAACAGAGACCTCAGCTGACCTATGGGGAGCTCTGGAGTAGGGGTGGCCCTTCAGAGAGCTGTCCTGGATTGAAGCAAGGTGCCAGAATTTATATCCCCATTGGATTTGGGCTACCCCTGGGTAGAGGATGTAACTCTGGGTGGGGTACCTCTCTAACTTAGAGGGCAATTCCCAGATTTAAGAATTTCCGGAGTGAAGCAATGTCAGCTACCAACACTCCCAGTTGGTGAGTGCATGGGTGCCTTCGTTTTTCAAAGGTGTCCACAGTATTCACCATACCTCCATAATTTCAGTATCTGCCCTAATTCCAGGGACTCAGTGAGTATGCAACAAATGCTGAATACCTGAATACATCCATATATTTTTCTCTCTTTGCTCCATCCCCAAAGGGTGGGACTGTGTCTTATTTATCCAAGTACTCTAGACACAGCTTAGCTTAGCATAGGTACTCAATAGAAATTTGTTGAATGAATGAATTAAAAAAGAATGCATGAAAGAGATAATGCTGCAATCTGTTTTATAAAGAAAGATAAATCTTCACACAGCTCAGCTGTTCAGAGGCTATATAAAGTGAACACACCTGTGTGGCCCTGACCTCTAGAGCCAGCGTCCTGTGAAGCAGAAAATTTGGCAGGTGGACAACACCTCCCACACACAGCAAACCCCTTCCTGTCCTCAGGTCCCAAGTGGGATGTGGCTGGGAAGAGGTTTGGTAAGGAGGAAATCAGACCTCCTTTCATCAATGTTG
Organism: Cebus imitator; assembly: GCF_001604975.1. Lineage (NCBI taxonomy): Eukaryota > Metazoa > Chordata > Mammalia > Primates > Cebidae > Cebus > Cebus imitator. The sequence goes on from NW_016107455.1 coordinate 4,237,457, forward strand.
GCAGTCAATTCTCTGTCTTCTGAAAACAAACAAACAAAAAGGAAATGGCTGAACGAACTTGGGGTGTTTAGAATAGAAAATAGCTGATTTAGAGAGAATCACGACCGCTATCTGCAAATATTTGAAGGAATATGGAAAAAAGAATAGACATATTCTTTTTTGTACTGCCATGGAGGATAGTTCTAGGATTTGGGTTGGACATAGAGAAATAACGTAGCAATTGAAGGGTCCAACAATAACTCTCCTTGGGAGATGCACATATCCTACAACATGATAATGGTATGGGTTACAAAGGTGTATCCATTTGTGTAGGGTAAACATACCTGGGAACAATATCTTAAGCATGTCCTGAGGATGACCCTGTGTGGCAGATGCATGTGAATGTGTGTTCTGAGCTAGGGAATTCAGGGATGGCCAACCCAGAGACTCGTTCCTTGTCTATAAGGAACATCTGGGCCCCTGTCGTGTCCTGTGGAACAGGGGAATGGGGCCCCAGGTATTGGGTTAAATGGAGGTTGCTAGGTGGAGGTCTTTAGGGGAGGGTGTTGGGTGAAAATGCTATATAAACTGCATGCTGTTTGCAAATGGTTGTGGTTTTCCTCCACAGCCCGCTGCCACTGGGCAGCTCATAAGGCAGATACGTTGCTCAGCCTGCTGCCACTGGACCATTGCTGTATGTAAAGCAGTTCTCCTGTATAGCCCATTGCCACTGGACTCTCTCCTGTATGGAAGCCCCTAGTAAAACCCCATGTTTCATTTGTGGGCTCTGTGTGTCTTCTTTGGCCTCTTGAACCTGGTGCCTTCTCTACTGAGGCTAACAGGGGCTCGGCACAAAAATTCGCCAAAACAATACAGGTAAGGTTTATGCATGTCAGTATACATGAATTTTTACAACAATAAAAAAATTGACATTAAATTCTCCTCTTCTCCTCCTTCTCTTCCTGCTCCCCCTGCTCCCCCTCATCATCTTCAGGTAAAGGATAGGAGTGGGGAGAGGTACAGAGGAAACAAGAATGGCAAAATGCTAATATTGTAGGACTTGGGTGATAGGTACAAGGGGTTCATTATACTATTCTGCCCAGCTTGTATATGTTTAAATTTTTTCGTAACTAAACAGACACATGTTAATGATTAAATGAAGATAAAGCAACCACAAACAATTTTGATTGTCAATTGAATGGGCTGTATTGGAAGGTAGTGAGCTCCCTGTCGCTCGAAGTATTTATCCAAATGCTATCTGCATGCTCCCCTCCGTCTCCCCAAAAGTCTGGAATATTAGAGGATGTTGTCAAGAGCAGGGGACTGAGCAGATAACCTTGGTCTGGACCTCACTCTTTCCTCCTGGAGGGGGGACTTGGCTGAGGGTCTGGAAGAGGGTGGATTATCCAGAGCCATAAACGGGAGCCAGAGCTCCTCATTCCAGACCATGGGAGGTGCTGAAGGTGGAGTCAGGGCAGGCACCCAAGGGCCCTAAGCCTGAGAGGAGTGGAGCTAGGTGGGAATCCAAGTCAGAATGGGGAATCACAGATTTGGAACACAGTCTGAGCCAGTGACAGCATGAAATTTTGGGTTCAGAGCCATATGCCACTGTTTATCAGCTGTGTGTGTGAACCTGAGCAAGGGACTCAAACTCTATGAGCCTCAGTGTTTTCACCTATAAAATGGGAGATAGGATTACCTTGCATGTTGTTAGAGAATTAAATGAATGTGGGCACCTGGCATAGAGCCAGCTGTGCTTATTGTGGTTATTATTATTTACAAAGGGGAGATGAGCCCATGCAAAGACAGGATCCAATGGGCAGAAGGGGACAGGACTTGAGGGCCTGCCTCAAACGCCAGCTGCCACTGGAGGCTCATATTTCTGGGATGGCTAAGGAATGGGTGTCCGAATGGCTTAAACAGCAGGAAAAAAATATATACAAAGACCCTTCCATTAATAACAGCCTAGGTTTCCAGAGGAATCCCAAGTAATTTTTAGGAGTAATTGCTGCGGTTCTCCATGTCTTGGGTCCCCCCCCCCCATAAAAGTGCACGATGCTGGTGAGCTGTTTTGTTCATGTTGCAAAGACAGTCTCCCACAGCCCCCAGCGCCACTCAGCTATAGCCATGGAGGCCTTGGCTTGTGACCCCCTCCTAGCCCCTGAGCCAGTCCACACAGTGAATCCCACAAGGACAGGCAAGGCATCTTTTTCATCTTTCTCTCTGCAGCTCCTGGCACACCAAGGGTGTCTAAAAGCTGTGTGCAGGGTAAACAGACAGATGCATGAGCTATGTGTGAGGTCAGGTGCTTCGTGCTCCTGGGAGTCCTGTGAGGCTGGAAGAGGTCATTCTGTCTGGGGCAGTCTGTCCTCCCCAAGAGGCCCATGGGCAGCCACCATCGGCAGGTGGTGGTCTCTCCATTTCCCTGACCTGCTCAGAGCACCAGTGTGGCTGCCCCACTGAACATGCCACACATCAGATGCCTAATGGCGCATTTTAGAACATAAGTGGTAACCACCAAATGGGACCCGAGAAGGGAATTAGAGCCAGACACACAGCAGGGAGGGGGAAAAAAATCAAGAGTAGCCTCAGAGGAAATGGGGCCAGATACAATCATCCCGAGACAGGAGAAAACCATCGCCCAAGCATCCAGAGGCCAGGGGAGTTCATTTTATTTAAAATGGGTGCCCTTTATGGAGAGTTGGCCTGGATGCTGGGAATAATCAGTGCTGCCTGCACTGGGTCTGCCCAGCCTGGCCTGAGCCACAGCATTCGGAAATGCCCTGCAACCTCTCCCAGGCCACCTATTCAGGTTTTCATTCAACAAATATTTTGGCACACTTACTATGTGGCTCTAGGTTATGTACTGTAACATTCCAAATTGCCTGCCTTTGAATGCTGGTCCTGCCCCCGAACTGGGGAGTTAGTGAATTTCGCTGGCTTCCGTTCTTCCTGGTATTACCCTCCACCTTACAAAGGCTGTCCCGGTTGAGTGTTTAGAATGGCAGTATGTCCCCAAGGGTCCCCGTCCTCCTGGAACACACATTCTAACATTTAAGCAGAGCGAGGGGGCTGTGGGCCAGTTATTTTCAGATCCCCGGTGTCTCGTTCAAGGTCTGCACACAGAAGGCATTCAGGGAATTAAAAAAAATTTTTTTTTTGAGACATAGTTTCACTCTATCACCAGACTGGAGTGCAATGGTGAAATGGTGAGATCCTGGCTCACTGCAACCTCTGCCTCCCCTGCCTCAGCCTCCTGAGTAGCTGGGACTACAGGCATGTGCCACCACGCCCAGCTAATTTTTGTATTTTTAGTAGAGACGAGTTCTCACCATGTTGGCCAGGAGATGGTCTCGATCTCTTGTCCTCATGATCTACCTACCTCAGCTTCCCAAAGTATTGGGATTACAGGCATGAGTCACTGTGCCTTGCTGCATTCAGGGAATTTTATGTGAACAAAGCACAGAGCACACACACACATACACACACACAGACCCATGCACATACATGCATGCACATACACACACATACGTACAGATGCATGTGCGCTTGTGCACACTTGCCACCTAGAGCCTCTGGTAGAGGCCAATTTCCTGGGTAGGTGGGCGAAATCTTTCAGACCAATTTAATGAAAAGGCAGCTATTCCTGGGCCCCAGCTTTTATGCGGGTGCCTTGGTTCCAGGGCTCTCTCATTTCTGGCCCTTGGAGTTTCCCTTTTTGTAGAGCTTGGCTCTGCATTCTAAATTTTAGAAATTGTTATGCCCTGAATTTCTATGTGCGTGGAGTGGGAGATAACTTTGCGCTGGCTCAGTCCATTCCGGGGATGGAACTAGAAATCATGAGCTGAATTTTAATTTGACTTGCTCGTCCCCTACCTTCTTTCTCAAAGTTTTTGAGGTCATTTATAATAGAGAGATGAACAAGAAATGGTTCCTACCCTCAAGAATTATATAGTCTCTTCTGGGGGGAAAGTGTGTAAGTAAATAGCCACAATAAACAACAGCAGAAAGAAATACACGGTAAATGGAGGAATCAGTCAGTTAAACACAGGGAGAGACAGAGTTGGGCCGAGCGACCAGCTCTCGCTGGAGAGATCAGAAAAGCCTTGTGGAGGAGGTGAGATTTTCAGTGGGGTTTGATGAAGAAGGAGCATTTCAGGACAGCAAAAGTAGGGAAGGGCAGAGGTCACAGCATGAGCAGAGGGCATAGTGTTAGCAGAGGCGCAGAGGAGGGGCATGAGTGAATGCGAGGGGTGCTCTAGGAGCGGCGAGCATGCTGGCAGAATTGCAGGCGAGGCTGTGGAGGAAGGAAGTACTAAGTGGAATAGGAAAGGTGGATTGAGCCAGACTGTGGGGAATTTGAGGCTGGGTGAAGGCCAGATGTTGGGCAAGACAACTTACGCAGTTGTTGTCACATTTAATCCCTAGAGTGGCCTTACGTGTTATTTTGCCTGTTTTAGGGATGGAAAACTTAAGACTCTGAGAAGTGGCAAGACATTCTACCATAAACTAATGATTATCCCAAAGGATTCAATCTTAGATTGATAAGCTCCAAGCTTATGGCACTGCTGCCATGAGGCAGTTCAAGAAATTGTGAGGGAGGTTAGGGAATGCAGAGGCAAGGTAGGTCTGGGATACTCTCCCTGGCGAGGCATTGGAGTGCTGATGAACACCATCCTTCTTCCTTCGACCCTGCCCCATCACTACCATCAAAAGGAAAAAGGAAATGACGAGCTGAACGGAGGTTAAAAGTAGAATGGAATAAGGGCAGAGAGACATCAGTGCAAGGACTTTGAGAAGACTTAGTGGTGGAGGGCACAGGAAAAGGGATCAAATCTTCCACCCACAAAAGACAGTCTGGGAATTATGCCTCAGCTCACTTGATAGAACAGAGCCTGGGGTGCAGAGCAAGGAGCGCAACTTCTGCCTCTGTGCTTGATTGACTGAGGGACTCACTCACTCATGCACTCAACATCCAATCTCCTCCATGCCCAGCACTGAGGGTTATGGAGGGGCCGAAGATGCAGAAGATGAGGGAGAAGATATGGAGCATGTAATATTACATATGCACGTTCAAGACCTTGTTTCTTTTTCCAAGTGACTAGTGTGGGAGATGTTACCATCCCCATTTTACACATAAGAAGGCCAAGCTCAGAAAGGTTAAGTCAGTTGCCCAAGGTAGAGCTGGGATTCACTTCCAGGTCAGTGCGCTACCAAAGACTGCTTCTTTCCACTAGTGCTCTCTGCTTCCCTGCTTTAATCTCTGCCCTCAAAAAGCTTACAGAACAGAGGGATGAAAACATTTATTGCCCCAAGGAGGACACTTTGGAGAGTGAAAGCAAGGAGCCCACCCAGCGTTATGCCAGATGGGAAGCGAAACCTGACACTGTCCCGGGCAAACCGGGATGTAGTCCTCTTAAACTAAAAATGAGTTATTTATATTTTTGTAAGGCTTTAAAGCTCCTCAGAGCCTGTTCTCACTTTCAGTCATGTGTTATTTACATGGCAAAACAAGAAAGTTTTCCAGCTTGCTGAAGCTCATCCTTTCAAACGCTTCCAGAGTCTGGATCATGCTGGATGGTAAACACTGAAACGCAGCACGGGTTGTCCTGCCTGAGTAGGGCGCCCTCAACCTGGGTTGTCCCCAGGCTGGCCTTGCTCTCCCACTTGGCTGGGGAGGGCTCCCATGGCTTGTGGGTGTCAGGAGCAGAGCTCTGAGAAGTGGCACTCCATCGCAGCCCCTGCCTGCATGGAAGGACAGAGACCAAAGGTTGCTCTGTAAGACTCTGGGATTCTCAGACTCCAGTAAGATCTGTACTGGGCTTTCTGTGGCCGGCTTCCTTCAGAGAAAGTCAAACCAGAATCCGCTAAGTCAGAGACTTAGGATAGCAGAGAAATATTAACACAAGAAAGATGAGTAGGCCCTGGAGGTGAGAGGGGGGTCTTTGAGCTCAGTGAGTTCAAACTCTTCACATTATAGATGAAGACACCGTGACTCGGAGAAGAAAGGCGACTTGCCCAGTTGTATGCTAATAAATGGTAAAGTGGGTCTGGAATGTGGGTTTTCTGACTTTCAGGCTCAAGTTCACTCCACTTAGCCCTGCTGTCCTCCTGAACACCCTGCTCGTCCTTCCTCCACCCCAGCTGCCCAGGACCTCAGGCAAGTGCCTGGAACATGCCCTGCTCTCTCATCCCTCCAGGCCTTTGCCCCTGCTCTTCTGCCTGCTTGGAATATGCTTTCCAGGAATACCCTGCCTAGAAAATGCTTTCCCCTCTTCAAGAGGAAGTGGAGGCATCCCATCTGGGCAGCCTTACTTGGATCACTGTGCCTTATTGTGCCTCTCTGGGCCTTGTTCCCGGGTTAATTTTTGGTATCTATTATCGGGTGGAATTTATGTGTCTGTCTCTCCATTTGACTCCAGGCTCCCAGAGTGCAAAGATTTGCTCTTGTTCATCTCTGTATCCCAGTGCCCTGTGAGGGCATACAGTGAGCTCTCAATCAATGTCACTTTATTGAATGGGAATGCCCTTGGCAGGGAAGGGAGGTATGACAAGAGGGGCCGGTTGGGAAGGGGCAAAGATGGGGCCAGGCAGGAGGAGACAGGCTCTGACGCTGACTTCTTCATGTCACCATATGGATGAAGGAGGCCTGTGTAGAGAAGGGGTTTAGAATGGGTCTAGGGGAGCAGGGGGAGAGGCAAGGGGAGCTGGCAACCCTAGAGAGTGCTCAACCCTGCCTCTGCCTGTTGGAGTCAGTCTCTGGAAAAGTACCAGTGAATTAAAGCCCAATAAAAAAGTCAATTAAATCCAAACTCATTTATGCCTTAAGCTCCCCCAAGCCAGTGAGCTGGAATGCAAGCTGGGCCGATATTTCTCCATTTCCCTCTATGTCTACATTGGTCTCTAGTGAGGCAGCTGTGACACATTTTATTTCAACTATAAATGGGGCAGATAGACGGATAGCAAAGTAATGGCTGCTGGGGGCTCTCTGGATCCCATTCAAGAGATTCATGTCACTGGGCGTAATGTTTGTGTCCTGACCTTGGGCTCTGAGAGAGCACAGGGGATCTGTGTGCATGTGCGTGTGTTCATGTGTGTTTGCATACATGTGCTGGGGTGTGGATGTGTCTGTGTGTGTGCACTTTTGTTTGCTACATATATCAGTGCAATCTGCATATTCATGTGTTGATGCATCCATTTATTCTTCACATATTTATTGAGCACCTACTATGTGCCAGACACTGTGCTTGTGTCTGGTGTTCTCAGGTTAGAGGGAGAGTTTCAGCTCTTATACTTATGGGTTGTACAGTCCAGAGGTCTAGAAAAAGACACATTATAAAACAAGTAATGACAACAAAGTGTATAGATTGTTATATGAATGCAGGTATGCACATGCATGCCTGAACATCTGATTGCATGCATCTTGGGTATCTATGAATGTATGTGCACAAATCAAGTCTCATCTGTGTGCATGTGTTTTGGATAAGCTCAACCCAGCTGACCCATGTCCTGGAAAACTTCCTCTGGAAGCAATTGCAAACCAGTGATAGCTAAAGTGATGTGATATGTGTGTGTGTGAGACGGAGAAAGATGAGACGAAAGAATTAAAGTTGTCAGTGGTATCTGAGTCACAGAAAGGGGCAAAATACTTAAAGAGTATGCATAACCCCTGGCTTCTCCACTTTCTTTCCACTTCCCCTTGAGCCCATATGACCATTGCTCACCCATGGGAACCCTCAGGAGGCAAGGGCTGACCCTCATTGCTGGGATAGATGGAGAAAGTCTGGACTAGGATAACAGCATGTGGATTCTATTTCCAGTCCTGCTGCTAAATAGGAAATTCATTGCAAAAAGGGATGTGGAGTCAGGAGTCCCAGATCTGCCACTTTACCAGCTGTACAACCTTGGGCAAGTTTCTTAGTGTCTCTGAGTCTCAGTTTCCTCATTTGTAAAGAGAGTGTAATAATCCTGTCCCTGTCTACCGTCACAGTTCTGCTATGAAGGTCCTGTTCTAAAGCAACCATACAAAAGTGGAATGTAACTAACATTTCTAAGTGATTGTTCCTACATGGGAGAGCTGCCTGCTGCTGGGCCTTTCTAAAGGAAGGTTTGATTCCACCCATGTCTGATTCCTTGCATAGCATTTTCCAGAGTATTGTCCCCAAAATACGACTTCTATGAGATGCTTAAGGGAAGAAAACAAGATGCTGTGGTCTAATAGGTTAGAAAACGCTGGGCTAGCTAGAGTTAAACATGTTTATTTCTTGCAGAACTTATCAGAGGCTTTATTATGCCAATGTGCATTGTGAATCTCCAAGAGGGTGGCAGAGCATTCACCATTTCTTTCTGAGATTGGATCCCTCCAGGGGCCAGGATTTAAGCGCAATGGTACATTTGGAAGGTGACTTCAGGAAGACCTAGGAAAGGAGTGCAGAAATGAAGTGAGGAAGGAAAGACGACCAGCGTAGCATATATTGTGAGCCAGTTCCTGCTGTGGATGGATGACTGGGGCTAGGCCCTGCGTGGGACCTCTGAGAGATGGTGAAAACCGCACTGCAGGGTTGGGGAGGAGCTGGGCATTCACCTGCTCATTCCTGTTTATTGTTGGTTGAGAGCTACTCTGGGAATGTTGACATCCCAGGAGTTCCAGCCTTCTCAGTGCTTGCACCCAGAATGTTCCCGTTGCTGGCAGGTGTTCTTGGGCAGAAAGTCACTATTCTCAGGAAGTGCCTGACAGCAGGAATAGAGCACATGGGGGTGATACGGGCAGAGCACTGAAAGCATCTGCTGCAAGTTCCTCACCTGACCGTTCTCCAAAAGTACAGAATCCCTCCATAGATGAGCCCCCATCTACTTTTCCAGTCGTAATCTTTCCCACTCCCTTTTAGCCTAAAAGGCTGTGTGGATTGCAACAGTGGGAGGAGAGTTGAGCTAGGTGAACACAAACTATCTCTCTTCTAACTTGGATTTCCAGGGAACTTTAAAACTTCTGTCACTTGATGTACCTAACGGAATAGGGTCTGTGATTCACAGTAGGGCAGAGGAACCCAGCAGTGTGGGGATGGAGGGTCCTGGGAGGTGTTTATCGAAGGGATCTGGCACCAGGAAAGCCAGAATTCTTGCTGGAAAAGCCAAGATTGAGGCTGGTAAGTCAGAGCTAAGCTTTGGATACAAAGTGCCAGCAGCAGGCAATGGATGGGCTAAGGCGGAAGAGCCTACGTCAGATGTCCTTCTGTAAGCCATTGCTTCGGGGGCTGCCATGGTGTCTCAAGGGAGCCATGCTGGGCTGCACAAAGTGAATGTCAGAGCTAGAAGCACGGGGGCCCTGATGATTATCTCACCTCAAACATTTAAATTCAGGAAAATTGAGGACTAGAGAGGTAAAGGGACTTCCCGAGCAATTGCACCCGGTAATTTAAAAGCAGGGCAGGAATCAGAACACACCTTCCTTGCTCACTAGTGAGACCTTCTTCACTCTGAAGTCCTTGACTAACAGATGTTTCTTGCCAAGAATTTGACCATTGCCCATGGGTTTTCTGATGAAGAAATAATCCAAGCAACATCCCTTTGCCCCAGCCCCTTCCTACCCCACCCTCCTGCCTTCAGCCGTGGCACTGAAGCTCTCTCTTCACCTTTCCTCTTACCTCTTCATATTCCTTGGAGGGCTCCCTGCCACCTCAGGTAGTAATAACATTTTTGATTTTTAGACATGTCAGCAAGTTTTGCCAGGCAATGTGAGGGAGCACAAATGCTAATGCCTCCATCTGGGGATTACGTTAATATACTCTCTTGAACTGACATTAAAAAAATTGCATATTTTAACTGGCTGCCTTCTCTGTCTCCAAGTCCAGGATCACATAGTATTTAGTGGGACGATAGAGGTGGTCAGAGAAAGGCCCTCGGTTGGGTTGGAAGGAGTGCCAGCTGAGGGGATCAGAAGTCCTGGAATTCAGTACCCTGGTGTGTGGCCTTGGGTGGGACATTTCTCATGTCTGGGCCTCATTTTCCTCAACTGTAAAGTGAGAGGGCGGGACTGGACAATCCCTAAGGCTCCTTCCAGCTCTAACCACCCATGGCTTTGGACTGCCAGAGTCTCCCTAAAACTTTTGCCTTCCTCCATCATCTTTGCCCTGGATTCCAGGGCTGCCAGCAATGTCATCTCTCCCTGACCTTGGGACTGTTAATTTATATGCCGGCGACAGACTCTTTCCTGCCTACCTGTTATCTCCCTTGGACTTACCTCCCTAAACTCTCAACCTCAGGCCAGCCCTCTATCCTGACTGGAGTAAAACATGGTAAGGGTGGAGCTGTTTCCAGTCCCTTCCCCAGATCTATTATTTCTCTGATGCCCAAAGTAAGTTTTCTTGGAAAGATCATTAAATCCATTCTGTGTCCAGAATGTTGCTAAATGTGACCTTCTTTTTGCTTATCCAATAATTGGTGACTATTGTGGGCAACACTGTTTTGGGCACAGCCTCCCTACAACTCTTTCCCTGATGTCATCCCCCAGTTCAGTGACCGCCTTGGCCAGGCCCCTAGCATCTCTCATCTGGGCTACTAGGGTCCCCTTGGCTCTCAGCCTTGCTTTCTGCTGGTTTGTTGCTGATGCTGCTAAAGTCCCCTTCATTCCCTGCAGCAACATGTCCCCCCGATGCTGGTCTCTCAGGCTGGGCCCTGGTTTCAAAGACCTATTCCCAAACACCCCTATCATGGGCCATGCCTTGACAAGTACCTGTATACTTCCTCTCCCTTCTTTCCCCAGAGACAAGATTGTAAGCTTGGATAAATGCAGAACTGGGAGGCAGGAAGAAATGAGTGTCAGCCTGGGCTCTGCCATTAGCTATTGTGTTCTGACGCTAGTCCCTTTATGGTACAGAAATCCAGTCTTCCTTAAAATAGGACTAACAGATGTTGCTCCATCTACCTGCCAGGGTTGCACATGGATTTGTAAAGGATAATGTGCTATACAGAGGGAATTATTTGGGTGTTTCTTCAAATGTCTTCCAGAGGCCAGCTCCATCAGCACTGCCTGGGGATGGTAAGAAGATGCAGATTTCTGGTCCTGGCTCAGAGCTACTGAACCAGACTCTCTGATAATAAGGTCCAGGAATCTGAGCTTCAAATAAGCTTCTCAGTGATTCTTATGAGGCCTGAAGTTTAAGGCTCTCTGGTTTATTGTGATGATAGCTGGCACTCCCAGATTGTGCTCCCACCTCTCCCTTTGGCTGCTTGGGCCCACTGAACATGCTCTGAAGACTTGATCTGTGCCTAGTGTATGGGCAGCTTCCCTCCCACTTCCCAATGCTGGGATATTTTTTGAGTACATCAGAGAAACATGATGGGATAGTAGAAGAAGCAGGAGCTTTGGAATTACACTGGTATTTGAACCCCAGCTCTACTACTGATGATCCATGTGACTGGGTAAATTGCCTGACTCCCTGAGTCTTCATTGATCTCCTCTCTATGATGGGAATTACAGCAATTATCTCAAGGCTGTGGTTAGTATTGTAGGAAATATATATACATAAAGTAGCTGCCACATTTTATAAGCTCATGAAAAGCTATTTCCTCCACCCAAGGGGCCAGAGACCTGCTGTGGTTTGTTTAAGGTGGGTGTCACTTTGTATGGTATGTTTGGACTGAAACCCACTGGGGACCTGATTTGAGAAGACTGGCAGCAGCTGTAAGACTTTTGCTGAAATCTCCAGAGCCCAAGCCCTGTCCTGAGAGAGACCCACTGCTCCCTGTGAAGGACTATTAAAGTTTAATTAGCTCCTCTGTGAGACATGCATTATTAAAAGCATGCTGGACTGGCTGTTAAGTTCAGCCAGGGCTGCCCCAGTGAATGGGGCTCCCCTGGGGCACATTCCATCCAGGCCACAAGGCAGAACCAAAAGGCAGAACCACAAGACATGGAGACAGTGCAGGCACAGCCTTTGCCCTGGATAGGGGGTGCAAAGATTGAGCAGAGCAGCACAGTGGGCTCCTGCAGTGCTCTGGGGGCTCTGAGTTGCAGCTTTACATTTGCAAAGAAACAGAGCCACTTGCCTCCCTCATTGGACTAGGGGCTTTCCCAGGACAGAGCTGTGTCTCTCCCATCAGATTGTGATTCCTCTTATGGCACCCATCAGACTAAGTTTCTTGGGTAGGGCCATATCTCCATCTTCAGATTGAAGGACTCCTCCTCAAGGGTAAAGGCTGCTTGTAGCGTTTGCCCTAGAAACAGTCTAGAGCACCCCTTTCTCTCAGCCTTTAGGCCCCTGCAGCCCTGAGGGGCTCTGCCCCTTACTTTGTAAGCAGTTAAAAAGCAGAAGGCAACCAGCTTTCTTTTACAGGTTGTTGGGTTTTAAATAAAGATAGTTAAAATAATTTATATCCTGTTCAGGGGTAAAACTGGGGAGAGGAAGGAGGAGTAGGTTTTCCTGGCAAGGAAAAGCAGCATAAAATGTACCACTAAATGCTCACTCAGCGGCCTCCATTCCTTCAAGCACAGAGCAAACACTTGTGATTTAAGCTAGAACCAGGGACAGGTTAGTACCAGAACTATGACTGTGGGTTTGATCCAAACACTTTGGTGTTGAAGTCAGGCTTCCCAGAAGACAAAGGACAGAGAGGGAAGAGTTGATTCCAGGGTGAGAAGAAGGGGTTCCTGGAGGGATGGTGGTAGCTCCCTGCAGATATAATTCCCATTACATGGGTTTCAACTCTTGTTTATTATTTTATATTCTGATCTCTAGGGCAAGAGCTTGGGTAGAAGGCTGACCTGAGTTTCTCCCAGCTCTGCTATTAACTTACCATGTTTCCATGGGTGAATCTCTTACCCTCATGAAACCTCAGTTGTTAGTGATTTGTGCTTTCTTAAAAACACCATCTGTAATTATACAGAGTATCCATGAAGTCCGAAAACTCAGCTGAATACACAAAATATCAATAGGGACATCTTCAATTTGTTATAAAAAGAAATAGTATCTATGTTTGCAGACCCTAGTGGCATATATTAATGTGTGTAAGATAATTTTATGAATATCTGTCTTCTCCATTAGACTATAAACCCAAGAGGAAAGCCCAGGAGTTTGTTCTCTGTTGCTTTTTCAGCACTCTGCCACTGCTTGGCACATCCTGAGAGCTCCATACATATTAATGAAATGAATTAATAAATTAAATGAATGGCAAGGCTTATCTTAGGAATGGGGAAGGTAATGAAATAAAGTGAGGACTCAAAAGTGAGATTTGAGAGGACATGCTCAGATGTTTGGGACACCCAGCTCATTAACTGGACTCCCTTAACTGGAATTTGGTTGTGATAAAAGAGATAGTAGAGAGGTAAGATTCAGCATGCAGAGGCAAATCCACTCTTATCACCTAGCTGCTTCTGAACATTTATAGATCCCTCCTCTGTCTTCAAAGGATAGCTGTATTCTTTTATAAAGGATTAGATTCTTGCCCTGAGAATTTGGACTCATGGCAGGATGGTGCACACCCAGCCAGTGGTCCTCAGCAATGCAGAGCAGTTTCTCTCTGAAGAAGACAGAGAGCAAAAAGAACAAGTGAGGCTGGTATGGGGCCCTGGGACCCTCTTGGAGCCTTTACACATATCCTTCTCTTGACTGGAATGCCAAGTCCCTCACTAGTCCACTTATCTTTTCAGACTCAGTTCCATGACCACACCCTTTACTCGGGTAGAACTGACTACTTTCTCCTTTGGGCCTTACTGGAAAAATAGATATTCTTTTATCATGTGTCTGAATGTACTAGCAATAAGCTATTTATTATGTATTTGTCAATGTTTCCAGATTCGGTGACCACCCTCTATATGTATCCTGTAGATGGTAAATTTCCTTGAGTGGTTGGTGTGGCCAGATGAAAAGTGTCAGTCTCTGTCCATGGTCCTGAAGGCTAGGGCTGGGTGTCTTCCAGAAAACTGAACCATGGATGTTTTCCTACCCTCTTCCACATATAAACCAAAAAGCTCAGTAAGGGCTTAGTGATGAGCTGAGAGAAGAAAGCGTGGGGCCCAGGGTAACCCAAAGGAGAAAGTGATTAGTTCTACCTGTTGCATGTGACTCCAAACCCTGCCAGCATGCTATCTGATGCTAGTCAATAATTGAGATAGCAGTAGGTTGCTTAGACCTCTGAGTCTTTCTTAGTTCATGGGTCCTAGCTAGTCAGGTGAAATGTAGATATCTTGACATATATATATATCTAAGGTGGACCACACTTAGTGACAACGATAGGTGGGACTTGAGGTGTGCTAAAGTCTTTTGCATTCTAGGAAGCTATGAATTGCTCATTTTCAATAGTATTAATCTCATGATGAAAATTATTATACTCTTTAAAGTATTTCACATGCAGTTTTAAAAGTGCAATTTATTGAGCACCTACTATGTGCCAGGTACCATGAGAGCTGCTTTTGTTTTTCATATATTATCCCTAATCCTCCAAATAACACAGTTAGGAAAGCTGTTATTAACCCCATTTTTGGAAGAACAGAGAATTGTCAGAATGGCCAAACAAGCAGCCCAAGGTTACAGAGCAGTTAACAATTGAATTAATTCCAGACTCTTGGTCTCTACAGACAGTCTGTGTCTTTTTACAAGTATATACTATGGAAGATTTTACCAACTGCCTAGCAACAGAGAAAATAGTTTCCATAGCAACAATAGTAAAATCAGTATTGGCATTTGGATAATTCAATTTTTCCAAACAAAACAAAACAAAACAAAAAAACCAATTGCTTAAACCCTAAGCTGGTATTCCACATCTGGAAATGTAATCGAAGAAAATAATCTTAGCCATGGAAAAATTTGTGCATAAAGAAATGTACAATTTAATTATTTACAATTTTGAAAAAGTTGCAACAAGAAACATCCAACAATAGGAGGATGATTAAATGCAGGGTGGAGCCATCATGCAGTGTAATAAACATGATCTGGTACAATACAGTCCCACTTGATGAGAAACCCTTCCGTTTCTAGGAATGGCTTCTGTTTTCTGGGAGCTGACTCCCCCCTTGGGGATAGTCATATTATGAGATCCTACTTTCTTGGGTCATGTGATTGATCCAGGGTGGGCACTTCATCCAAGCTGGGCCAATCAGTTCCTTTCCCAGAATTAAAAAAAAACAAAAACAGGTTTGGAGACTGCTCAGTTTCTTTTTGTGAACATGGAATGTACCATAACATCAGGGATATTGTTGGCTTTGTCCTGTCCCTGTGCAGTGAAGACAGAAGAGGGGGCCCATCGTGAGATAGAGAAAGAACAAGGGTGGGGGAGAAAAAGAGAGAGAGGTGGTGGGGTAGGGAAGGAGAAAGGAAGTGGAGGACAGAGAGGAGTTGGGGGCTTGTGAGCAGTAAAAGCAAAGGTGGAGTCACTACTGCACTCCATCCTGGTTCCAAGTCTTCCAAGAGCTCAATGGCACTTGAACCCTGTGAGATACCCTAGCATTCTTCCAATAAACTCCTCCCTTTGCCCAAGCCAGTTAGAATTGGCTTTCTCTTATGTGTAAGCAAGAGTCCTAATTTAAATAGCAGAGGTTTAATATTCTGTGTTCTTAGGAAGAAAATGTAGGGCTGCATAGAGTGAATGATGCATAGTTCCAAAGTGGAAAACCTGTGGACCCTCAAGAAGCAGCCTGAGGGAGAAACTTGACATAATCAGGGAAGAAAGTGTGCACTGAGACCAGAGCTCATGAGGGACGGGGAGCTGGGCCACTCACTATGTAGGTATCTATCGTGGCTTTAGGACATGTACCTAGACCCCTACCCTTCCAGAAAACTCACCCTCCTGAAGATACTATGGAAATCAGATAAGTAATGGATGAATCCGATCTGAGGCATTGCTCCTGCATTTTTGTTGGCCTGGACGCTCCATAACAATCAGGGTTGTCTCCTATTCAGCTCTGCATTCCTAGAGCTGGTACAGGGCCTGGCACAGAGCAGGTGCCAAATGAGTGCATATTCACCCCTGGAGGTAGACTGGAGTTACATTTCAGTTCCCTTCTTACTCAATATATGGGGTTGCTATTTATACATAGTCTCTTGGCTTCAAGCCCACCCTTCTATTTTCTTCTCTGATGCTGGGGCCAGGACTCTGCAAACTACACTCTCCAGATCCTTCTTGCCAGGAGTCTGGCAGACCTGGGTGGACTGGAGAAGAGAGACTCTACCAGCTTCCAGCTTAGTTCTGTACCCCTCTGTCATGAGGGGACATTGATGGTCCTAGACTCCAGTTTCTTTTGGCATTCCTGGCACCACTGCAGCACCAGCGTTGCCATGCACCTCATCCTCTGGCCTGCCATCCCTGTCTGTGGTCTGAGCAACTATGGGGCTACATGCTATAATCTTGTTAGCAACTGCCTGGCATCACTTCCTGACTAGATCCTAGTAACACCATTTCTTCCCTTTCCTTGCCCAGCTCTAGAGGCTGGCAATGGTTTCCTGCAGAGATTAATCTCCAGGTTACCTCACTGCTTTCGTTTTGCTTTTTCAGACTTCTAACACATGCATAAAATATTTCCAAGATTAAAAAGCCTCTGTTTGAAATTCCTTATCTATTTCCACATTCCTGATAATACGTGATTTATTTTAACTTTTTTTTGAATCCCAATTTCTTCATCTATAAAAACGAGGAAATAATCCTTAACTCATGAAGATATTGGCAGAATTCAATGACATGACAATTAAGTACCTGGAAGAATAGGTACTTATAAATGTGGGTTACTCCCTTCACCCCATGGCCAAATAGTCAACCTGTCTATGCAGGGGGCTTTCTCCTCTTGATGACCTGCTGAAAGAATTGGTGGCAAGGGCACAGGGCACAGGAATTGCGCCCTGAGCAGCAAGAAGCCATGCTTAGTGGAACTCCCTTACCCTCCCACCACAGCCAACATAGAGGCATGGCCAGTGAAGATCCTTGGCCAGATGGAGGTTCAGAATGAATAGTGTGTTCAAAACCTTTCCTGCTTTTAGCACCTGCTATCTTAGTCACTTGAGTAGATTCTAATTTAGTCTCAGAAATATTATTCAATGGTCACAGGCAGGTGCTATATTTCATGACAGAGATGAGAATAGGAAGCTCAACTTCCCGCCTCCTCAGAGTCAATGACAAATCCCTGGAAGTCAGCAGAGTGAGGAAAGGGGAAAAGCTACCACCCACAGGGCAGGTGAATGAATGAGTGACTAAATGAACACCACTGGCTACTGGGCTCTAGCTTTGGTGCTTGGAAAGCATCACCTCTCATTCAATCTTCACAACAACTTGCCTGTCCATGTTACAGATGAGGAAATTGACCCTGGAGGGTTTAGGAAGGTGGCTCACATCCCAGAATCAAGGTGGCAGAGTGGGGTTTGAAGCCCACCTGGCTGGCTGCAGACCTATTCTCTAGGTCCTCCCAGAGGGCATCTGGCTTTGACTCAGCTTCCCACTATCAAAAACTGGGAAACAGTGGCTCTGGAATCTGAATAGGTAACATTCAGATCATATTTCTTAGAAACCAAGCTCCTAGTTGGCTCACAGCCAAACAGCCTGAACTGGGCTAAGATAAGAACATCCTGTGGAGATTAGGCAGAAAGATCTGTGCCCAGCTCATGCCTCTGGAGCTGGGAGAAGACTTCCACGCCAGCAGAAGACAGCGTCACACCTGTGTCCTCGTCTGCTGGACCTTGGCTTTCAGCTGGCTGGTTTGCAAAGAACAGCCAAGGTCTGGGATAGAAGGAGAGAATGAGGAGGACGCATTTGGAAGGGCCTAGAAGTTACATTCTGCCAGAGGCCTGGGGCTATCTGCTTGAGAGCTCTTATTGCTTCAGTCATTCTCAGGGGGGAAATCAGCTCATAGCAAACCCAACCTGAGCCACTATCCTCTGCTAATGTCAATCAAGGGGTCAAATTGAGTAATTCTGTTTTTCACTGCTGCTGTTTCTATTTTGTTCCTTGATGTCTTCTAAAGCACTATATGCCCCTTCTTGGAAAATGTGCTTGCTTATTTTTATTCCACATCTGCAGTAAGAATTTAATAGGTATTGGGTCTGGGTAAGGCTGGGGAAACTGGATAATATGACAAGAATGGGGTAGATGGGAGAAGCACTATTATTTTTATCTCTGTAGAAACCTGTGAAAATTTAAATATTTTAGAACATACAAAGTGAATAGTAAAAGCTACAAAAAAGCAGATTTAAAAAGTAAATAGGAGAAGAGATAAACTAGTTGAAGCAAACATTTGAGATGAGCTAGTAACAGCACATGTATTATGGATTCAGATTCAAATTTCCTAATATCCAATGTCCAAAAAAGATAAACAATTTTTAACTGTTTGATAAAAGACATCATACAAGTTCGGCTGGTACCTAAGCCTAGAAAGACAGGTGGGCTGATGTTGTCTTACTCAACAGAAATGACTGCAACTTTGATAACACTAATATACACCAGTGTTGGGGCCAGAGGAACTGCTGTGCTCTCTAACAAGTTTCAATTCAGTCTCTCTCTCTTTTTTTTTTTTTACATTTAATTGGACACAGCAGGATTGTCCTAGAGAGACTGTGGTGCAGCAGCACAGTGGAGGCAAAGTAATCTTTTTGTGTTTCTACCATGGGTTTTAATCGAGGATCTGCTAATGATTTTTCTAATGAGCAAAAATGACCCCACACTACAGTGAAATCCAGGGCCAGTGCCAACTTAGAGTCAGCTGGCATGCAGGGGAAGTAAGGAGACTAACATTTATTGAGCATGGCACATCCATCACTTTTAAATGCTTGCAACGAGTCCGTGGATCCAAATTCAGCTCCTACTCAGGGGCTTCCCTCTCCAAGTTGGAGCTGCATGCTGTGGGCACTGGTTTTCATCACAGACTGGAGGGCCGGGATGCACAGCTCTGTATGTTCACTTGGAATCCTGCAGTATCCAAGCAGGGGAACTTGGGAGACAAGGACACTTCACACTGCTGAACAGATGCGGCCACCGAGGCCTGGAGAGGGGCAAAGATCAGAGCAGAACCAGGCTTTTCATTTAGGACAAGAAAGTCAAACATCCCTAAAGTGCAAAGTAATGAGAACAATGCCTTGTCAGTGTAGAGCAGAAGCGCAGTTAGCAAGGTGCTTCACACCTGCTGTGCCGTTTCATCTGCCCCACAGGTTGGCAGAGAGATAAGCAGACCTTATGCTTTCAGCGAACGCCACACTGCACAAAGAAATATTGACACATACCATATGCTCCCCACATAAGCCAGCAGCGATTATTAAACCCATTCCACAGGTAACCGAATCGGGGTTTAAGAAGGAGAAATGAATCTCCCAAGGTCACGCAGGAAGTGGCAAAGCTAGGAGTCAATCAACGTCACCCACCTTCACATTTAAGGTTTGTTCAATCTGACCATGCTTCCTTTGACATAAATATTGGGATGGGCAAGAAGGAGCACATTTGGATGTCAACGTGCCATTTCCAAAGTGCATGGTGACTAAGGTCCTAGGGCCAGAGGTCAAACTGCCTGGGTTTCAACCCCAGTTCTGCCACTTCCAGGGCTCTGTCATTTACTTAACCTCACTGTGTCTCAGTTTTCTTAACTGTAAAATGGAAAGACTAACTTCCCTACTTCTTTGTTGTGAAAATGTGAGAAAGCATTCAGATGTATGTCCTGCTCAGCCCTCAAACAATATTATCTCACAGTATTTTTTAAATTATAAAAGTCATAATAAAACAGTAGTATCAAAGCAATAAGAAATAAAAACTTGAGACCAGGTGCAGTGGCTTATGCCTGTAATCCCAACACTTTGGAAGGCCTAGGAAGGCAGATCACCTGAGGTCAGGAGTTCACGACCAGCCTTGAACTTTACATTCCTGCATTTATTGCATGAGTGTCTTTCACATAGTAATCTCACCAACGTTGTGAAACCCCATCTCTACTAAAAATATGAAAGTTAGCTGGGCGTGGGGGCAGGTGCCTATAGTCCCAGCTACTCAGGAGGCTGAGGCAGGAGAATTGATTGAACTCAGGAGGCAGAGGTTGCAGTGAGCCGAGATCACACTACTGCACTCCAGCCTAGGTGACAGAGTAAGACTTTGTCTCCAAAAAGGAAAAAACAAACAAAAAAACCTTGACACACATATTTTCTGACATTTCAGTGTCAGATTTTTGTTTTCTTTTGTAGAAAAATGGGACATACAGAAACAAAGAAAACAAAAATTACTGTAATTCCAATGCATAGCAATAATCATAATATTTTGATATTTTCCAGCTGTCTTTTATTCTAACACATAAACTACATACTTTGTTTTTATACTGTGTTTTTTATTTGGCATTAAAACATGGGTATTTTCCTATGCCACTGAATAGTTTTTTAAAGTATAACTTTCAGCCATTATAAAATTATGCTGTTCTGTAGATGAACCATAACTTATGTACCCGTTACATGGGAAGTTGACCATTCATTGTTGAGTGAAGAGGCTGTGTCTGATTTGCAGCTGCCTCTCTGACACTAACACAGTGACTTGTCTATAGTAGGTGCTTAATAAACACTCAGGTGGCTGAAAACTCACATTTTGATAGGTGCTTCCAGAATGTTCATACCAATTTACATTCCTGCATTTATTGCATGAGTGTCTTTCACGTAGCAATCTCAGCAGCATATGATTTAAATTTTTTTTTTAATTTGTCAATTTGTTAAGTAAAATGTGGGACATCGCCGTTGTTTTAATTTTTAATTTATTTGATTAAGAGTGAGGTTGAAATCTTACTCATACTTGAATTAGCCATCTGTATTGTATTTTTCCCTTTTCCTTTTCTTCCTTTTTCATTTTCCTCTTTCCCACCTTCTTTTGAAAGTACCATTCTTGAAGGAACAGGCACCAGACTAGCAGTCTTGATACATTTCCTCGGATACCATCACATATTTTAGATAATCCATGAGGTTCAAAACAATGAATTGTGTGCTCGCTAATTATTTTAAGATAATTGCATGAATACGTTCAGATACTTATTAATTTTGAGAAAGCTGTGACAGCTCTGAAGTATTAATGAATTTCTTGCTCAAGTTTAGGGAGCTGGCAGTTGACACGCAGCTTTCCTGACATTTCAGCTTCAGATTGCCATTTTGTTTCCCTGTAATTCCATGCATACCTTATTAAAGGTCAATTATGGCTTGGAGGAACCTTCAGCTAAGGCATTAGCATCCAGTTAATTACTGAGAAGTGATGACAATTGAAGACAAATGGATTTTATTTCCTATCGTGACAACAGATTCCCTCCCACCACCTGCCCAGTACAGGTGCACATTTCTTTGTCATGGATGCCCTATTTGCTGTTTAGGGAATCACAGAATATTCTAGAACTACAGGATTCAGACTATTTAACTTTTTGTCTCCAAAGGAATGTTCAAATCCTTCTGGAAAGATGTCATCCATTCTCTTTTTGGAATGGCTTTGGAAATCAAAGGCTAGCGTCTACTAGTAATCACTTATTTCAAGGTCTTACTATTGATGAGCAATAAGTTCTTTTTCAAATCAGAATGAAGTCTTTCCAGCTGGTGCAGTGGCTCATGCCTGTAATCCCAGTTCTTTGGGAGGCCGAAGTGGGCAGATCACTTGAGGTCAGGAGTTTGAGACTAGCCTGGCAAACATGGAGAAACCCTGTCTCTACTAAAAATACAAAAATTAGCTGGGTATGGTGTCAGGTACCTGTAATCCCAGCTATTCTGGAGGCTGAGGTAGGAGAATCGCTTGAACCCAGGAGGCGGAGGTTGGAGTGAGCTGAGATAGCACCACTGCACTCCAGCCTGTGTGACAGCTCACACGTATAATCCCAGCACTTTGGGAGGCCGACCAGTGGATCACTTGAGGTCAGGAGTTTGAGACCAGCCTGGCCAACATGGTGAAACCCCATCTCTGCTAAAACACACACGCACGCATGCATGCACGCACAGCACACCAAAATTAGCCGGGTGTGGTGGCTCATGCCTCTAGTCTTAGCTACTTGGGAGGCTGAGGCCGAGGTGGAAGAATCCCTTGAACCTGGGAGGTTAAGGTTACAGTGAGCGGAGATCATGGCACTGCAGTACAGCCTGGGCGACAGAGAGAGACTCTGTCTCAAGAGAGAAAAAAAGGGTAAAAAAGAAATAAAGTGAAGTTATTCCTGCTTTAATTTCTGCCACTCACTCCTATGTGATCTTAGAACATTCTCTTGTTGTGGTTTCCTCGTTTTTAGAATGATGGTCCTTGTGACAGTTTGAATGTGTTCCCAGAAGTTCATTCGTTGGAAACTGAATCCCCAGGGCAATGGTGTTGAGAGGTGGGACTTCGAACGGGTGTTTAGGTCACAAGCGCTCTGCCCTCATGAATAAATTAATGAAGCCATTTTGGGAGTGGGTCAGTTATCATGGGAGTGGATTCCTGATAAAAGGATGGGCTTACCCCCTTTCCCTGATCTCTCTCTCATGTGTGCTTTCTTGCTCATTCTCCTTCTGCCAGGGGATGACGCACCCGGAAAGCCCTTGCCAGACGCAGGCTCCTCGACCTTGGACTTCCCAGCTTCCGGAACTGTAAGAAATACATCTCTGTTCTTTGTAAATTACCCAGTCTCAGGTATTCTGTTATAGCAGCACAAAATGGGCTAAGATGCTCCTGGAGTAATGACCCTGTGTGAAGTCATCCTTCTGAAGTCCAAGATGTAAGTCAAGTGCTTCACACATGAGGGTTGCTTCATAAATGTCGTTTCCCCTTTGTGCAATGCCTTTTGTTGCCAAAAGGGACAGGAGGGAGCTAATGCTGATTAAGGGTCTACCATGTAAAGTCATTTCTTCTGGGGATGACATTCCCTCTACCATCTTAGTACTCACAACAATCCTGTGGAGTAGATAATATTATCTTTATTTTACAGATGAGGGAACCAAAATTCAGAGATTTCAAGGTCGTTACAGCACCTGCTCTTCCCACTGCGCGGTGGAGCACTACTCAGTCATACTAGACACAGAGGGGCTGGTCTATGGATGGAGTACCAGGAAGCAGGAGGAGCCTACACTTTTTTGGAGAGTCGAGATGCCTTCACAGAGATGCCTTCACAAAAATGCCTCATGGTGCAAGGTCATGAATGCCAACTGCTCTAGTGTTTTGGAGGTGGATGAGATCCCTACAGATGAGGCACCAGGAACATCTTTAAGGTGGAGGCAGGTTTGAGTCTGGCCTCAAAGGATGAAATGATTCAGGTAATCAGCAAAACAAAGCAAGAGAAAGGGAGAGATAACAACAAAGGCAGAGAGGTAGGAGTGAGCAAGGGAGACTGAGTGAGCGGTCCCTGGAACAGGAGGTGTGCGCAGGGAGGGGACAGAGAGAGTGCTGGGAAGGGAGGTTGGCACGCGGAACATGGAGGGTTTTCAGTGTCATGTTCAGGGCTTTGGGCTTATTCTTGAGACCTGGGTTTCCCAAAGGGAGCTCTGCCCCTGGGAAGAGCCTCAGAGGAAAGAAGAAAACAGGATTCCCTGTACACCACCCCTTTCCTGGTGAGTTACAATGCACATTAGCTTATTATGCGGTCTGGGCAGTACCATCGGAAAGAGAGGCACACAAGGTATTTATTTTTTAACTTTCCACTGGGAAATTTCCAATTAAATAAGGTTAAAAAAAATCGAACCTAACAGAGGAGCAACAGAAACGCTCCCCTCCCAGGCTGGAAGGCAGTTCCGTCACCCCTGGGGTTTCTTTTCCTGGGAAGAAATCATGTGCCTGAGGCGGAGATGGCTGCAGCTACTTTCTCCCAGCAGGCCCGTTCCTGGCTTTCTTTGTCCTCTCAGTGCCCACAGTTTTGAGGCTCATAAAGCCCTTTATTATACGTAACTCACATGGCCCTGAGATGGGGTAGTCATATCCGTTGTAGAGATGAGGAAACAGTCTGAGAATTGAAGCACCCTCCCAAGATCCCACAGCCAGGTGGGAGCAGAGCCAACATGGGCACCCAGGGACACCATCTCCCTGTGTGGGGTTCTCCCCCATGCTCTGCCGGCTGACTCCTCCCCTGTCCTTTCTGGGGTGGCCAGACTTCCACTCCACTTTAAGAAGCAATGGATATAGATTGGCTTTATTTGTAGGGGTGAGAGTGCACTTGGGAAGGAAGATCTGGTTCCATGATTTGGGGGCAATATGAACACAGGCTAATAACTCAAGAGTTACACGAGGAAGTGGGAGGAGGTCTAGGGAAGTGATGTACTTAGTTTCTGAGTGCTTGCTATGATCTCTACCCTCAGGAACACATTCCAATCTTTGGGCAGTGGGAGGGAGGCACTGTGTCTGGATTTCTTGGGTACAGAATGGTAGGCTTTCGTTTACTATTTTGATGACAGTTTTGCAGGGTTTATACTTTCACAATTTAATTGATACGTGTTTCTCAGGTAATGCGGTTGATTTCATGTCTATGGTGGACACTAATGTCTCACCCCATCTCCCTTCAAGAAAAGACAGATCTATTGCCCTCTGCTGTCAGCAGAAGTCCCTGACATCAGCTCCTTCAGGGACTGCTTAGGCTAGAGAGAGGCGCTTCACCTAAGATCTTGTCCCTTCCAGAGACAGCCCATGCCCACTCTTGACCCATGTGGAGTTAGACAGGCCTGGCCACCTGGTCCCGACTTGGGGTAACTCTGAAGGGCCACTGAGCTCTGAGCTCCTGTGGGTTTGGCAAGGTTTCCTGTGGGGTCTGCCAAATCACAGTGACTTCTCCCCACTCTGCTTGTCCTGTTTCCTTCCTGTCTGGTCCCAGGGGTGCTCCTTTGTGAATATCCTGCAGACTGAACTCTATCTCAGGGTCTGCTTCCTGGGAACTAGGGTAACCAGGCATCCCAGTTTGCCTGAGAAGTGGGACCAAGACAGTCCTGGGCAACTAGCATCCCACAGCAAACCCAACCTCAGACAATGTACTTCTGTTTATTATTGTTATATTTTGAGAGACAGGGTCTCACTATGTTGCCCAGGCTTGAGTGCAGTGGCTATTCACAGGTGTGATCATAGTTTACTGCAGACTCAAACTCCTGTGCTCAAGAATCCTCCTGCCTCAGCTTGTTAAGTAGCTGGAACTATAGACACGTGCCACCATGCCATGCTGTGTCCACATATTCTAATACTTCCATGCCAACAAATTATGTTATTCTTTAAAAAGTTCGTAGAGGGGCTTTTTATTCTATAAAAAGTTGGTAGAGGGGCATTTGCCATATCCCCCTGATGCTTCCCCAACAATATCATGGCAATCTTGGGGAGAAGGGTATTATGGTTATTGTCTCTCCAGTCTTGGTGAAGCAGGTATTAGCTCTAGGAAATTAGGGCTCAGAGAAGTTAAGAAATTTTCCCCAGGCCACACAGCACTGTAGTCATACAGGAATGAAACCTAGCCCTGCCAAATCCAAGCCCGTGCTCTATCCACCAGGCCTCTTTGGTTTTAAGGCACACACCTTGGCTGTATGCTCCAAACACAGCTGTCGGTAACTAAGGAGGCAGAGAAGAGCACTTACTGAATCCCAAATATGCTTGGAGCTTTTTTCAAAATAAAATTACGCTCTATTTACTGCCCACCTTCCCGTGTAGGCCTAGTTTTAAACATCTGAACTTTCTGCTAATTACTGTCACATTAATTAAAAAATAAATCCTTTTTAATTTCATAACAGGTGGTTTGTGAGGCTGGAAGAGGAGTTGAAACTTGTGTGTAATTATTGTGTGGTGTATTTGCATTTCTAATTGCGTTGGGGGACACCGAGGGCCAAGCTGTCAGTCTCTGGGCTGTCTTTCACCTGCGCCGCGGTGCTGAGCTGTTGGCGGCGGCGGCAGCGTCTTTTCTCCAAGCAGCACCTGTGAGAGCGGCAGCTCCAGCTGGAGCCCCAAGACTTCCAATCAACACAGAGAGCCACAGGCCTGTGCTGCGTGGGTTTGCTATGAGGAGCCTGCAACGCATCGAGGAGCCCGGAGCCCGACCCACACCCGGCTTTGGCTGGGTGCTTAATAAATGCTGGCTGACCACGGCTGAATGGATTCTCACCTCCCTTATCTGACCCAAGCACCGGGCAGGCGCACTGTGGGCTGGCAGCACGGGGTCCTGATGGAAGGACTCTTGGATTTGCTCCACAGGTGTCTGTGCATCCATGTGGAAACCGAGCGTCTGTGCACGGAATCCATTTCCTCTTCTAACTTCTGAATTGCTTTAGATGCTTCTGACTTCTCAACCCCTTTAGATGCATGCTGTCATTTGTCAGGAACATGCTAACATGGATGATGAAGGCTTCTTTGGCCATTTCTGCCTCCACAAGCCTCCTTTCCTTTCTCCTTTCCTTTCCTTCTTTCCCTTTCCCTTTCGCTTTTTCCCTTTCCCTTTCTCTTTCCCTTCCCTTCCCTTCCTTTCCCTTCCATTCCCTTCTCTTCCTTTCCCTTTCTCTTTGCCTTTTCCCTTTCCTTTCCTTTCCTTTCTTAGACGATGTCTAGCTCTGTCGCCAAGCTGGAGTGCAGTGCTGTGATCTTGGTACACTGTAAAAAACCTCCGCCTCCCAAGTTCAAGCGATTCTCCTGCCTCCGCCTCTTGAGTAGCTGAGATTACAGGCCCACGCCACCACACACCCAGCTAATTTTTGTATTTTTAGTAGAGACGGGGTTTCACCGTGTTGGCCAGGCTGGTCTCCAATTTCTGACCTCCAGTGATCCGCCCACCTTGGCCTCCCAAAGTGCTGGTTACAGGTGTAAGCCACCATGCCTGGTCCTCCACAAACCTTTCTGTAAAGGAGTTAATGAGCCACAAAGTACTATGTGAGTGCATTGTAAGCACTTTTAACTTAAGGCCCCAATTTAATGTGGAAGGATTACAGGCTCTGAGGTCAGACCTACCATGGTTTGAATTCTGGCTCTACCACTTAGCAGCGGAGAGACTACAGAAGTCACTTAACCTCTCTGGGCTGCACATAGCTTTTTATATCCATAAAATGGACAAAATTGTAACTTGGTTCTGAGTTTTTCAAACTTAGATTCACATCAGAACTACCTAGGGAGCTTTTAAAAATGATCAGTGCTGGCCGGATGCGGTGGCTCATGTCTGTAATCCCAGCACTTTGGGAGGCTGAGGCAGGCGGATCATGAGGTCAAGAGTTTGAGACCTGCCTGGCCAACATGGTGAAATGCCATCTCTACTAAAAATACAAAAATTAGCTGGGTGTGGTGGCCCATGCCTGTAATCCCAGCTACTCAGGAGGCTGAGGCAGGAGAATTGCTTGAACCCAGGAGGTGGAGGCTGCAGTGAGCCGAGATCACACCATTGCACTCCAGCCTGGGCAACAGAGCGAGATTCCATCTCAAAAAAAAAAAAAAAAAAGATAGGGCTTGGGTTAGGCTGCACCCAGATCTGATTAAATCAGACTGGGGAGACAGGACGAAGGGAAGATTGAACATCAGATTTTATTATTTTTTATTTTTTTAAGACAGAGTTTCACTCTTGTTGCCCAGGCTGGAGTGCAATGGCACAATCTCAGCTCACTGCAACCTCTACCTCCTGGGTTCAAGTGATTCTCCTGCCTCAGCCTCCCAAGTAGCTGGGATTACAGGCATGCGCCACCATGCTCAGATAATTTTGTATTTTTAGTAGAGACGAGGTTTCTCCATGTTGGTCAGGATGGTCTCGAGCTCCTGACCTCAGGTGATCCACCCGCCTCGGCCTCCCAAAGTGCTGGGATTACAGTTGTAAGCCACCATGCCCGGCCTGGACATCATGATTTAAAAAAGCTACTCAGGTGATTCTGTTATGTAATCAGGGCTGGGAACCACTGCCTGAGCCTCTTGAGATTCTGAGACAATGTTGGGTTCAAACTTTTTCTTCCTTTGCCTTGGGAAATGTAGCCTGACTATGGAGGTTCTGGGAGCAGCTGGAGTCCCAGGCAGGTTATTGAGGCTGAGATCCAAGAGGGCAGGATCGGGACCCAGGGACTGCACCTACCTCATGAGATGGGGCATGGTCAAGGCCCAACCCCCCCAGCACTCCCTTCCTCAGTTTCCCTCTCCCTGGCCAGTGAAATGAGGGTTCATTACCTTGTTTGACCAACTCTAGACACCCCCAGGGAAATCAACCAATCAGGGCTTCTGACAAAATGAAGGCCAAGAGTGATGTCATTGAGGAAATGACACTAAGTTTGATTTCAGACCAGCCTTACATCCCTTATCTCTTTGATCTCGTCACAACCCTGAAGGCTAGGCACCATGATGCCCATTTTACAGATAAATACACTGAGGCTCTTTGAGGTTAAGTAACTACGTATCCTTTAAGTACGAGAGCCACAAACCAAACCCAGTCTAATTCCAAAACTCTTCATCTGCCTCCTTATACATGTGGCCTTCCTTATATCAGCAAATAACTTATTATAAGTAAACTACATCCTTACAGTTTCTTAGGTCAGACATCCTGGAGTCACCTTTGACTCCTCTCTTTCCCTTACACCCCATGTCTAACCCACTGGGAAATCCCACTGGCTCTATCTGTATGACACATCAAGAATGCAAGCAGGTTGCCACCTCCCTGCTCCCGCCTTGGTCTGAGCACTCCCATCTCTCACCTGAAATAATGATGGGTCTCACTACCTCTGCACTTATACAGACTGTGTCTTTGCAGCACAGCAGCTGGAGTACTGATAAAATGTTTCCGGACACTGCCCTCCTGTGGCTTCCATCCCACTCTAAGTCAAAGCCATGTCCTCACCGTGGGCTGTGCTGCCCTGCACAAAGGAACCTCTCTGAGCTCATCGCTTACCACTGCTCCCTAGGGGCTCACACTGCTTTCCTGAAAGCTCGTCAAGTACAGGATTCTGCTCTTGCTGTTCCCTTCTCCTGGAATGTTCCTCCC
Organism: Cebus imitator; assembly: GCF_001604975.1. NCBI lineage: Eukaryota > Metazoa > Chordata > Mammalia > Primates > Cebidae > Cebus > Cebus imitator. Next base: position 4,266,267 of record NW_016107455.1, read on the forward strand.
CCAGCGTTGACATGGCTTTCTCCTCTCCCCTCCTCACGGTTTTCAGGGAGACTCAATGTCTCCTGCTTAAAATGGAAATGAACACACCAGCAAACCCTATCCTCCTCTCCTGTTTTATTTTTCTCCATAGTGCTCATCACCATCTGGTATCCTACCAGTATAACCCCACTGATTTGTTTATTGTCTGTCTTCCGTGATTAGATCTTCATCCGTTTGGCTCACTGCTCCATCCCAGGTGCCTTGAACAATGCCTAGTACATATGAGGTGCTCAGTAACTACTTGAATGAATGAATGAGTGAGTGAATCCTGCCACCCCCTCGAGGAAATGGTGAGATGATCTCTAAAGCAGCAGCTAGTGAAAACACTTGGGAGACAAGGCTGGGGAGAGGCCACCCCAGCGGGCTGCTGCATTTCCCCTACTGATCTAGGGGATGAATGAAGGGATGGCTCAGGAGGCCTCTGGAGTGTTAACTGCTGGGCCCTGGTCTGTGGGTCACTGTGAATGTCAAGGATCTCCAGGTGGGCTCTGAACTAATCCAATAGTGCAAATCCTCTGTCCTTTTAGAAGAATGACTGGCACAGCCAAAGAATTTTTACCTGTTTCCAAGCCTACTTCTCAGCCACCTATAAAATGCAGGCTCTGAAGCCAGATTGAGTTCAAGACCCAATTTTACTACTTATCACCCATGTGACTTCGGGCAAGCCACTCAGTCTCTCTGTTCCACCTTTGTAAAATGAAGACAATGCTTATACCTATTTATAGCATCATGAAGATTCCATGAGACTATGCCTACAGAGAGCTTAGTACCGGGACAGGCACGGGTTAGCATTCAATAAAGGTCAGCTCTTGTAATTAAGTGAGGTGTAGAGAGTTACTAAACATCGATACTCACAAATGAAATTTGTGTGCTGCTGGAGTTTACTGAAGGCTTTAATTTGGCATTCTAGCACAAAAGTCTGCATGCTGAGCAATCCAGGCAATACTGCCATGCCCCCACCACACCTGAGCCCAGCTGAGAGTTTGAGTCAGTGACTGGGGATGTGCATGGTCACCAGTGAGAGCATCGGCAGTGTTGTCTTGAGTTGCTGCTGCTTTCCATCTGCCACCGTTCTTGCTTTTTAGTGATACATTATCATTAGCTTAGTTTCATTGTTACCCATTTAGTTTGTTGTGGGTTGTTTGCTTAACAACAGTAATTTGGGCTTATGAGTTTTCAATGGTTGGGTTTTAAGGCATGTATGCATTAGACTTCAACTGTGCATCATCTATCTCCCTTCCAAAGGCAAATCTTTCTCTGGTGTTTCCCCGAAATCGTCTGCCTGTAACACTTTCATGTTATCTCCGAGTTCTTTTTTTGAAAAAAAAAAAAAAAAAAAAAAAAAAAAAAAAAAAAAAGGGACAGATGAGCAGGAGGCTGTGGGTGATTTTACTCTGCTGAAGCAGGCTACGGTCAAAGAGGATGAGAGACACTGTTCTAGATCAATCTCCCCTCTCCCTTCTTTTTTATTGATGGGAAAACTGAGGCTTTGAGAGGTAAAGGATCAGAGTTCATACACAGTTGCTAAAAGCTAGTCCTCCTAGTTACCTTGCCTGGGCTTTTTCCACTAGCCACATGACTTTTGAAACATGACCTGCTTAGGCCAGTTCCCCTTCTCCATGGAGGACTCTGGGTCCTAGTGAAGGTGCCTTGAAATTGCCCACTCTTGGGTTAGGGTCTCCTCCTGGATCTTCCAATCTGGGCCCATTTTGAAGTAGATTGACGTAGTGCAGAAGAGTTATGGCTCTAGAGTCAGACTACTTTATTGAACTGTGTGATCTGGATGAGTTACTTAATCTCCCTGTGCCTCAATTTGCTCAACTGTAAAATGAGGATAGTGATAGCAACAACCTCCTATATCTGGAAGAACTTGGTAAGAGAGTTCATGTAACATGCACAATGCCTGACACATAGAAAATGCTCAGTGAAAGACTGGGTGCAGTGGCTCACACCTGTAATCCCAGCACTTTGGGGGACCGAGGAGGGAGGATCGCTTGAGCTCAGAAGTTTGAGACTAGCCTAGGCAACATGGTGAAACTCCATCTCTACAAAAAATTTTTTAAAAAGATGGGCATGGTGGTCACACCTGTAATCCTAGCCACTTGGGAGGCTGTGGTGGGAGGATTGCTTGAGCCCAGGGGGTAGAGGCTGCAGTGAGCCGAGATCACACCACTGCACTCCAGCCTTGTGACAGAGAGAGACCCTGTCTCAAAAGAAGAAAAAAGAAAAACAAAAATAGAAAGAGAAGAAAAAAGAAGAAAAAGAAAATTCCCAGTGAAAAATGATTATTGTTAATGTTTTAGGTCCAGAGCTAATGTCCCACTCACAGCTGGAGCTTCTAGGGATTATTATCCCCATTTAATAGATAGGAAAATGGAGTCTCAGAGCTGTAGAGACTCTGAACTCAAGACTTGTGGCTACACAACCAGAGTCCTTCCATTCCCAACACCATCTTCAGGGCTAAGCTTGGTGTCTCTGTGCTTAGGTTCTGCCTTGACACTCTTCCTCTTCATTGGTGCTCCACTGTGTAGCCGGCCAGTCCCAAGCAGCTTTCTACACATTTCTAGGCTACTGGAGATCATCCTTTCTTTGTTCTGCATGGGCAGAGCCTCTCTCCCATTCCATTGCAAGTGGATTGACAGCAGAGACCGCTATTTCTTTAAAACACATCTGAGGGAGGGTGGCACAGAGCAGGAATGCTCCTCTGATGGGTCCCGCCTGCCTGGCTGATGGGAAGATGGCTGGGATGGGGTTTGGGTGGGGAGGCACTGACAGGTTCCAAACAGACTGCAAGCTTCCCTGCGGCCTGTGAGCTCTGAGTGTTGCTCATGCGTGGGGAGAGGCCCTGGGGCATTTCTGATGCCCTGGTCCTCCACCTCGGCCCTTGCACCTCTGAGTCGTTCTGCAAGTGTGCTTCAGGTAGACAACTGGGGCAAAGACAGAAAACACCTCGTTTGAAACTGGAGCTAGTAAATTCAACATAAAGAAGGTGAGATTAAGCCAATTAAGCCATCAACAGCAAAGATCTGGTCTCAGAAATAGCTTGGAGCTGGGTTGGTGCAGCATTGAAGGGGTTTCCTAAATGTCAACACAACCTTGAAATATAATCACCATTAGGGAATTAGTAGCATCTACTGTTTTTTTTTTTTTTTTGAGATGGGGTCTTGCTCTGTCACCAGGCTGGAGCACAGTGATGCAGTCTCTGCTCACTGCAACCTCTACCTCCCAGGATCAAGCAATTCTTCCACCTCAGCCTCCCAAGTATCTGGAACTACAGGCGGGTGCCAAATGCCAGGCTAATTTTTATATTTTTAGTAGAGATGGGGTTTCACCATGTTGGCCAGGATGGTCTCGATGGTCTTGACCTCGTGATCCACCCACCTCGGCCTCCCAAAGTGCCGGGATTACAGGTGTGAGCCACTGCGCCCGGCACATCTACTGTTATAATAGAAGAAAAAGGCCTGCTTCAGGGTGAAGGAATCAGGAGTTGGCTGTCTCCTGTGCTGAGAAAGGGTGGGGAAGCTAGCTGACATGCACACTTAGTCTTTCCTGCTGGAGTGAGAAAGATGACTAAGGTTTATAGAGCACTGACTGTGTGCCAGGCAGTGTGCTAAGGATCTTGTCTTCCTTTATATGCTCCAGCCACACTAACCTTTTCCTCTCAAACCTGACTTGTTCCCACCACAGGGCCTTTGCACGTGCTGCTCTTCCTGTTTCTTCTCCCTGCCCTTTGCATGCACGTCTGCTTAATACCATTCAGGCTTTAGCTCATAGTTTGTCTTCTCTGAAATGCCTTCTCTGACCACAGTTAAAGCCATATCTCCACCCTGCCCCACCATCACACTCTTCCACATCGCTGTATTTTATCTTCTTTAATGCACGTATCCATACTCAAATATTTTATTTATTTTCTTGCGTATCTTCTGCTTCCCACCACTACAATGTAAACTCTTTGAGGGTTGGAATTCTTCCAGCTTTGTTCACAAAAATATACTCAAAGCCTAGAACAGTGCCTGCCACATAGTATGTGTTCAACAAATATCTTTTACCATCTGGTGGCTGGGGTCCTTCCCCAAGGCATTTTATGCAAACCTCAATAGGATCCCAGGAGGTGGTGTAATGATTCCATTCTGCACATAAGATCAGGGAGCATGAGGGACTTTCTCAGTGAATAAGTAATAGAGCCAAGATTTAACCTAGGATTTTTTTTTTAACTTCAAAACTGTATGTTTAAGTACAGCTCCTGATCAGGCACATCTGAGAAGCAATCCTGTGGCCACCCCATGAAGGGTGAATAAGGCATGCTCAGATGACTCTGGTTTCAGTGCTTTGGGCGGAAAAGCATCACCACACAAATCTCCTTGCACAGAACATCTCTCCCTCCCCAGAAGGGTGGCCCATTTCTTCCAAGTGATATCAGACAGGGCAAAATTCCTAAACAAGCAATGAATATGGACGTTGTCTGGAAGTCAGCTGTTGTAATGGCTTGCCTGGATTCATGCCCCTCACAGCCGACTCCGGTCTACAACTGAACCCCTGGTTTCACCCCACTCCCAGCTGTAGGCTGAGCCCTGGTCCCAGCTCCAGAATGCGTCTGCCCTCCTCCAGTCACTTCTCCTCAGGGCCAGCTCAGACTTGATGCTCCAGCTCTAGTTATTGGGTGAACTGTCTCACACCTGGACTTGGCTCACTACTGAATGTCAATTCCAGTGACTGGGAATGATTTCATAAATTAATTCTATTTTTGTGGGTGTCTAAAGATGAGTGGAGTAGGTATGGGGCCCTGGCTCCTGTTTCCCCCCATTCCCAATAGCAGCTCCCTGGAGGGCAGCTTCTGTAGGTGAGTCTGAGGTTCATCTGGAGACACACCTGAAGCTCACTCCTTCATATTTCCCGGCAATTTTGTAAGCACCCAATTTCCTTTTATGAAACCCTTTTACACCTAAAGTAACCATGGCTCTTTCTCTTTCCTGCACTGAACTCTGACTGAGAGTCTACTCTGTTTTAGCCTGGTTTTAGGCTAAGCTTTTGGGACAAGAAGCAAGTCAGACACAGTCCTGTCCCCAAGGTGCTCATTCTAGTGGGGTGGGAGCAGGGAGGGGTGTGAGAACTTGAAGGGGACCACTAGATAGACTTGGTGGGGGGAAGCCCCAAGTCTGCAGATCACAGAGAGGTTATCTGAGTGTCAGAGAGGGCTCCCCTGGGCTGTCTCCAAGACAAGGAGCAGTTTTCAAGGCAAAGAAACAGCAGCACGACGTTCTAGGTGGAGAGTAATCATATTTAAAGTTCTCTTAACTCTGGTTAAGTTCTCTTAATTCTTACCTTCCTCCACTGACCCGATTCCTCTTGGCCCAAACCTCAGGAAGCAATGGAGGTGGCACTGGAGGGGTAGAGAGCTCACTCACTCTCTGAGCCGCCTCTCTGTGGGCCTAGAGCACTCCATACTGACGTCTCAGCATCTGCACCTGCCCCTGCCTGCACCCTTCTGTGCTACCTCTGCTTGCTTCTCACGAGGCTGACCCCTTACCTGATGCCATCCACCCACCAGAGCTGACCTTCGTTAGGCACTCATGTGTGCCAGGCATATGACGCCAAGTGATTTCCAGACACACTATCACATTCACTCATCCATTCAACAAGTGTTTATTGTACACCTATTAGATCCTGGGTACTATTCTAGCTCTAGGAGATACAGGATTGAACAAAGAAGATGCAAGAATGTGGATCTCACATCCTAGCAAGGTAGACAACCAGCAAGGAAACAAGTCCAATACGACATGTAATACATCCGATGATGTTAAGTGCTGTGGGGAAAAGTGCCAAGATAGGGACAGGGGACCAGAAAATGCCAGGACCTGTTGCAATGTTAAACAGGTGGTTGGGAAGGTCTCCCTGAGAAGGTGGCATTCGAATAAAGATCTAAAGGGAGTGAAGGAGCATTTGTGCAAACATCTTGGGGGAAAACACGAGGCAAAGGTGGGAGGATCCTTGAGTCTTTACTGCAGGGACAGCTACTGCAGTTGACCCCACTTCACAGGAGGGGCAATGACAGCTCTGAGAGGCTGAGCATCATGCTCAATGTCCCACAGCTACCATCTTGAGACACACATGTCCTGCCATAAAGCCTACGCTGACACACCTTGCTGCCTCGTTTTCTCTCCTGGTCCTGGGTTCCAAATTCCTGGCAGGCCTTTGTGACCTAGCTGGGGCTGTCCCAGACTTGTCCAAGCCCCATGGGTGTGTCTGGTCAATGGATCCCTTCCCTTCTCTTCCTGGCCTGCCCCGTGCTCTGTGCTGACAGCTGATCCAGAGCTCACCTCTCACTTTTGGCAGGATGACAGTTTCTATATTTAGGCACTTCATGAATCTTTCTGGGATTCTGATGAATTGCTGTTTTCCAGGGCTCTGGCTGGAGTTGCTCTTCCCGGTGATTCAAACATTAATGCTCCCCAACGTCTTTCCTGCGGGAGATACTGCTGGGCGGTAATTGGATGTGGCAGAGCTTCCTCCAGCCACTGATCCAATTCCTCTTGGCCCAAACCTCAGGCAGGAATTGGAGGTGGCACTGGAGGGGTAGAGAGCTCACCAGACCCTCTGGAAACAGCTGTCCCAAAAGCACATGCATGCACACGCGTGCACACACACACACACACGCACACGCACACACACACACGGTTATGTTGACTGTCCTTGTTCCTCTCCTCAAAAAGTAGCTGAGGATGTTAGCAGGGAAATCAAATTAGAAATATCCTTGTCACTATCTCTGGAATGGGGCTTCTTAAATGGGTGAGAAGGTGTGTGGTCAGAGTGACATCAGGAATCCAGGAACCCAGGAACCCAGAAAGCAAGCCTTTTTTGGCTGATTTGTGGTCAAATTCAACTATTGCAGGGGCTTGCTCAAGGCTTGCTTGTTGGCAGCTATGTCCGGTAATTGAGCCCTTTGGAATAATAACCCACTTGTCAAGAATCCCTTGGAGTCAGGCACTGTCCTGGAACTGCCCGTGGGTGATCTTCCAAGGCAAAGGACTTCAGAGTGCCGCTTGTCTCTGTCCATGTCTAAATTTCCCTAGAATCCCATCATCATTAGGAGCTGGTCACGTGGCCATACTTTCTCCCTGACACACTCCTAACCTCCAACATGACAATCTGGGCCCCACTCTCTCTTTGGGTGAGCTCTCTCTGCCTTCCTTTCGATTCATGTGTTTCCCTTCCTCTCATGCTTAGCATGTACCTCTTGGTTCTTCTTGCTGTTTCTATTGTTTTCAATGTATTAAAAGCTGTTTGAGGTGTAAGGACAACAGAGACTAAGTAAATGCCTAGCATAGAACATGGACACTGGTCCAGGAAACCTCACATGGCCCTGGGATCCTATTCTGGACCCAGGGTTTCTGGAGGGGCACCCCCTGTGCCAGGAGGTCTGTGCCAAAGGTTTGTCTGCCAATCCTGGTCATCTCTGGCCCGAGAGCTGGGCTTTCCCCTTGTGGGCTCTGGCATCTAGGGCGGAGCAGGGAGAGGCTAATAGTCGTGCTGTGCCATGCTGAGATTTGCAGAATATCGAACTTTATGTGAGACTCTGACTTGGTCTAGTCCAAGTGTCTCAATTCTTGTAGGAGAAAACTAAGGCCTGAGCTGGGGAGTCACAGGATGGCTGTCTTGGGTCGGGTTTTCTAAGCACTGGGCTGTCTTCCAAGAGTGTGTGTGTGTGTGTGTGTGTGTGTGCGCGCGTGCACGCGTGTGTGTGCGCGTGCGCATGTGTGTGTGTGTGTACATGCATATATATGTGAATATATAGGCTGGAGGTGTTTCAAAGGTTGGTTGAGAGGGGGTTTGATAAGGATAGGGTATCTGATTATGCTCTAAATGGGTTCAGCCCACAAATTAGCCAAAAAAGGCTTTTCTTTCTTTTTGGGTTCTTGGATTCCTGACATCACTCTGACCAAGCACCTTCTCACCCATTTAAGAAGCCCAATTCCAGAGACAGTGACAAGGACGTTTCTAATTTGGTTTCCCTGCTAACAGCCTCAGCTACTTTTTGAGGAGAGGAACAAGGACAGTCAACAGTAATGGAGGATTTGCCTTTTCATGTAAGGACTTATTGAGGCATTCCCTGTAGACTAATTTTAGACTTCACTTTCACCTATTTATTCATTCATTCAACCAATCATTCACTCAGTAATTATTTACTGGAGACCAGTTGACATATTCCAAGCAGTGTGTGGAGGCATAGTAGGGTCAAAGACATAAATTAAACAATAAAAGATTTAGATTACAATTTGGTGAGCACCTTCTGTAGTGGATACTGTAATACCCAGAGAGATTAGGCATGTATGGACACTGGGCTCATTCCAGTCTGGACTGAATTCCAGGCTCTGAGACCTTGGACAGGTTATTCACTGATAATCATAAGTGCTATTATTTATAGAGTACTTCCATCAGGCACTTGTTTAAGTACTTCCCTGAATTTTCCTCAATCGCTTTAATCTTTCATTTCTTCACCTTGGAAATGGAGATGAGAATGTCTTCCTCACTGGTGGTGGTAAGGATTTAACAGATAAATTAATGGTTATAAAGTTATCAGCATATTACTTGACCCATAATGGGTGCTTATTAAATGTTACTTCCTTTGCTCTCCTTTCTGCTGTCCAAAAGCTCATAGTCCAGGGGAGAAAAAGTCTATGAACAGAGCTAATAAGCACAAAGTTGAGAGCCAAGTTCCAAAGGACAGTTGGGACCAAGTGCTGGGAGGGAAGGTGTCCAGGGCAGTGAGGAGTTCCCTTTATCTGCGAAAATTAAGAACTGCTTGGTCCCACCTTGTTTCTGGGGTCCCTGAACTCTGCTCCCTCCCTAACTGCAGGTGTTACTGAGGTCCTGGTATGCCTTATACCCTACCCAGGTCCCCTGGGTGAAGGCAAGACTCACTCCCCTAGGGCCTCAAATAAGGCCCTCCCCTCCTGGCCTATCCTTGCAGTGACTGGAAGGAGATGTGCTGCAGGGAAGTACAGTGAGAGTGGAGACCACAGGCTGAGCCCAGAACCGGAGCAAAGAGAATCCCCCTGTCACTGCATTGCACGAATCCAACGGCATTGCATAAAGGCTGGCTTTGCAGAATGCATCTCGACAACTCATCAGAGAATGTCAAATTCAGCTAAAGCTTTAGCAATGACAGTGATTATTTGTTTCCATTGAAGAGCTCAAAAAAGAGGCAGGATTTTAACTCGTTCCAAAGAAAAGGGCATCATTTGGTAACAGACTGGAATCATAGAATCACAATATCTTATGACTGAAAGAGTTAGCAATGTCTGTCTCATTGACAGATTGTAACAATTCGGTGAGTCAGTGAATATAAAGTGCCTTGTACCTACTATGAACTTGGCACATAGTAGGTACACACGGACTGATCATATGCTCCAAACCCCATGTTTTAAAGAAGATGCACCAGACCAACACATGACACTCAACGTGTCCCAAACCACATTGGCCCTCTGCACTTCCGCCATCACTGGCCCCTGGTCCCAGCAAATAGCACAGCTTCCTCCTACTCGCCATTTCTCTTCATGGCACCGTCCTCCCAAGGAGTGTGCCAGCTATGACCAAAGCCCCTGAGGCAGCTGGGACTCCTCTCTTGACCTCTGTTTGGTCACTTGCTAAGTCACAGGGGTTCTACCCCTACAGTGACTCCCAGTTCTGCTTCTAGCTTCTTAGCACTGCCACCATCACACTAGTTGAGTTCCTTGTCATTTTTCACCTGGATCATTGTCACAGCCTCTGAATTGTTCCTGCCTCTCCACCCCAGTTCCCATCTCCAGTTTTTTTCTCTTCTCTCCAAACAATTTTACCCCTGATGCTAAATACATTTTTCCAAAGGCAGCTCTGCTGCTACCCCTTTATTTAAAAATCTTCCATGGCTCCCCGCTGCCTACTGCATTAAGTACAAACTTCTCACTCTGGTATTCAAGGTCTTAACCCAATAGTGCCACAAGCTGACTCTAAGAGCCATGCTCAGCAAAGCTAGATGATCTGCTATTTCCCAAACATGGACTGTCTACCCCACCTAACAACCCCTAGCCCTCTGCTTGACATGCCTTCCTCAGCCTCTGATTGCTTAAGGCCAACCCACCCTTCAGGGCCTTTCAAACATCATTTCCTATAGAAAGTCATCTTTCCCATTTCTAACCAGATGCTATTGTTTGAATGCCCCCTCCAAAGCTCCCGTTGAAATTTAATTGCCATTGGAACAATATTAAGATGAGGAGCACTTAAGAGGTAATTACACTAGGAGGGCTCTGCCCTCATTAAATGCGTTAATGCCAATATTGCAGAATTGGGTTGGTTATTGAGGAAGTGGGCTCCTGATAAAAGGATGAAGCTTGTCCTATTTTCTCTCTGTCTCACATGCTCACTTCCACCTTCTGCCTTCACCATGGGCACCGACCTTTGCTGGATGCAGGTGCCATGATCTAGGACTTCCCAGCTTCAGAACTGTGAGCCAAATAAACGTTGGTTCTTTACAAATTATGTAGTCTGTGGCATTCTATTAAGACAGAAAATTGGTACCAAAGAGTGGCACTGTTGCTACAATAAATACCTGAAAATGTGGAAGTGACCACTTTGGAACTGGATAATAGGTAGAGGCTGAAATAATTTGGAAAAGTGGGCTAGAAAAAGCTTGTATTGGTATAAACGGAGCAGTAAGGAAGAGTCTGGTGAGGGCCCGGAAGAGGGGAGCTATAGGGAAAGTTGGGAACTCTTGGAAATTACTTAAATGGTCACGATAAGAATACTGGTAGAAATAAGAATGATAAAGGCCATGATGATGAGATCTCAGACAAAAATGAGGAACAAGTTATCGGAAACCAGAGGAAAGACCATTGTTGTTACACAGTTGCAAAGAACTTGGTGGATTGTGTCTTTGTCTTAGGACTTTGTGGAAGGCAGAACTTAAGGGCAATGAATTAGGCTATCTGACAGAAGAAATATCCAAGCAGCAAAGCATTCAGGCTCCTCTGTGGCTACTTTGAACCACATACAGTAAGAAAAAAGAGGAAAGAAATTATTAATACTTAAAGACAAAATTTACAAATAAAAGGAAAGCAGATTGAAAAGATTTGAAAAACTCTCAGTCTGGTCACATAAAGAACAAAAAAGCATTTTTAGGAGAGTAAACCAAGGGGGTGGCCAAGCAACTGTTTGCTAAAGAGATTAATACTGAGAGGAGATAAGACAAGTGCTATTCATCAAGGCAATGGGAAAAAGACCCCAAAGCATCTCAGAAATCTTCAAGGCTGCCTCTCCTATCACTAGCCCAGAGCTCTAGGAGGGCAGAATGGTTTTAGGGGATGGACCAGGGTAGGTACACACTGGTTGTCCATGGGTTCACTGCGCAGAGCTGCCTTGGGACTCTGCACCCCACATTCTAGCACAGCATTTTTCTGCTGCCCCAGCTGTGGCTTAAGTGGGCCCAGGTGTGGCGTGACCTGCTGGACGGTAGAAGCAATAAGCCTTGGCGGTGTGCATATGGTGTGAATTCTATAGGAATAAAGAATGCAAGAGCTGTGGAGTCACGGCTTCTTCCACCCATATGTCAAAGGATGCCACAGTATGCCTGGAAGCCCAGGCAGAAACTTGCCACAGGGGCAGAGCCATTGCAGAGAGAGAGACCCTACTACGATAATGCCTAATGGCACTGTAGGAGTGGGGCCACCCTCAAGACCACAGAACAATAAGGCCACCAGGGTGCAAATGTCCAGCCTGGGAAATTGGCAAGCATAAGGCTTCAACCTAAGAGATCTGAAGTGTGCACTGAGCCCAACAAAGCCCTAGAGGCAGGGTTTCTTGAGGCTTTGAGGCCCAATCCCTGCTCCAGTGTGTCTAGAAAGCAGGAGATGGAGATTATTCTCCACCTTTAAGACTTAATCTTGTGTTTGTCTTGTTGGGTTTTGGACTTACTTGGGACCAGTTACCCCTTTCTTCTTGCCACTGTCTCCCTGTCCTACCATTGTACTTTGGTAATAGATCACCTATTTTGATTTCATAAGTTTACAATTTGAGGTAATTTGCCTCAGAATGAATTGTGCTTTTAGTCTCACCTATATCTGATTTAGCCTCTTGACTTTGAACTTTTGAGTTGGCAACATAACAAGTTAAGACTTTTGGGGCTACTGGGATAGAATAAATGTATTTTGCATATGAAAAGGGCTTGAGTTTGGGGTGGCCAGAGGTGAAATGCTGTGGCTTGAATGTCCTCTCCAAAACTTACCTTGAAACTGTATTGTCATTGTAACAGTATTAAGAGGTGGGGCCTTTAAGAGGTGATTATGCCATGAGGGACCCACCCTCATGAATGGATTAGTGAGAGTTGGTTACTGTGGGTTACTGTTACTCCTGATAAAAGGATGGCCAACTTCCTACCTCTGTCTTGCATGCTTACTTCTGCTTTCCACCATTCCACCTAGGGTGGTCCTAACCAGATGCTGGCTCCATGCTCTTGGACTTTCCAGCCTCTAGAACTGTGAGACAGATAAACTTGGGTTCTTTATAAATTACTCAGCCTGTTATGTTCTGTTATAGCAGTGGAAAATGGATGGAAACACCAGATGTTATCACTTTCTTCCCTTTGAGCTCAGAGATGTGATGTCTTAACTCTCTCCCAAGACACTCCCCCGGGCAGACCCAATATTATAAACATTTGTAGATATATCTTATCTCCCATAAAGAGCTTCAGTTGCCTTTGAATGCCCTAGCAGGTCTGTGTACACCACAGGCATTTAGCACGTTTCAGCTGGTCTGCATCACGGTATTCCTTCTCAATGGCCAGGTCACTTGAGTCTTTTCTCTCCACCCTGGCTTAAGCTTGTGCTTCCTGATGTTCAAGCAGAGAGACTTCTGGAAATCTAGAGGCTCTAGGACTACTATGGGCCCATCGGCCACTGCAGATGGTATAGAACTGTCAAGCTCAGAGAACCCTTAGATATAATCTACTCTAATGCCCTCATTTTTCAGAAGAAGAAACTAGGGCTTGGAGAGGAGAAATGACTTGTGCAGGGTCACATATAGGCTGAACTACAACCAGAATCTTACAGACAGGCGAGGTCTTAGACTTTGCTAGCTAAATGAACTGATTATCCCATCTATCCATCTATTTATTAATCATCTATCTATCTGTCTGTCTGTCTGTCTGTCTCTCTGTCTGTCTATCATCTATTTGATTTCCTTCATTGATCACCAGAACATGCCAGGGAATGTAGAAGATCCCAAGGATTCATAGGTTCCTGTCCTCATGTGACTTCAGCTTAGTTGTTCTTGGGTGGAAGGAACAGATATGTCAACAGACAATCCACAAGGAAGGAGGAGGGCGAGGGGAGTAATAAGAAGGTAGCTTACCCATCCTTGGCCAAGGGTGAAGATGACATCCTTTATTACTACTGGGGCTGCCGACACTCTAGCTCCTGCCTCACTCAGGGGAGTGGTGCAACATCTGCTCTGTCTCTTCCTTCCAACTGCTCTCCCATTGTCCATGATGCTTAGACAGGATTTGAACAAAACAATAAAATGGGGAAGGACAGTACCTCACTCAGAGATTCACTGTGAAAATTCATCTAGATGAGACTTACAAACCACTCAGCTCAGTGCCTTACAGACAGCAAGCCTTCACTAAAAGTTAGCAATTATGGTTACAAATGAGAAAACAGAAGCTCAGAAAGGCCGTACAATGTATCCAAATAAAACAGCAAGTAAACAAAGGAGTTTGGCTTTGAACTCAAGTCTGTTTGCTTTCAAATCTCTCCTTTTTTCAAAATGCCACCCAGAGGAACACTGAAGATCCCTAGTGTCTCTTGTGGTTGAGCTCATGGAGATGACCCTATGAAGCTCCAGAGTTAATGAAACCCCTGCTGAGTCTCACATCCTTCCCTGCCATATGCAGCAGTGGGAGTTTCTGGAGAAGATGTCTATTAAGGTGCCGCTCACCCACCTTCTGGTCTCAGCACATTCCCAAACCTCATTGCTACTTCTGGTAGCTCCAATTCTCCTCCAGATTCCGCCATAATAACACCTTTAGGAATGATATTCTTTGTATCTTTGGGTCGGCCTCTTGGGTGATGCTCTTTTGTACTTTAAAGTGCCGTAGCCCCCCAGAATGAGTCCATTTACATCAGGGCCAACTGTGTCCTTGCTAGGAAGGCAGCAGAGGAGAGAGAGCTTTCTGGAAGCTAATGATGTGGAACCAACAGTGCTGGAAACACGCACAGTCATTATGCGGGAATGTGGGAGCCCTTCCAAGGGAATCAAGTGTAGCCAAGCCATCCTTTTGGTAAATTTTTCTCAAGTTTTACTCACCTGAAAATTATTTTCGTGGAAATGTCTAGCAGGGCAAGCTAAACATGTTGCAGGAAGATTCGTGATCTAAGTGGCAGGACCCTGATTCACAAAGACTCAACACTCAGAAGTCAGATATAAGAAAACCATGAGTGATTACTTATATTACAAAAAGATTCACCTCTAAGTTCCCTTCACATAGGAAATGCCTTCCTATCGTCATTTTAAAAACAGATTATTAACGATTTGACTAGGAGATGGTAGAGTGGAAGTCAAAGATTAAGGCACAAATAGGAAAATATCTATCCACTGATAGTCCTTTAGGAGAACTCTGGAAGGGTATCCAGGAGGGGAAGGGACTTCACTCTTACGGCCCAGTGTCTACAGCATCATCCATCCCCTTCATGCAGGTCACTGAGACATTCGTCCAAATGTTTGTACAGCTCTCTCGTGTATATACCAAGATGCCCTGTGCTTCCCAGACTTCAAAAACAAAAGGAAGGGGGAGAAGGGCTAGAAACCCACCAGGACAGAGCATGAGAACTTCACAAGGGCTTCAAAGATCTTACAGCTTATAAAAGACTAAAGATTAGGTTGTCCAAGCCCTCATCAGACACGTTTCTACAACATTCTACAATATTCCCATCAAATATCTACTCTACTTTTGTGGGGATCAGGAGTTGTCTACTTCCTATAGCAACATATTTCGGTTTGCAAAGCCCTGATGAATTGGAATTTGTTCTTGCTGAACCAAACATATGGCACCACATTCACTTGACTTAGATCTGCCCTCTTCCCCTCCAGAGGACTTCAGATGTGTGATGCTTTGGGCCTCAACCAAGATAAATTGATGTGAAGGATGGAAGTGGCTCCTCAGACTCCATTGTCTATACGCTCAAGAAGACATCAAACCCCTCAATGGACTGGCGATTTGAAGCATCATCTCTGTGAGTTGGAGGGGTAGCAAGATGGTACCAGGAATCAGAAGACCTAAGTTCTCAATCTTACTCTGCCACTGGCTTTCTCTAACAGCCAGTACATATTAATATTTTCTTCTACCCAGAAAATTTTATCAAAACCATCGGTTTCAGTTGACTAACAAATTCCTGTCTCTAGCCCAAACTACTCAGAATTCTAGACTTGTAAATCCCATTGCTTACTTAATATATTTTAGTAGTCTCAGAGGCTCCTCAAACTCAACATGTTCACATTTGGTCTCCTTCTGGGGACCAATCCTACAGAATGGAGCCATCATGCATCCAGTTGCACAAGAGCTGCCTTTCAACCTTCTCTGTCAGCAGCCCCCATCCAACGCATTATGAAGTTCCATTGATTTCACCTCAATATAGCTCAATTCCACCTGATTTTCTCTGTCACCATTGTCATCATGTCTGTTATCCATTGCTTGAACTCAGGTACCAGCCTCCTAAAGGGTCTGCCTGAAGCTCCTCTTGCCTACTTCCAACACGTTCTCCAAATCAGAGTGATTCCTGATCAAGTGCTCAAGGGCTTTCCATTGTCCTCAGAATAGAAATATAATCCTCTAACCTGGGGTCATAACCTGCAACGTGGCCTCTGCTTGTTTCTAGTTGTCTCCAACCTCATCTCACTCTGGGCTCCATCCCCTTGGGCCCCCTTTCAGTGCCCTGTGCTTGCTCTACTTCCTCTCGCCACCTTGTTCCATCTTTGCAAACCTTGTTCCATCTGCCTGGAAAGCCCTTCTCTGCCCTAGTAGCCCAGTTCAATGATCATCCTTCAAATTTCAGCTTTGTGGGCAATCTCTCTATTCACACACATTCTCATAGCACTGTGGCCTGCTCCCTTTTCACACTGGTCAGAGCTGCAATGCTTATTTTCACTCTTGTCTAATTCTTTGACTAATGTTGTCCTCCTCCACCAAGTTTGAAACTGCCTTAGAGGAAGAAGCAATGAATCTGCTTTTGCTCACAATTGCATCATGCCTCCTGATAGTACAGTACTTACTCCATGAAACTCTCCCCATAAGTAGTAGTGGATGGGATGAGTAACATAGCCTGTACTGCTCAATGATCATGTCCTAAAGTTCAGCCGATGAAGCTAAAGCCTGCATTTAAAATTCAGGCTTCTGGGGGCAATGGGTGAGTAGGTACAATATTTTCCATGTGTGGAGTGGCCTAGGGAGCCATGAAAATCCCGAAGTCCCTGCCCCTGCTACAAGTAGCAGATGGCTATGCTAAAATTAAAGCCCAGTTCTGCCCTGGAAGATGGGCAACTCACAAAGCATGGTGGGAAAGGCAGTGGTCTTCACTCTGCAAATATCCTAGGTGTGGGGTGCAGGCCTTAGCCCCACATGCCTGTCCTTATCCCCTGGGAAACACAATCACAGCACATGTCCTCTGGACAGCCACCTTGCCACTAGCAGAGATGCTAGTTACCCATCAAGAGGGAACTCTGTGGGAACAATGCTTTCTCCCATGCACAGAACTTCAAAGTTTATGAGCTTTCCTCAGCCCTTGGGGAGCTCACGTCCACAACTTAGTGGAGGCACGATGGGCTTGCTAGCTACAGATCTGCACCTCCTCCCAGCAGGATGGCACTGCCCTGCAGTGTGACTTCTGGCCATAGGTAACTTGTTCCGCCCAATGAAAGGAAGAGGCATGTGTCCCTGCAGGGAGGACACTTTCAGAGCCTGCGTCCTGGTGACTATGGAAGCACATATGGAGATGGAGATGGAGCCTGGATCCCCGAGTGAACTGCTATTGATCTACGTAGGACAGTACCATGAGCAAGAAATAAACTTGTGTTGTAGTAAGCCATTGAGATTTAGCAGTTGTTTCTTCCCACAGTATAACCCAGCCCGTTCTGACTGATCCAGCCACCAGCCACCCTACTGGCTCTGGTGCCTCTGTCCTTATGGATGGACCCTCCTCTCTGCCTGCCCCCCACTCCTGCCGAAAGTGGAGCTTCCTTTATCAAAATTTAAAACCCTGAGCAATTAAGATGCTATAAATTGAAAAGTTCTTGCCAATGAATAAAATTGCTCTTATTTCTAATGAATGTGAGATGGCTTACATGAAGGCAAGTACTCTGGTGATTATAAAATAGCTGACATAAAATATCAACATTTCTTCTTCCACTGCTAAAGTGGCCTATTAAATTAGGACTGATTAGGCATTTTTCTCTTGCAAAACTTCTTTCCCCAACATTGATTCTTTGCACAGTTTTCAACCCCAAGTTTGATCTGGCTTGAGATTTTTTTCCCCTTCTTATCTCTTTAGGGGGCATTCTGGGCACTTCTGCCAAGTAGCTGTTTCCAAAAAGCAAATCCTGTGGGTTGTTTGTGTCCCCCAGTGTTCAAAGATAGTTCTGAATTTACATCACTTTATTTTTAAAAGCCCTTCATTCGCACTGTTATTTTATTGTTTTGTTTTTCTGTGTAGGACTACAGAGTAAAAAAGAATTCACAAATAAGAAAAATACCCTACTTTTTTCCCCCAACCAGAATGTGTAGTATTGTGGCACTTGTGGCAGATTGAAATGACTTAATGTAGTTCCCACATTTACAGCAATGAACCTCTGTCATTAAAGAGGCGACATTTCTCAGTTTGTAAAAGCTTCCCATTCATTCATCAAGTCCAGTGGCTGCTGCCTCCCCTGCGTCTGTGTGATCTGCTCATTCCTCTCCCTCCCTGCTGCTCCCCCCTCCACTCAGACCTTCCCATCTCTTTCCCGGGTAGCTCCACTTGGCTCCTGACCAGTCTCCACCCTCTCATCTTGCTTTTCTGATGTATTCTCCACCTTGCGGCCAAGATCAACCTTTCTAAAATATAAATCTGAATTTGCCATGCCTCTGTTCAACATCCCTCCCCACTGTTCTCTGTGAAAAGCCAAATCTGGACATCCCTCTATGACCCAGTGCCTGCTTTTGTCTCTTGTGCTGTACACCCAGCAAGTGATGATCCCCAGAAAGATGCCATATTCTTATCCCCTGGCCTCTCTGCACAGGCTGTTTCCCCTTACTGGAATGTCCTTCATCTCCCCTTCTCTAGTAGACATTTGTTCATCCTTCAGACCCCTGCTTCTCCTTGGAGAATCCCCACTTTCCAACCCTTCAAGGCTGGGCAGACGGCATCCTGTGTGCTTCCTTGCAGTGCTGTAACACTGTCCATGCTGCCTTGAAATCGATTGCCTGTCTGTCTCCCATCTTGGTCTGCAAGCTCTTTGAGGGCTGAGAGTGTATGTCATTTCCCTTGATACCTCCAGAGCCTGGCACGTAGTAAGGGCTTAAATAATTTTTTTTTTCCTTTTTCTTTTTTGAGACAGTGTCTCACTTGCTCTGTTGACCAGGCTGGAGTACAGTGGGATGATCATGGCTCACTGAAGCCTTGAACTCCTGGCCTCAAGCAATTCTCCCATCTCAGCCTCCTGAGTAGCTGGGATTACAGGCACACAGCACCATGCCCAGCTAAGTTTTAAATTTTGTTTTGTAGAGATGGGGTCTCACCGTGTTGCCCTGGCTAGGGTCTCAAATTCCTGGGTTCAAGTTATTCTTCCTGCCTTGGCCTCCCAAAGTGCAGGGATTGCAGGCATGAGCCACAATGCCTGGCCTAATAATTGTTGAATACAAGGGAACAAAACCATTCTTTCATTTGATTTTGATGACAATGCAGGGAAGTATGCAGAGGAAGGATTATCCCTAATTTCACAGGTGAGGAAACTGAGGCTCAAGGACACACAACCCAAACACTATCTTTCAAAGACCTAATGCTGTCCTGAGAACCCTGGGTCTAGATGTCTCATCCCCGAGCACTGTAGAACGGCCAAGGGAAGGGTGAGTATGTGCCTCAGCCAGGCTCTCCCTGAAGGCACAGGGGCAGGGAGAAGAGAAGATAGTAGATGAATTTGCAGCAAGACCTGTACCTGCATATCTGACCTGGTCAACACTGAATCTAGATGGCTCTGTTCCATATCCAAGGATATGGGTGGCTGGGGACAACTTGTGCCCATAAGTGGAATAAGGTTTTCAGTGATAATCACCTTGTTTCCCCCTGCAATTCCTTCAGAGTAATAATGGGGCTAATTCGGGGGTGGGGAAGCTCTTCTATGGATTCCCAAGTCTTGAAGAAAGGGAAGTACCCTATCCTTACAGAGGGATCCCCTGTGTTCCACTGGCCTCTCACCTGACTAATGCATCCAACTCATTGAAAACCAAGGAAGACTTTATGTTGCATGTTACAGAGTTGATGGTCCCCTGGGAGCCCAAGACCCACCATTAAGGAGGGGCCATGACCAGGGTTGCCACAGCCCAGTCACTGCTGAAGTTCCCTCTCTCATTGCAGCCCAGAACCCATTAGAGGGAGAGCTGTCTTTCCCCACACTGGCCAGAATTCCAAGTATATGAGAAATGGAAGCTTACTGGTGGCTTGGATATTAAAGGTTCCCTGGGGCCCAATACAACCTGGCACAGCTTTGGTGCCCTTATGCACAGCCATGAATGGGAAGTGGTGGAGGAGAGCATGCATGCAGCTTCGAACTAGGCTACCTCTTCTTTAGGCTCAAACACTAGTTAGCCCACCTGGAAGACTTCACTCCATTTTAATGGAAGGAAACCAGCTCCTTCCATCCTTCCAGTTTCTTGGCATACTTAATACCCCCTATGAGATTTCTGGCAGATTTGTGGCTGGCAGTTAGAGGACGTTTTGCAACTACCACAAAATAATTGTTAAATTAAAATAAATAAATAAAAAGGGATCCAGAAAAAGCATGCAGACACGTCTGGCTTTGTAAAATTACCATCAGCCAGTGGGCATATGGGTTCCTGAAAAGTTGGGCAGAAATCACAATGTTGTCAAAAGAATCCCTGAAACAGATCCCACTCTACCTGCCAGGCTTTTGTTCATCCTCAGAGCCTGCCGAAATGTCCCCTGCTTTATATAAAGCCTTTTTGGGACCCTTTCCAAAGGAACAGACTTTTGTTGCATCTCTGCCATGTGCCAGGGACTGGGCTATATTATATATTATCTCAAATCATCCTCCTTACGACCCCATAGGTAGGTATTAGTGCCATTTTACAGGTGAGGAAACTGAGATTATGAAGTTAAGAGACTTGTACAAGGTTTTGCGGCTCACAGGTGATGAGGCCAGATGTTGAACGGAGCCCAGGTGCTGCTCCTCACAAAAGGCTGCCGAGTTAGCTCCTCGGCTCGTTCTGACTTATCACTCTGGGTCACACCAATTTGTCATCTTTTGTTGACGGGTTCTTCCCTTCCATTTGGTGGCCCCTCCTTGATGCAGGGGTGCAGAGATGTTTGTGGAATGAAAGTAGAAATAGGTTACAGATTCCATCAGAGACGTTTCATCTGCAGTTTCACTCTACCTGTAATTCCTTCTTCGATTTTTTGATTGCCTCATAGGACTCTCTACATAAACAGCAGAGCCACTCCCTCTTTAAGAAACCTAACCTCCCCTCAAATCCTCCAAGGACAACAATAATTGGAAAGGAATGGCCAGGAAACTATTAAAAGATTTACTATAGGATCTTGACCCACACTCTTAACTCAATGAAAGCAGGACTTGGCCAACAATGGTTCTATTTACTTCCACGTTTTAGAAATGTACCTGTTCAAACTAGAAATCTCTGAGCATTCTGGATGCATTCAACTGAAGGAAGTAATTTGTTAGCTATGTTCTTAGTGACCAGAACTATCCCATGCCTCACAATGAGGGGAAGGAGGGTCAGAATTGGGGTAACCAGATGGTGCCTTTAGGAGGCATCATGGAAGCAGGAGGATTGCCTCGCACTCCTGCTGCCTCTGTCCTCTCCCCTGGGTCCCTCTGTTCCCAGCTTGCTTTGCAGCCAGCCCCACCTGGAGGGGCATCTTCCATCCCTTGCTGGTGAGGTGGGTGGAGAGAATAGCTTCATTGAACTCCCTCCTTACTCTGCATTCCACCACCACCATCATCACCACCTTTCCACCATCCCCCACCTGCTGGGAGGCCAGGAATCACCACCAGGCCTTGGCAGGGATTTGGGGATGCTGTTTTACAGAAAAATGTTCTACTGGGAACCTGCACTGTGAGAACTGTCATCATTTGGGTACCCTCTGACATCTAGAGATCATACTTCCTGAAGCTACTTCCTATTGACCAGACTCCTAACTCCTGATGACACAAAGGTACATCGCCCATGTCTGGAGCTTCTGTATTTGGAGTTGTGTGGCATGTTCAGCTCAGACCTATGTGTTCACTGGGGAGGTGGTGGCCCTAGCAGGCAAGTCTGGCTGGTTCAATACTCTGCTCTTTCTGGTCTCTGTGGCAAGCGGAAGGGTCATGCGGCTGTGTCTTGCTTCACATTTTGATCATCTTCTTTAGCAATTCAGAGAATCTTTGGGAAGTTTTGGTTGGCTGAGGAAAAATAAAAGCCTCTTCTTTGGAAAGCACTTGGCTAATTCATAGGACAGTAGGAGCTAGAAGAGACTTGATACTGAGATCACCATCAGCCAGGGGTCATCTGTAATCAAAATGCCAGGCAGGCAGGTGGACCTGGAGCCATAATATCCGAGTACTGACCCCAACCCTCCACTTAGCAGCTGTGAGCTGCTGGAGGAGTCCTTTACCCTCTCAGCACTTTGTTTTATTGTCTGTAAAATAAGGAGAAAACTAATAGCAAACACTTATAGAAAAACACAAAAGTGTTTGTAATAATAAACAGTTTTTTTTTTTTTTTTTTGACACAGAGTCTCGCTCTGTTGCCCAGGCTGGAGTGTAGTGGCACGATCTTGGCTCACTGAAACCTCTGCCTATGGGGTTCAAGTGATTCTCCTGCCTCAGCCTCCTGTATAGCTGGGATTACAGGTGCCCACGACCACACCTGGCTAATTTTTGGATTTTTTAGTAGAGACCGGGTTTTACTACGTTGGCCAGGCTGGTTTTGATCTCTTGACTTCATGATCTGCCTGCCTCGGCCTCCCAAAGTGCTGGATTACAAGCATGAGCCTCCACGCCTAGCCATAAACACTTTTTT